>NC_142082.1:35769454-36089204 GCF_054644295.1 Miniopterus natalensis
CCGATTTGCTGCGGGGCCAGGCCTCGGAGGGGCCGCAGACGGGCCTCTCGTGTCATTTAAGCCTCTTGCAGATTATTGTCCTTAGTTCATAGAAGAGATAGGCGAGGTTCAGAAGTTCTGATCTCCTCCAGTGACGCAGCAGGTCGCCCTTGCGGGAGAAGGTCTGCTTGACTCGCAAGTCTGCTTGACTGCTGCGGCCTACGACGCCCCTCTTCTCCGGAGGCTCCCTTAGGCTCCCAGGGGCTTCCCACAGTTCGCTGGGCGCTTCGGGGGTGAAATGGTGAATTTAGGCCGACGAGCGCCACCAGGGGTGCCTGGGGCGCTCCGTCCAGCTCCGCACCGCCTCGGCTTCTGAACCGCCCTGCGTCCTCTCGGTGCCGCCTCAAGGCCCCCTTCCTGAAACTCCATCCCCGCAGACCCTACGCGCACAGGGGGGCGTGGTGCCCCCGAGCCCGGACCCTCAGGGCGACCGCGGGGTCCCCAGGACGCTGGGGGGGCTCCACTGGCAGGGAACCCAGAGTCCCAGGGTGCATGAGCCGGTTCCCGGGTCTTCGCCGCCCTCCAGCCCCGGGCTGTGCGTCCTCCCGCCGGCGTGAGCGGCCCTGGCCTTGGGTCGTCGGGCGCGCGGCCCGGGGAGCGTCGGACCGGAGCGGAGGCGCCCCCCGGAGTCTCCACTTGCCCCGCTGGGGTCCCCGCACGGCATGCTGCCCGAGAAGAGTTGCCTCACTCCCGCGCTGCGCCTTACGGGCAGGACAGCCCTGCGGGGCCCGCCGTCCCGCCGCGCCAGCCCCTCCTCTGTCCGCCCCGCCCCACGCCGCGCCGGACACCCCGCCCCAAGGAGGCGGCCCGGCGAGCGGCCGCGGAGTCAGGCTGGTGGCATGGGGGAGCCGCCGCCGCCGCGGCCACAGGCACGGTTGCACCTAGCGAGCCCGGGCGCTGCTCCGGACGTTGGGAACTGCAGACGCCCAGGGGGTCGCCTCGGAGCGTGACACAGCTCCGAGGGCGCGGCCAGGGCTGCGCCGCTGGGATCCGCGGCGGGGGAAGCAGGCGGCGGCGCTGGGAGCCTCGGGCGGACGGGCGGGCGGGGCGCCCCGGGCGCACCTGGCGGCGGAGCGGCCGGGCCGGACTGCGGGAGCCAGCGCGGCGGCGGCGGCGGCGAGGATGTCGCAGCTCTCGCTGCTCCCCGCCTCGGCGGAGACTCGGAAGTTCACCAGGGCTCTGAGTAAGCCCGGCACGGCGGCCGAGCTGCGGCAGAGCGTGTCGGAGGTGGTGCGCGGCTCGGTGGTCCTGGTGAGTGCGGGACTGGGGACCGAGGGAGGTGGGCGGGCGCCGCCGCCTCCGTGCTCCTCTAAGTCGCCCGGGCTGAGGTGGAACAGCCGACCCTGCTGGTCTTAAAGATTAAGAGGTGGTGGGAAAGGGGGGCGGGGGTGTTGGAGAGGGGAGAAGGGATGGTACTGGAGGGGCAGCAACTTCCAGATCCCATCCTGCGTCCCCGGGGGTCCTCTCCCCACTGCTGCCCCTTCCCTGGGCGTGAGATCGCCACCTCCACCCCCTCCCATCCTTACCAGTTTACCTCCTCTGCCAACTGGTAAATTACTCTCCTTCCCCAGTCTCTCGCTCGGCCCCCTTTTCCTACGGTATGTGGAGGGGCTTGGCACCTGTAGCCTGGAGGGGCGCAGGGACGTGGAGATGGGGGCTTTCTTTTCCAGTCCGCAGCCCAGTGTTGGAGATGGCTCCGCGGACCTTTTGGGTGGGCTGAGCTCCAGTAGGGAAGGGGTTCTTCATCCTGTTCTCCACCCCGTTTTCCTAGCCGGCATCCTGAGGTTTGGCCTCCTCTTATGAAGGGTTAGGGGGCGTGATAGGAACCCTTGGTAATTTCAGCTAGGTGCAAAATGCTACGAAGTTTGGGGATTTGAAGCAATCGAAGCAAGCAACTCCGAGATTAATCTGGTTGTAACAGAAGGTTTTTAGAGAACAGGCCCCTGGATATGAGGGAGATGAAGTTTTAAATCAACTTTTCCACAGCCAGGACTGGTCCTGCTTTATTTGGAAACGCAGTATTCCTGAGCACTTGGATGGTGCGGGAGAGGATCGATGTTTCAGCAGCAGCGCGCTCTCCAGGGCAGCTGGAAAATTTTAGTAGCAACTTGCCTTGTCACTGACCTTTGTTTTCGCGAAAGGGGCTTGTTTGTGGGTGGGTGACTTGTGGTGTTTGTTGGAACCATGCAAGAAGATGGGCCTTGGAAATGGTTCTCTGGACTTTGTGGCACTGTCTGTGGAGTATTATCAGGGTGGAGTGCCAGGTCCCTTATCACAGGGGCTGGGGCATCTTTTTGGTGGCAGATAGATGCCCTTCCTGGGCAGACACAGGATGACATGAATGCTGTTTGTGGAGATTGGAGATGAAGTTTCACTGATTTCCAAATTCAACTTGCGCGGCTTGAGTTTTTTCTCTCAGTTGCCAGCTCTGCCAACACACTCCAGATTCTGCAAACTCCAATATGTTTCATAATAAACAGATTTTATTTTTACATTTTACTGAAGTTGATCTGCTGATGGTAAGGAGTAGAGCAGGAGTTGGCACAAGACCAGAACCTGGCATCTTGTCCATAACCTGAACTAACCTCTGTTGCTTTGGCTTAAGTAGGATGTCTGCATCTTCCCAACTTTAGCCAATGTGTGTATGTTAAGGATAAAGCCCGCAAACATTTGTGCCATCTTTTCTGTTTTCAAAGCAAACTTAGTTCTTTAAACTGGGGCTACTGTCTTTATCAGGGATTTGAGGCAAGAGAAGAGTAAATAAAACATGACTCTGCCATGATTTCCAATGTGCTGGCAGACCTGAACTGAAGAGGAGGTATTATATTAGTTTACTAAGCCATTAGGTTGAGCACAGAACAGTCCCTGAATATCTGCTCTTCCTTTTGGAGGATCACCAACTGATAGGGACTTAGTGTCCCTTCCCAGGTGTGACATACTTCTACTGTGTTACCTTATGACACTTTTAATAGTATGTCTGTTTTCCCTGGATACCCTTAAGCATGAATAGCCAGGCACCTTGCTGGTGTCTTTAATTCTAATGTTGTCTGTCTTTGATCACTTGTCTGATGAAACAAATACAAAATGCAGGTGGGCCTACTCCAGAGAGTGCTAGGCTCCTGAATGGGAAATGCATTGCAATGGTTCTGTATTGCAGAAGGAAGAATTTGGGATAGCTTACGCATACTAAAAATTACCCATAATCCTCACTTCCCTCACCTTCTGCCAGGTACTCTGCACTACCTCCTTCCTCTTGCTGCTCCCTAGTGTCTGCCGGGAAGCCACAGCAGGGGCATCTGCCACACAGGTTCTGGCTCAGCTTTGTTCTAGGAGCATCTAAGAAAGCAACTCAGATCCATGCAGGAGGCAGAGCCACAACCAAGCCAGGCTTTAGAATCTCATGGTTCACTGATCTATGCTTGGATGGAAATATTCTGCTCAGTCTTTGACAACTTGTGTTAGCGTTAATACAATGCCTCCAGCATAATAAATGCTCATTAAATATTCTTAACTAGCTGACTCATAAAGCAGTTTTGCAGATGGACTACAAGAAAAAATGAACAGGGTATCGATTTAACTAGCTCTTCCCATGCTTCTAGTATTGATGGGTGGCTGGTAGTGAGATCAGAAGCAACTAAATTCAGTAGTTCAGTGGGTTATAAAGGCTGCCTTTTAACAAACTTTAAAATGTAAAAGTGAGATGTGCTTATAAATTTTTCATTGTTTCATAGCTTCGTTTTTTTATATGTTTAGGCTGTGGACCTTTAAAAATGATTTTGCATTAATTTGAAAAGTTTGAAAATAAAAAAGTGTTGAGAATAGTATAATGAATCCTCATATTCCATCACCCAGATTCAATAATCATCAAGATTTTGCCAGACTTGTTTCAGCTGTTCCTTTTTTCCTATTTCATGTGTGTGTATGTGTGTGTGTGATTGTGAGTTGCAGGCCTCCTGTCATTTCATCTCTATATACCTAGTATGTATTATTAAAAATAGGGATATTTTCTTATATAATTATAATTCCATTATGATAAAGTTAATAGCAATCTGTTGATATACTATTGAGTTTTTTCAGATTGCTTAAGAAACATCTTTGATTAGTAGTTTGTTCTAATCAGGTTCCAGCAAGGTTTGCAGACCTTTTCAAATGTGGTTTGCTCTTTCATGAGCCTTAGAATTATTTATGATGGAGAGAACCCTCTGTGGGGTCAAGAGTCCTGGGTTTTAATCCTAGAGGTTTTGTAGTTCAGAGCTTGGGCTCTGGAGTCACAGCTCCTGGGTTGTAATCCCAGCTCCATCTCTTATCGGCTGTGCAGGGTTAGGCATATAACTTAACCTTGTTGTGCCTCAGTTTCCTCATCTGTAGAGTGGAGATAGTAATCATACTTAAATTATAGGGCTATTGGGAGAATTAAATGAACAATACAGGTAAAGCTTTTAGTACTTGGCATATGTCCTTCCAGCTACTTAAGTCACCTTGTGCTGTTGCTTAACTTCTCTGAACCTCAGGGTTCCTGTTCTATTAAATGGGGACTTTACAGGATTGTTTCTGGAGTCCCTTTCCCCACCAACAGGCTTTGATTCTAAGCTGCTTTTAAAAGAGTAGAATATGTCGTACTAGTAATATTCCAGTAATATTTACTGTAGGAAAAGTAATTTATGATTTTGGGTAATGAAAGAAGAATCCTCACGATCCCAGAATTAGCTTTCCGTTATTTAGAATCATCAGGAGGGCAGCATGCTCAAAATATATGCAAGCTCAGAAGAAAAACTAGAAATCCCAGAACGGAGTCGAGTTGTGATTGCTTTTGGAGCTCCTAAAGTCATTTTACCTTGGGTGTCTTAGTGTATTAAAGATAGCATCATGATGGCCTAGATCTAACAGTGTACCCCCAAAGGCCTAAAAATATCCTTTCTCTGAAAGATTTAAGTATTGTGACACAGCTCTTTGCATGGGTTTGCCGACTACATGCACTTGGGTATTGATGCCCAAGTCATCTGGCTGCCTGCTTCCTTACTGATCTTATCTTAGCATGCTCAGTTTCAAACTCTCCTTCCATGTCAAGCCCCTGCCAGTGATACTATTCTGTGCCCCTTGGAAATCTAGCAATATGGAATGGAGTGGAATGAAATGAAACCAAGTCAGGTCATTTCTAAATTTTTCTTTGTGTTACTGGAGGGCTGGCAGAAGGTGTGGAATGATAATCTCCCAGAGTATGTGCTTGGGCCTTCCTCACCCTTCCAGTTCAGTCATCTCAAGATTCCAGTATTATCTGAGGTAATAGGAGACCCGAGTGGTGTTCTTTGAAATGCTCTGGTAACATAAAACCTCATTTTGGCTGTAATTTTAAATCAGATATGTTAGTAAATCAGCAACTGAACTGGCCCGAGCTTCACCTCACTATCTTTCTCCACCCTTTGATGGAGTCCTAACAAACAGAAATATCCCAAAATACAGGAAGCAGGGTGGAGGCCCATCTCCAACTAGATAATCAACAACAGTTTCTATTTCTTTGGCTTCTAGTCTATTTGAATATTAGGAGATGGGAGGGCCTTTTATTTGAAAAGGGAAGGGAGGAATTGTGAAATCTTTTTCCACATTTATTGAGGGCCTGCTTTGTGTTAGGACTCTTTGCTGGATGCTGAGGACATGCTATTTTGTTAGGGTGGGCTCTTGCCCTGAAGGGTTTATGATCTAAACAGGTGGAAAGGTGAGTCATTTATAAAAAGATAGATAACAGTACAAAGGAGCAAATTTAAAGGGTCAAATGCTTGCTTCTGAGTGCTGAGGAAGATGAAATGACATAACTGGTATATTGGGAAAGGATTTATGAAGAATTGAACTGGACCTGGAAGATGCAGACAAAAGAGGGCTTTTTTTTTTTTCTCTCCCAGAAAAGAATGAGAAATTGAGCAAATACTTAGGATGCCCAGGTAGGTCAAGAGGGAGCAGAGCAGCTTGGGCAAAGAGGGGCAAGTTTAGGAGGAAGGGAGAGAAGTTTTGAGAAGTACAGTTACCAGTTCTGGGAACAATTTCAATGATTGGTTGAGAAAACATTGTAAAAGATTATTTTCTTGTCTTTGTGAAACCTATTTTAGGAAAGAGGTTCAAACCAGCCTATGAACATATGCTTTTTAGAGTGATCTTCCCCTAAGTGTAATCTTGGGGTAATTGTGATAATTTTGTGTCATGCAGTCCCAAGGACAGGATAGAGGTCTGTGGTATGGAAGAGAAAACCCAGAAACATCTGCGTTTGTAAGCATTTAGGGTATCATGGGAGGAGTCAAATATGGTGGGTGCACCATTCAGTAAATAGTGCTGCATCAAAACAGTGTTGGATCCCTATCTTAAATCAGGTACTAAAATAAATTATAACTAAACGTAAGAGTTACATGTAAAATAAATAACAGAAACAGCATAGATCTTGGGTGAATAATCATGTAAGGTGAAAAAGGATTTTTAAAGTATGGAACGAAAGGGAAAAATCAGTTTGGCCTGGGCTTGGGAGATGAGCCATGGCTTTGCCACTGATGATGAGCTGAGGCCTTTGAGCAAGTTACTTCATCTAAGCCTCAGTTTGCTCATTTGAGAATTGGGATTGTTAGGTATTATTATCTTAGATAGTTTTCTTTAAAAAAAGATTAAATAAGGTAATGTATGTAAAGTACTTACTAGTAAGTACTTAACAAATGTAAGGTTATATTATGTTAATTAAAGGAAAAGTGATTACCTTGACTAAATATATCTGGAACCAGCATTTATTGAGCACTTACTATGTCATAGAATATGTGTGTTAGGGCTTTACACATGGGAGGGTAAGTCACCTCAAGGTCACACACCCGTAAGTGGAGGGTCTGGGTCTTGAACCTGGGTACTGTGACTTTAGACCATGTGTTCTTAATCACTATGCCTACAGTCTTCCCATGTAAACAAACCTCCGTTCTGTATGTCACAAGTACCATAAATGTAAAAGTTAAACAAGCTTGAAACAGTATTTGTACTCTGTTTAACTGTATCTATACCTCAGTCATAGAGTTAAGTTTCTCAAAATATATAGAGTTCTTACAAAGCAATAAAAAAACAACCACTCCAGCAGAAAAATGGGGAAGGACATTAATAGATAATTCCTTGAAGAAAGGAATACAATTAGCCAATAAAGAGCAGAAAAAAAAATTCAGCCTTGCTAATAATTAAAGAAACATTAATTAAAATAACATTCAATTTTGCCTGACAAGTTTACAAATTTATAAAGATAGAAAAGGTATTTGCAAGCATGGGTAAACTGGGCACTCTTATTTGTAGGGCTACACCATTTCACAACTCCAGGGGCCCTATTCGCATAGTATTTTATGAGACTCCTGTCTCCTATATTTTATAACTTGTTGAATGATATAACCTTTTTCAGTTGGTCTATCTGTATCAAGAACTTTAACAAGCTCCTATTGTTTGGCCCAGTACTTACATTTGTGGGAATTTCTCCTAAGGACTAACCTAGAATGTTTATAAAGTGTCTGAAGTCACAGTGCTGACTGTTCAGGGCAGAAAATGTAAAATTCTGCCCAACTACAGACTATCCAAAGGTCTTAACGTATTTAAAAAAAAATTTGGGACGTGGATTATTTGTGATGCCATTAAGTTTTGTTTTAAAAGAATAATGACTTGAGAAAATTCTTTCATTACAGTATTGGAAGGTAGGACTTTGACCTGGCTGCCCAGGTTCTATTACTTCTTTGTTACTAACCACTATGTGACCTTTAGTTGTAACCCTGCAACCTAGCTTCTGTTCTTTGTGTGGGGTGGCTTCTCAGTCCTTTAATTTGTCTTTAAAATGTCTGTTGCACTTGATACCATTCGCTACTCCCTTCTGTGGTTCTCTTTCCTCCTTTGTTTTCTTTACTCTGTCCTCTTGCTTCACTCACCACCCAAGGGCTTTCCTAAAGAGTCTCTTCACCATTGGCTCATAGAATTTAATCTCCTCCCTTCACTCTGAAGGTAGCTGTACACCTTTATTGCAATTTCTAGATCTTTATCTCAGTTCTGATTTTTCTTCCAGCTCATCTGGTTTCTGCTAACCTGCCTGATGTGTGCTTGGTTGTCCTGCCAGTCCTTTACCTTCAGCATCTATGAAGCATAAATTGTCACTTTTCTTCCCAAACCAGCCATCCTTTTTGCATTCTTGCGTCATTGTCATGGTCATCAACTTTGAGATCTCTAATTCCTCCTTTGTCTCTTTGTTCATCTCCTTTCGCCTCCCTCCTTCCGCCATCACTACATCTATTATGTTCTATTTCGGCATCAGTCAGTATGGGTTGACGACTTCCAGATCTCAGGGGCTCAAAACAGAAAGGTTTATTTTCCCCCCACTCTTCTTCTCCATTGAGGGTGGCTGGGGACCATGTTGTCCATGTCCTGGATCCTGGGTTGATGGAACAGCCACCATCGTGAATGTAGTGGGTCCTTGTGAGGGAAGGAGTGTGGGGACTACCCCACGGGCTCTTAACTTCCATCCAGCACTTCTGCTTGTGTTCCATTGGCTAAAGCAAGTCTCGTGGCCATACCTTAGCTCCAAAGGGGGGGGGGTACAGTCCCATTTGTATGCCTGGAAGGAGAGATGAACTCTTTGGGGAGCAGCACTCATGACTACTGCAACCTGTAATTCTCTCCCTTCTGTCTTCTGCCCTTATCTTGATCCCTGTAGAAGTAGAGGATAGGGTCCCCCTGTCTGGTCTCCGCTGCTATTCTTACTCTATCCTTGAAGCTTCAATTCTGAATCCTTAATACACCGGTGCCTACCACTGCCCTTAGAGTAGAAGCATCTTCCCTTGGACAGTACCACCCTGTTGTTACTCACCAGCCCAGCTTTAACATTCTGGGGATTCCAGGCTCTCATAGCCCAGAACCTTGGCAGAAGCTCTTACCTCTGCCTGGGGTAATCATCACCTCCTTGCTTGCCTCTTCATCTGCCGGGCCATGCCACTCCCCTTGGTCTTTGGAACTGTACCTACACAGCCTTGCCTATCCACCCAAATGGAAACTGGCCCTGCCTGCTCTTTTCCTTTGAACAGCTTAGCACAGTTATGTATATTTGGTATGCATTTGTCAGTGTATACTTCCCTCACTGGACTGTTTGCTCATCATGGGTTCTTCGGTGTCTGGCTCAGTAAATATTTTGTGGATGAATGAATGAACCCTGAAGACTCAACCTTACATGTTTCTGTTTTTCACCCTTTTTGATTCCCTATTTTCCCTGATTTCTCCCCTCTACACCTATTTCTATTTACTTCATTCAGTCCTATCTCTCTCTGCTAGATTAATTTTCCTAACACATGGGTTCCATTATATCATTAATTTTTCATTTCCACCTGATAAATTGGTGGTATTCTCTCGAGTATCACTTTGAGGCTGGCCCTGTGTTTGCAGTAGTTTAGAAAAGCTGGTTAGGTTGTCAGTAAATCTGCATCATCTTTGCATACTTTTTGAAAACAGCCACACATTTTTATTCAGGTAAGGTTAATTTCCTTTTTTAGGACCATTTGTTTTCACAATGTTGTGGAGCTCCAGTATGTAAAAGAACAGTGATCTAATTCTTCTATTAGGTATTTAGTAACTCATTTATTTGGAATAAAATAAAATAAAACAAATATGCAAATAGTAAAAACCATTGGAACTGATTTTTATTCATTTAAACCATGAGTTTTGCAAACCATCAAGGAGCACTTACTTGGATGGTGAAGTTTTTATTTCTTTTACATCTTTGTCACTTCTTCTCTCATGGACTTCTTAGGTCCTTATCAGTGAATTGGTAGCAAGGGCCTTATCTGATCAGAATTTTATAACACCAAATGGTTTGTTTGAATCTCCATGCTGCTCCTTTCTTTGAAGTTGGCAGGGATGATTCAATTAAGATAGTGCTTGAGTGTGTCTACTTAGGAGGCTGGCTGGGTCAGTGAATGTGTTAGAGACATGACAATTTATTTATTATAGATTAACATTTATTAATCTGAAAGCGAATCTAAAAGCAGATGTCTGAATTAGCGAGGGTCTTCATTGACCACTTTAAGTTTATTCTCAAACTCTTACGTACTTAGTTTGACAAAGATTCACATACTCTATTTTCATTCATTTTGTCTTAACAGAAAATACATGTTCTGTCATGTGGGTATAGTAATGTTTTAAGGAAAGATATTTACCATGCTATGTTAAAAAACTTATAAACAGAATAATTCACTTTTTAAAAGAAGTTTAAGTATTCTGTTCATGACAAAGTTTTGTGATTTTACAGATGCTATAATAAACTATTCTCTTTTGTTTCAGGAATAGGTTAAATATAAGATGTTTAGTTCCTGAATTCTAGAACATATAAAATGTGGTATAAATAAGTTTCTGTAAATAAGGGTTTTTTTTCTTGCTAGGAATGATAGTAAGGTATAGTGGATAAGAAGGTTGTTCTCAGGAGGTTCTAAACCTTGCTCTTCTGAGAAAGCTCTTCACCCTGAGAATGAAAATTATAATAGCACTTACCCCATAGATCTTTGTGATGATTAAGTGAGCAGATGCATATAAAGCACTTAGAAGAGGGCCTGGCACACTGTACATACCCAATAAGTGCCAGCTTTTGTTATTTATGAATATCATACAACCCTTAAATATCCTGCTTCTGGAGAGTTTATAACATGGAAAAATTATAATGTTGGATGAAAAAGACACACAGTATTTGGAAATATGTACAATCACAATTGTGTAAGAAATAACTATGTGTTAAGAAAAATGTTGGAAGGAAATACATGAAAAGGCAGGCATATGATTTTTCTTTATATAGTCTAATATTTTCTAATTGTTTTACTTTTAAAATAAGAGAATGGACAATAATCTATCAAGAAAAATAAAACAGTGAATATAGGAGGGAAATTTTGGCACATAAGACATTCAAATTAGTACTCTTTGAGAATTACACTTGTACATCTTAGTGCTTGTACAGGTGTGCATCTTAATGTAAAATATGCTTATGAAGTGAGACATAACGTGCATCTTGATAGCAAAGGTATTGTTGATTAGTTAAGTGCCCTGCTCATTAAATACTCATAGAGGCAGGAGGCCCATGTGAAATAATGAAGCTTTGCATTTGACAGTTTTATAAAATTCTTTCAAAAAACATTTTGCTTGAGCCTCTGGAAAATCTAGTCAGACAGGGATAGTTTTTTTTTTAACTCCTGGTTTTCAATCTGCTTAAGGTCACCTGGCTAATATTTAACACCCTCCTGCCCCAATCAGATAACAGGGGTTGTCTAAAATATATTTTAAAATTTGAATTTCTTGGAAACTTTTAAATTGTTAATTTTAACACTAACATTAAGCACTTTTCTGGAAAGTACCATGAATTCTCTGGGTTGACAGAAATTTGTAATGTGGAAATGAAATCATACTGTTTGGAGGTGAAAGGTATCTTTGGAGGTCATTTGGCTCAGTTTCTTAATTTTACAGATGAGGAAGATAAGGTCTTCAATTTGTCTGTGGTCATACAGCTAGTTAATATTACAGACAAGAACAAAATCTAGTTTACTGACTCCTGGTCCAATATATTTTCCACCAACCACAGGAAATAATTGAATTGACTTTGTTTATGCTTGCATTTTTCATCAAGTATCTTTACAGACCATGGTAATCAGATAATATCAGAATATGAAACATCTATTTGCACCATGGATCTCTTCCCTGCTTGTATATTTCATCAGTCCTTGGCCAATTGACATACATTTTCCACAAGCCAAAAAAAGAATTCTGTGTTTCTGTTTAAGGGGTATTAGGAGGGAAGAGAGAAAGAAATAAAAAGCAAGAATTATAGGATTAATTTTAAAAAGATCTCAATAGAAACTTATTGAAGGAGGGATTAATTTAGTAGTCAGATAAGTTAAGGATGCAAAATCATGGTTTTATGTATACTTTGGTTAAAATAAATATGTGGCTTGAGAAAAAATCTTCCCAGGCCTATTAACCTAAAATTCTTTAATGTAGAATAAACTTTGTTAATCTATGTCATTTTACCTTACGGGCTGCTTTGCCTTGGCTAAAATAAATATTCAGCTATAAATAGCAATTTGGTTCAAATTGTATTATTACAGGAAGAGTTGCATTTCTAAGATTGTTTAGAGAATTTATTTAATTTGTCATTTTAACATATTGCTGTTTTCTTAAGTAGAAAGCAGAGTTCCTATGGTGATAGCAGAGGTGCCATAATATTTATAGTATATTAGATTCATTTATAAACTGTTATACTAGCTTGAATTTACAGGATATTTTATCTGTTAGGTGAACTTCTTTTTCTTCCCAGGCTTTTCAGTATGTTCATTTATCCATTTTTGTTTTCTTTATTTTTTTAAGAAAACCTTCTGAGAGAATGCTAATAATTTTTTTTTTCTAGTAACTGATGTTATGTGACTTTTTTCTTTAAACTGTAGACTGTGTGTGCTTTACTGACTTCTTTGAAGGTGATTTTGTGAAAAACCCAATTAATATATCAAGTTTTTAAAGGAACTTAAAACTCTTAAAATGGAGAGGGCAAAGTTTCCTGACACCGTGTTAGTTTCTCTTGGAATAGTTAATATATTGGGCAGACTTGAGTGAACACATTGGTGTTGAGATTCCCATAATGTGTAAGAAGTAGCATGAAAGAGGAGTGATGACCAATAGTAGATAATGGTTCCTTGAATTGGGGACATTTCTTGAATTTTATAAATTGGATATAATGGTATGGAATTTCAAAGCTGGAGAGGAGAAAGTTAAAGATGATGGCCTCTGGAGACCCCACTGGGTGGGTGGTGGGGATAGGCTCCTTTGATGTAGATATTTTGGGGAGCTCCATTGAGGAAGGAGGTTTCAGAACAGCTTTTAGAATCTGAGATAAGCACAGATGGCTTTCTCCATGGCTTCAGTAAATTGTCAAAAAGAAGGCTGACTTCTGTCTTCACAATGTGAGTCTTGGTGTCTTCGCCGTCCTCCACTCTGAGAAATAAGCCCCGAGCTGGCCCTGCCCCACAGCCTCCCAGCATGTTCCAGTGAGCAGTACATTTTCTGTCAGGAGAACTGGGTTCTGCCAGTGATGCCTTCTCCTTTGTGGTCTTCTCTTGGTGCCTGAGTTGTGTCACCTGTACAGTGGGGGAGGCCCTGACCAGCCCCGAGTGGATTTAAGCTACTTTCTGACCAAATCCTTTGGTTTGTAGCCTGGCCTGGTGCAGCCTTGGAGCTTATCTCATTTCTATCAGCAGTGAGGTTTGAGAGGGGAGGGGCAGAGGCCAGATGGAGCCCAATCTTCTCTGCTCCATGCTTTCCTGTGATCTTCTGCATTATCAGGCCAGGGTGTTTTGCTTGGGAGACTTCTGAGGATTCAGTGTTCTCTTGTTTAATCTTTTAGTCAGGATCTTAGCAGGTCTTGAGACATTTCTGTCATCTTAACAATGACATTAGCAGATAAAAATGCAGTGTTATTGCAGTATTTTAAAGCTCTCATGCTTCAGTATTCAGTAGCTTCCCAGTTGTTACTGGTCATTCATTTACTCTAACACTTAAATATAAACATTTGGTTAAGACATAGACTTGTCTATGGGGGAATCTCATAGAAATCTAGAAGGAAAAAGGAGCATAGAATGGACCCAGGGAGCTTTTGGGTTGGTGTTCCCCTTTGAGAGTCCTCTACCTCTTAGCTCTTTTGTATCCTTGAAGGAAGAAGGAAGGTTGTGACCAGTGCAGATCCAGTTCATAGGAAGGTGCTGAGACTAAAGTCAGCTTTCTGGGAAGTAGAAACATACCAGGACCTCCACATCTATTACTCTACTTTCATGAGACCCAGGAAACCACGTGCAGGTTCATTGCAGGAGTAATGATGCAATGTTTCTCTCATGAAGATATTGGGTAGGGATAGAGGAAACTGATGTAAATGGGTGGATAAAAAAGCTGTGGTACATGCCCGGCCGGGCGTGGCTCAGCAGTTGAGTGTCTACCTAGGATCCAGACGATCAGGGTTCGATTCCCAGTCAGGGCATATGCCCGGGTTGCGGGCTTGATCAATGACTCTCTTATCATTGATGTTTCTGTCTCTCTCTCTCCCTCTCCTTTCCTCTCTCTGAAATCAATAAAGATATATTTAAAAAAAAAAAAAAAAAAGCTGTGGTACAGTTACACCACAATGGGATACTGTGCAGCTGTAAAAAAGAAGGATCTCTTACCCTCTGAGACAGCATGGTGGGACCTGGAGAATATTATGCTAAGGGAAATAAGCCAGTCAGAGAAAGACAAGTATCACATGATCTCACTCGTATGTGGAATCTAATGAACAAAATAAACTGATGAACAAAATAGATCCAGAGACATAGAAGCATGGAACAGACTGAAGGATCTCAGAGGGAAGGTGGGGGTGGGTGGGTGGGTAGGTGGGAAGAAATTAACCAAAGAACTTATGTACATATATGCATAACCCATGGACACAGACAATAGTGTGGTGAAGGCCTGGGGTGGGGGATGGGTGCAGGGTAGAAGGGGTCAGTGGGGGAAAAAGGGAGACACTTTCAGCAATAAGGATAAATTAAAAAAAAGTGCAATGAGAATTGTGGGTCAGGGCTCAAAGGAATAGTCTAGAAAGGTGGAGGGAAGGCTTTTTATTTTTATGGTAATGTAGCTTTAACATCCTAAAGAGTCTCAAAATTAAGATTTTTAGCTATATGCATGTAAATTACTTTCAAGCTAATTAGGGAAAAACTGGGCATTTAAAAGATTTATTTCTCGTGGCTTCTAGAATATGTCCCCTGGAACAAAGACCCTCAAATTTGTAGGGATTTGGATCTTAATTATGTCCTTAATTAACTCTAGAAATAATATGTGAAACTTACATTAAATAACATAGTATCATGTTAGCATTTTAAACATATCAAATAATATGGTAATATATTATTGTAGTTCTTTATATACTATATTTGAGGGTGCAAAGCCTCTGATTTCTTCAGAACTGGAAATGAAACTAACTTTTGTGGAGCTCCAGATTAAAAATAATCTGAATCAATTATGAGAACCATGCGACAAAAGAAAATTAAGTTTTTTTTATGTAAAATCATCAGTGACTTTAAGCTCCATGTAACACAGATTTGCATGTGAATGTGAAAGGTACTGAATACTTAGCATGGGGGTTTTTAGAAGCAAGGTGACATCCTGCTGATTACAGTTAGGCTAATGATAGCATAACTAAGGTACTGGTCATTGCTTCTAGAAAAGCACCACTTTTCAAGTGCCAAGAAACATCTTATTCGTAAATACTAAAATTGGTTCTTATGTAAAGGTGCATGGACATGATTTAGGCTTGATTTTTGTTTATTTTTATCTCCTTTTTAAATTTTTTATTTATTGATTTTAGAGAGAGGAAATGGGGGTGGGGGAGAAAGAGAAAGAAAGAAAGAAACATTGATTTGTTGTTCCACTTAGTTATGCATTCATTGGTTGCTTCTTGTATGTGACCTGACTGGAGGTCAGACAGGCAACCTTGGTGTATTGGGATGACTCTACAACCGAGTTACCTGGCCAGGGCAGCTTTATCTTTTTTTTTTTTTTTTTTTAACTTCCTGCCATTAAACACATGTGTGGATCACGTTAATAATCCCATGGGAAAAGAAACAAGGAAGTATTTGATCTACAAATAAATATTTAAGTACATGTGTTTTATAGATGTGGGAACATCTATATTATGCATCTATACATGTATAATATACATTGTATAATAAGCTTTATGCACATTTACATAGAAGACTCTGCCATTGGAGAGTTATAAGTTAAGTGTTAAAGGGACCTAAGGACAGAAGGTACCTTTTGTCTGGGGAACCAGAAAAAGTTTAATGAAGGAGATGGCATTTTGAGTTGAAAGCAGACTTGAGTAATGACAGTTGTTTTAGAGAGTGGGACCTGTGTGACTGAAGGCCCAGAGGAAAGAAGTTATGGGGTGTATCTGGGGAACAAAGTGTAGGAAGAGTTAGGAGTACACAGGCCTAAGTTACCTATGGAGGGGGGAGGGTAGACAAGGGCCAGGTTGCATAGTGTTAACTTTATTCTTTGTTGTGGGTCTTTGAGCTGGAGGGCGCCTAGATCAGAGCTTTGCTGTGGGAATATGGTGACTGTGTTGGAACCTAGTGGCTGGGGCATAGGTGGGGGCAGAGAGCTGGGGGTTTAGATATTATTTAGGAAACCTTTGCTATAATGTAGGCAATAGTTAATAAGGAGGTCATGAAGTAAAGAAGTTATGTATAAGGAGTATTTGGGGATTAGGTGGATGGGTATTTGAACCTGGTTAGATTAGGTTATTTATTTGATAAATATTTACCAATAATTATTTGTCCCCCCATACCCAGGTGAGGTTGGTGTTCCCCTAGCTAGGTGAGATTGAAAAGCTGGAGGTATTAAATATAGCCTTAGGTTTCAACCCTGCTAGACTTGGGAGGTGGTGATGCAGAAATCTGAGAACACCCACCTCTGTTACCAGGCCTTGAAGGGAGTGTAAATTTATCTGGCCTCTAGCTTTCAGATAAACCGTTGCAGACAGATTAGAATCTCATCTCCCATTATAAACCACTACCAGAGAAAGGGATTAGCAGTGAGCTGTTAGGGACCTTCATTTTTTAGAGTGTTTAGGGTAGAGCAGGCAGCTTTAAAAACCATCTACCTGGTCCTCTTAAAAATACTCAGTCATAATCAGTGTGTGCTCAACTAGGAGTCCCCGATCAGCTGCTTTCTCTGACACTGTGACTCCAAGGCTGCCATTCTGACTTCATATTGATTTTCTAGGATGAACTTTCTTCTTCTCAAGGGGAAAATTAAAGAAGCCTTTAAAAATGGTAGGTTCATAAACAGTTATTTAGAGACAAGATAGATAATTAATTCTGTTACCTTTTTTGTGTGCACATTTCTGTAGTGTACTTATTTTAGGTAAGAGAAAATAAATGTGACTTCTTTGTACAGCAGGGGCCCTAGTTCATTTTTTGGATGTGAACTTCTTTAACATTTTCAATTACAAGCTAAGTAACTACATGGATTGATAAATTATAGATAAAAAAGTGTTCTCAGTTTTCCTCCTCTTGGATTTCTTTGCTTCCTGTTGCCACAGATCACTCTTCTTTGAAATTCTATCTTCCTTTGATACTGAAATGCTGTTATTATTACCTGGTTATTAATCAGTATGGTGACAGTGGTAATAATGATAACTATTTTTTCATGTCTTTCTCTTTCACTGTTTTCCCATTCAGCTGCCTCCTCTAGCCGTCCCCCAGAAGAATGAGGACCTGATGCTGTCCTTCCACCTTCCAGAGCATTTAGCTACTACCTTTATTTCAGTGACTCATCCCCATGTCTTTATTTCCCACGTTGACTAAGACATTTGTGAGGGTCAGGAGAAAGCCAGTTGGTGAAGGAATATGATGAGTAAACTGGGAGGACGATAAATGAGAATTTCCCCCAGTGGAAGAAGATCTGCAGGTCTTAGTTTGAAAAGGCCAGTTATAGGTTTTTGGAGATGGTAACTTTATTTGAAGTGGTTGGTTTGGGCAACCAGAACTAGGGGTACCTAAGGGAAAGGAGGCCTAGTGAGATAGAGTCGTGTGACTTGAGGGAGTTTCAGGTGGAGGACAGTGTTTGGACACGTGGTGCCCATACCCAGGTGAGACCCCAGCCCCAACATTTGGCAGGAGTGTGAATTTAGTAGTTCCCTGTATTCGTAGGGGTACATTCCAAGACCTCCAGTGGATACCTGAAACCATGGATAGTACCAAACCCTATACTGTGTTTTCTTCGACATACACACCTTTTCACTTAAAGGAAGCATTTTATGGCTTCTCTTTGGCATACCCAAATTGCTCAGCAGCACTACTCTTGTGATTTGGGGTCATTATTAAGTAAAATAAGGGTTACTTGAACACAGTACTGCAATACCAAGACAGTCGATCTGATAAGTAGGATGGCTGCTCATGGTTGCGGAATGTATACAGTGGTAGATACACTGGACAAAGGGGTGGGATGATTCACGTCCCAGACAGGTGGAGTGGGACAGCTCGAGATTTCATTACTCTACTCAGAGTGGTGCACAATTTAAAACTTATGAATTGTTTATTTCTGGAATTTTCTATTTAATATTTCTGGTTCTCAGTGGGTAACTGAAACTGTGGAAAGAAAGCAAAAGGGGGAACTACTGTGTTGCTCCGCTGGCAGGGCTGTCTAGGCTGGATGGGATTCCCTGTGGTCTGACTGGGGTTTCCAGATCATCACCAGTAGTGTTGTTTTTGGCTCACTAGACATGAATGGGGTATCACATCTTTGTGTGCCCCAAGCTTGCTTAATCTTTTATTTGTCCCTGTTTTTTCCTACTTCGACTCTGCCTGGACATATTGCACAAGCCCTGATGGTGATTCTTTTCTTTTGTTTCCCAAACCCTTAGAATTCTTTCAACATGAAGAATGTTTCCCTCTGTTGATGGTTTTCCTGGACCTCTTGGATTCCAAGCCATCTACCTTCCCATTGGCCTTAATTCTATCACTTGTCTGACAGTGGCTGGTTTTTCTTTCTGTGAAAGGTGATGTCACGATGGATGCCCAGCAAATATTAGCACTAGAAGAACAAATTCTGGATCCTGGACTGGCAACTTCATAATTATATCTTTTCCCCCAAAGTGACAGGATATTAAACCACTGAGCTGGCGCAGTCCTTGGCTGCCTGCCAAAGGAATATTTGGGGAAAGAATGGACCAGCTTTTGTTTCCCTTGCTTTCTCTATAGCCTTGGGGTGGATTCTGAGGGGATGTTTTTCCTTGCAGGACTAACCCATTTGGTATTGAGAAAGCAGGAAAGCGAGTTTTCCGGTTACCAATCATGAGCAAAAAGCAAGCAGCGGATGGAGATATCCTGTTGGAGAAGGCTTGGGGGAGTGAATGCAGACAAATGCACCGTGTTCTTTCTGTGTCTTTGAGGAATATGAGGGGATGGAAAGGAAATCAATCACTCCGCAGGCCAAGTCAAAGTGGGTTTCCTTTTATTTATGATGCTTAATAAGAAGGTTATAAGTTTATGCTTTGTGATTTAAAAACTTGTCAAAGATATATAGCATATGACAAAATAGAGAAACAAAACCGTTTTTTTGTTTCCCCTGAGGTCATTCTAAGTTTGCCTGGGATGGGACAACGAACTATAAAAGTGAATATAAATGCTGTCCAAGTTTTATTTATTTTTAAGTTTAAAAATCACTTATAATGGCAAATTCTTGCTGAATTAGATTTATAAGATGGCTTTTCATATACTCTGTGGGGACCCTTCCTTGGTACTTTTAAAAAGGAGCTACCTTTTTCCTCTCGTTTCAAAAGCAGTACATGTTTATTATAGGAAAGTTAGAAAACACATATTGGCAACCGAGTAGGACAGGAATGGGCTGGAAAGACATGGAAATGGAAATTAGAGCCATGGGGTGAAAGAGGGAAAACCAGGGTCTTCTGGGAGGAGTAGGGATGGGAACAGGGTCAGGGAACTTCTCCCTAGAACCCTCAGAGAGGCTGTCTTGCCTGCATGCCATACCCTCAGTTGTGGCTTCATACCCTTTAAAGCTGGCCCCCAGTCTGCTGTGGGTCTAGATCTGACCATTCCAAGTTTGTTAGAGTTAGAAAACTGTGTAATGACAAGTTGAAAGTCCAGTTAACTCACTGCATTTTACATCTTGTCTGTCAAGGAGGAGTGCTAAATGAGATTCTCTGAAGGGACAGATTTGTATCAGTGAGTGGTGGGTGTGTGTGCTCCTTCGCACTGCGCATGAGAGAGAGAGAGAGAGAGAAAGAGAGGAGAGGGGGGAGGGAGGGAAGGAGAGAGGGGGGAGGGAGGGAAGGAGAGAGAGAGAAGAGGGGGGGGGAGGGAGAGAATCTTTGAGGACTTTGGCTATAAGGGAGAAAATATAAAAGAGAAGATGCGGAAGAGTAAAATAATGTGGAGGGGGGCGGAAGAGGAAATGTTCAAATGATTTTTGTCATCCTTCATTGTCTTCTTGACTTTCCCATTCCCTCCACATCTTGCCATGTTGACAAGTGCTTAGGTGTTCTATGGAATGAAGAAGCGTCATTCCACTGTATTATGTCAGTAAACATCACCAAGCAGCTGTCAGAGATTACACTTTCAACTTATATAGTGAGAGAAATCCTTATAAGTCATGGGGTTAAATTGTCTTAGGCTTTTTTTTTTTTTATGTTTGAAAACATATTTATCATCAAATCCACTAGCCATTTTGTTATGAGTCATATAGGATTAACATGTCAAATGGAAAGTGTAGAGGCCTGGTTTGGATAATCTGTTGATTCTGGTAACTTATACTGCCACTGGGCCTGAACCTGGCGATAGAACTGTAGATTGGACAGACACAGTGCTTGACCTCACAGACCTTCCAGTCTGATCAGAACATAAGTAGATAATCAGACAATTCCAATATAGTAGGATAAAGGCTCCAAAAAGAGACACATAGGGTGTCCTGTGATAACATGGTGTCCTGTGATAACACCTATTCTGGATCAGAGAGAGTGACATCTAGGCTGAGAACTGAAGGATAAGAAGAAATGAGCCAGATCAGGGGGGTATTCTCTTCTAGCCATAGAAAACAGCATGTGCAGAGGCCGTGGTAAGAAAAAACATGAGATCATCCAGGAAATAAAAGATGCTCAGTATGGCCAAAGCTTGTAACTCCAGGTGGGAATGATGAGAGAGTGCTCTGAAATGGTGAGCTGGGGCCCAACATGAAGGGTCTTCTAGAGCATGTTAAGATGTGTGAACTTAGGAGTTCCGCAGAGATGTAGGACAGAAGATCAAGATACAAAAAAATCAATAGTATTTCTGTACACTAGCAGTGAACAAACAAAATTAAGAACAATTCCATTTACAATACCATCAAAAAGAATAAAATACGTGGGGCTAAATTTAACAAAAGAAATACAATACTAGTATTCCAAAAAAAAATATTAAAAGAAATTAAAGAATACTAAGTAAGTGGAAAATATCCAATATTCATGGGTTGGAGGACTTAATATTGTTAAGATGGCAGTACTCCAAAATCTATCTACAGATTTAACACAATTTCTATCAAAATCCTATCTACCTTTTTTTGCAGGTATTGACAAGTTGATCCTAAAATTCTTATGGGTGCGAGGAACCCAGAATAGGGAAAACAATGTTAAAAAAAGAATAAAGTTGGAGGGCTTACACTTCCTGATTTCAAAACTTACTACAGATCTATAGTAATAAAAATAATGTGATACTGGCATAAGGATAGACATATTATATCAGTGGACTAGAATTGAGAGTCTAGAAATAAATTTATAGTCAATTGATTTTCAACAAGAGTGCCAAGATCATTCAATGGATATAGAACACTCTCTTCAACAAATAGGGCTGGGACAGCTAGATATCCATATGCAAAAGAATGAAGTTGGATCCTTATGTCATGCCATGTGTAAAAGCTAACTCAAAATTGATCATAGATCTAAATGTAAAACCTAAAAGTGTAAAACTCTTTGAAAAAGAATGTGGGTGTGAATTTTCATAACCTTGGGTTAGGCCAGAGTTTCTTAGATGACACCAAAAGTACAAGCAACAGTGTAAACCTTTGTGTTTCAAAGGACACTATGAAGAAAGTGAAAAGGCAACCCACAGAATGGGAGAAAAGATTTGCAGATCATGTATCTGATAAAGGACTTGTATCCAGAATGTACAAAGAACTGTTACAACTCATTAATAAAAAAATGAGCAAAGAATCTAAACAAACATTTCTTTAAAGCAAATGCACAAGTAGATCTGTTCAACATCATTTGTCATTGGGAAAGTGTGATTCAAAACCACAGTGAGACACCACTTCACACCCACTAGGATGGCTACAGTATAAATACAGGCAATAACCCTTATCTGTTATTGTCATGTTGCTAAGGATGTGAAGAGATTTGAGCTCTCATACATTGCTGGTGGGAATGTAAAATGCTGCAGCAACTTTGGAAAAACAGTTTGGCAGTTCTTCAACAAGCTAAATATAGAGTTATTCTATGACCCAGCAGTTCCACTCCTGGGTATATATGTAAGGGAATTGAGAATATATATTCATACAAAAACTTGTACACAGATATATTAATAAGGATTCTCCAGAGCAACAAAAACAGAAGGAGATTATATATATATAATCTGAGAAGTCCCATGATCTGCTGTCTGTAAGCTGCAGACCCAGGAAGGCCAGTGGTGTAATTTGGGCTGTGTCTGAAGGCTGTGGAAGCAGGAGCACCGAGGGCAGATGATCAGTGTCCCAGCTCAAGCCATCAGGCAGGGATGGCCAAATTCTTCCTTTTTCTGCCTGTGTGTCCTGTTCAGTCCCTCAGTGATTGGATGATGCTCACCTGTATTGGGGAGGGCAAACTGCTTTAATGAGGTCACTGAATCAAGTGCTATTCTCATCCAGAAACACCCTCACAGACACGCCCAGAAATAATATTTAGCCAAATATCTGGGCACCTGTGATCTAGCCAAGTTGACACATAAAAATTAAACACCAGAATGGATGGTCATAGTATTGTTATTGATAATAGCCAAAAAGTAGAGAACTAAAATGTCCATAATTGATGGATGGATAAACAAATTATAGTGTATCTATAAGATGGAATGTTATTTAGCCATAAAAAGGAATGAAGTACTGATACAACTCACAACGTGGGTAAGTCTTGAAAACATGGTCAGTGGAAGAAGCCAGAAATAAAAGGCCACCTATTGTTTGATTCTATTTATTTGAAATGTCCAGAATAGGTAAATCCACAGAAACATAAACTACATTAGTGGTTGCCAGGGACTGGGGAGAGGGGACTTGTTAAAATTACAAATTCTTGGGCTTCACTCCAGTCATATTGAGTCAGAATCTCTGATCATGGTGGCTTTACCTAAAATGTGGATATGCCTTAAAACCCTAAGAGTGGATGGGATTTCCTATGGAGAGGGTGTAGAGGAGAGAAGTGGCCCCATCAACATTTACAGTCCCAGTAGTGGAAGAGGAGACCTCACAGGGGCCTGGGCCCTGATGCCAGAGAGATAAGAGGTATTCAGGAGGGTGGGCACCAGGAAAGCTAAGGGAAGAGTGTTTCAAAGTAGGAAAGTGTCCAGGTGTCATAAACTTCAAGAGGTAAGAGATGCAAAGTGCATTGGATTTACCGACGAAATGGTGACTTAGGGAAGGGCCATGAATGATGCAGATGTGTCCCCAGAGCAGAACCTGTGTGGGGCTGCCACATGTGACCCTTGGGCTCTCCAAGGGTGGAGTTCTTGTGCTGATGGGCAGCACCGGCCACCATGTTTTTCTTGGCTCTGCCCCATTCCCTGGCGTGGCCTCATAACAAAATATGCACTTCCACAGCCTTTGCTGTGGAAATGACCCTGAATGTTTGACCAGAGTCTGAGAGGGGAACCCTTGGTGAGTGGCACAGGCATATGGGGCATATAGAGCTTGGTGGGGGAGGGGAAATGCAGTGTTAGGGCTGAGGGGCTCATGCCACTTGAACAAGCAGATGTCCCTTCTGGTTCATCGCTTGGCCTAGTAGAGCCTAGCACTTGACTCTGTTGTGCCCACACTGTTTGTGTCAAGATATGGACTGCTGCTCTGTGGGTCTGAATCACTGAGGCCCTGGGTTTTTGAAGCTGGGGAATTACATATTTTTCTTGGTTTGTTGGTCATGCAGTTTTGAAAGCAATACTGTACAAATACTTGGAAGTAATCACCACCTCCACTCCACCCCTGATTTGGGCACATTCTTTTGCCTTTTGAAATGTTGTCTAGTAAAAGTTACTCAAGAATCTTAGAATTGTAAATCTAGGTCTCATCAGTTTTTGGTATAACAAAGTTACAGTGTATTATCTCTGTAAGAAAAATCAATGTGAATGATAATATCTTCATAAACACAGATAAACAGAGTGCCTGCTGGTCTTGAGTCTGTTGTGAGTCGGCTGGATTTCTGGGTCTGCTTATCTGTGTTTTTTGAAACTGCTCTTCTTTAAGCAGGGGATAGTTATTGCTTCAAAGAGCTTTGAAGCTGTTCCACTTATAAATTTATAATTTACACTTTTAACTTTCATTTTATAAGTTACAGTTAATTTTTCTGTATTAAATTAGGCACATTAGTGTTATGGGAACATTTAGGTGTTTAAATAAATGTTATTTTTTAATTTGGGAATATTGTGCAACAGCAAGACATGGAAGTACCCTAGCTGCAAAACTGACCCTGAGTCAGTGATTAGTAAAGAAATCAGAGGTGAAATGAAAACCCCGCCGTCTAGCTCAGCCAGGGCTTCCCTTCCTGAGGGTCAGGGTGGCTGTTTAAAAATTAGGATTTAAAAATATTATTTTTATTTCTGTTCCATGCTTATCTGTTTTGTGCTGCAAGATTTCAGGCATAATGTATCAACTCCTAGTATTCTGAGACCAGTTCTTCAGTGTGTATGCTAGGAATTTTGTGTATTTATTTGGACTTTTGGTTGTAAGTAACAGTAACTAAATCCAAGTAATTTAAGTAAAAAAGGGGACTGTATTATAAGGACACAGAGTTATCTCCCAGAGTCTAAGGGCAGAGATGCAACTAGGTATATGGAGGGGTTTGCCAGCCTTCAAGAATCTCCCTGATCACTGCTGCTGTCCTTCAGTCTTTGGTTCCTTTTCTATCTGGATATTTCGTTTCTTTGCTCCCAGTCTGCATGGTGGGAAATGGCTCTCTGAGAGTCCAACTACCTGGCAAGAGACTGATCCTTCTCTCAGGTCCAGCTCTAAACCCCCAGGGAGGGGATCTGGGTTGGGTATGATGTTCACCCTTAGAACCCTCCACTGTTTTGGGGATCATTGGTTATTATAGGAATGTGACTACTGGGAGCCCCACTACTGTACCTATCAGGGCCTCTGCCTTTGTCGGAGCAAAGGATGCTTCTTGGTCCCAGAGAAGAACTGGCCTGGGTGGCCTTTCAGCCTGTTTTGGCATGAGTGACCCTCACTGCCATGGAGGGGGTGGGGTGCAGAGAAAAAGGGACATCTCAGAAAAAGGTGTCTTATTGGGAAAGGGAGGTGCTGGGCAGCCACTCCAGCAGATACTCCATAAAATTTATTTTAACTTAGAAAAACAGAACTGGGGAAGGGTGTTTGTTGCTCCAAAACATAAATTCATTCAAAAATGACTTTTGGATTGTTTATTTCTTTGTTCTGGGTGGTTAGGAGCTGGTTTTACTCAAGACAAAGCCTGGGCCACACCTAGTTGAATCATTACAGACGTAACATCTTTTTCCCCCCCAAAGTTAATGTACAAAATAATATTAGTTATCCTTCATAAGGATACTGACATATCTTTATGCTACTTTTGAATATTTAGTATTTAAATCTCCCTTTGGTGATGTTTTCCATTAAGATTTATTGCTTTAAAAGACAAGCTCAAAAACAGCTTCTTCAGCACCATTCAGTGTGCCAAAACAGTCAAAAAAGAAAGTTATTGGATGCTCAGGGAAGCTGAATTGTCTGTCATTAGTCTGTGTGGCAGAACATCTCACAAATGCATTTTTTTACATGCACATTCTAAAAATGAGCCCAACATTTATTTAGTTCCCTTTTTATCAGGAAAAAAATCTTTCCAGGGAGACACTGTGCTCCCTAAACTGGAAGAAGACCTTAGGAATTTGAATTTGTCATCTTCACGGCATTTGGTGTAGAATACAATAACCAGACTAGGTTTTGTTTCACTCAGCTACAAAGGCACTTTGTTGTTAAAATTCCCTGTCCCTGTGATGCTAGTGCAGCTGATACTTGGTTCTGACGGTGCTTTTGGAAAGCTTGGCTTATTTCGGAAAAAGCTCAGATGCCTTGGGCTAGGAATTTATAATAGGCCTCAGATCCTGGGTCTAGTTGCTGCACACTTCTAGGATCTGTTCCGAGATGTCTTCCCTGTATTTGCTATCTGTCTTTATTTAAGGCTGGAGAGAGGCTGTGCAGGCTTAGTCCTGTTAGAAGCCTGGAGAAAGGTTGACTCTGTTCATAGTACTAATTAATTACGTAGCTTATGTCCCATATAATTGCATATACTTTTCCATTAAAATCCAAATTCAGATTTCTTGCTCCCCTTTTTCTGCTCTGCCCTGTGTTTTTGAATGACCACAGTGGGAGTGCTTGCCAGACTACTCTGCTCTTCTAATCCCTCCCATTCATTTCTCTAGATAGAGAAACCCCTGCTAGCTTTCTTGTACCAGGTGTGTCCTGCAGTCACCTTCTTTCATTCACTAGACCATCCCCAGTCCAAACAAACATCCCATCTCCCAGTCCCACAGGACCTCCCTCTTTCCTTTTGTACCCCTACAGGGAGTCCCTTTTTCCTGCTTCTTTCTATAAGGGGACACAGATTTTGCTATTGAAAGTTTATAGAAAGCTCCTTGAATGTTGGTCTTCAATGGAAGGAATGCTCACACAGCGGGCAAATTAATTGTTTTTTTCCTATTCTATTTTTTGGAACTTTTATTGAATTTCAAACTGACACAAAAAGGAAACAGAACCAGGAAGTTCCTCTTACCCTTGACCTAGATACCACAGTTGTTTACATTAGGATGGATTATTATTGATCATCTTTCTAAAAGCACACAGGGGAAGCACTAGCTAGATATGATTTCTTTTCTCCTCTGAAACCCCATGACTTCTCTGTACTTTTAGTCCTTTCGAAAACTCTGTCTTATATTTGTGTACTTGTGTGTGTGTTATATGCCACTGAGTCAGCTCTGACTCCTAGAGACCCTCTGAATGACTGATGTCCACAATGTCCAGTTCTCATCAGCCCTGCGCAGCTCCTGTAGACGCATGCCTGTGGCTTCTTTGATGGAGTCAGCCCATCTCGTATTTGGTCTTCCTCTTTTCCTGCTGCCTTCTTTCCCCCACAGCATTATTGTCTTTTCCTAAGAGCCCTGCCTTATTGTGATCAAGCTGCATTTAATGTTGTATCCTTTGAAATATCCAATGCAATGCCATAGTGAGAACCTTAAGTGGTTGAATGCAATTATGATTTTTCTTACTAAGTTGAGTTTCACTCACTCACTCACTCACTCACTCACTCACTCACTCACTCACTCAATAAGCCATTTTTCATGTGTCCTTTCTGTTCCAGGCTGCAAAAATAAGTGGGGAGAGGAGAGGGTCATGTGATACTTTTCCCCCTTGTTCTGTGTGGCCTAGGGTCAGGAGGAAGGTGAGACACTCGAAAGTGGATGAATGAGACAGCCTGCAGGTAGCCAGAGAGCACTGTCCCTTCCTTCTCCAATTTTTTAAACACGTTTATTGAGATATAATTCACATACCATATAATTCATCCACTTAAAGTGTACAATGCAATAGCTTTTGATGTATTTATTAATTTTTTATGCATGACATAAAAATTACTATTTTAAGCTAAGCAGAGCCTGTGCTTGATCTTTGGGAAGCTGAAGGAGATGAATGGGCTACGGAGTGAATGTGGCAGTTAAAAAAAATACCTTCATTTTTGGACCTGCATGTTTAGCTGATGTGGAACACAGTTTTCCTTATTGAGTTTCAAAATAAGACTGCTGCAGTCACACCACAATATTCAGTGCTAAAATCTTGTTTGTTACTGTCATTCACACTCCTTTTTCTTTAGAATCAGAATAAGGTTGTATTTCAAATACCAAAAAATTTTCTACTTTAACCATTATTTATATTTATTTTACATATTTTTTGGAATATCTCCCAGAGGCATATTTTTAAATTTTATTTTTCAATTAGGTGTGCAGCATAGTGGTTAGACAGTCACATACTTTACAAAGTGTTCCCCAGGATATTTCTAGTACCCACCTGGTATCATACATAGTTATTACAATATCATTCGCTATATTCCCTATGCTCTATCTTACATTCCCATGACTATTTTGTAACTACCAATTTATACTTCTTAACCTTTTCACCTTTTTTATCCAGTTCCCTAAACCCCCTTCCCCTCTAGCAACCATCCGTCTCGTCTCTTCTCTGTATCTATGAGACTGTTTCTGTTTTGTTTGTTTGTTTATATCGTTCTTTAGATTCCACATATAAGTGAAATCATATGGTATTTATTTTTCTCTGATTTACTTAAACTCCTGTATTATGGCTGTCTTACTGTCAACCTCTCTCTTTATGTTCTTCAAGATTTTCCTATGTTGGGCGCATAAATGTTTATAAGGGTTATATACTCTTATTGGATTGATCTTTTTATTGTTATATAATGTTCTTTGTCTCTTGTTATAACCTTTGTTTTAAAGTCTGTTTTATCTAATATAAGTATTGCTACCCCAGATTTTGTGTTTTTTTTTTCCATTGACATGAAGTATTTTTGTGTGTGTGTATCCCTTTACTTCAGTCTGTGTGTATCTTTTGTTCTGAGGTGGGTCTCTTGTAGACAACATATATATGGGTTCTGGTGTGTTTTTTTCCCATTCAGCTACCCTATGTCTTTTGATTGGAACATTTAATGCATTTACATTTAAAGTGATTATTCATACATATGTATTTATCGCCATTTTATTTTTTATAACTATGTTTCTTTTTGCCTTTCTTCTTAAAGAAGTCCCTTTAACATTTCTTGTAATACTGGTTTGATGTTATTAAGCTCTTTTAGCTTTTTCTTGTCTAGGAAGCTCTTTATTTCTCTCCTTCTTCAATTTAAAGTGATAGTCTGGCCCTCGCTGGTGTGGCTCAGTTGGTTGAACATTGTCCCATGTGCCGAGAGGTCCCTGGTTTGATTCCTGGTCAGGGGACATGCCTGAGTTTTGGGCTCAGTTTCCAGTAGGGGGCATGCAGGAGGCAGTCAGTCAGTGTTTCTCTCATTGATGTTTCTCTCTCTCTTCCTCTATCTAAATAATCAATTAAATAATCAATTAAAAAAAAACTTATTTAAAATGTAACCTGGCTGGGTAAAGTAGTTTTGGTTGTAGGTCTTTGGTTTTCATCACTTTGAATATATCATGCCAATTCCTTCTGACTTGCAAAGTTTTTTTTGAGAGATCAGTTGACAGCCTTATGGGAGCTTCCTTGTAGGTAACTCTCTTTCTCTTGCTACTCTTAAAATTTTCTCTTTGGCTTTAACCTTTGGCATTTCAATCATGATATGTCTTGGTGTGGGCCTCTGGTTTTATCTTGTTTGGGATGCTCTGTGCTTCCTGGACTTGTGTGTCTATTTCCTTCACCAGGTTAGGGAATTTTTTAGTCATTTTTTCAAATAGGTTTTCAATCCCTTGCTCCCTCTCTTATTCTTCCACTACATCTATGGTGAGGACGTTGTTATGCTTGATGTTGTCCCAGACATCCCTTAAACTATCCTCATTTTTTAAAATTCTTTTTTCTTTTTGCTGCCTTGATTGGGTGTTTCTGCTACCTTGTCTTCCAAATCACTGATTCGATCCTCTGCTTTGTCTAACCAGCTGCTGATTCCTTCTAATGTATTGTTCATTTCAGATATTTTATTCTTCATTTTTTACTGTTTTCTTTTTATGATTTCTTTGTCCTTTTTTATGTTTACTGCTTCTTTGTATAAGTTCTCACTGAGTTCATTCATTCTTCTCCTAAATTCCTTGAACATCCTTATAACCATTGTTTTGAACTCACTATCTGGTAGCTTGCTTGCCTTCATTTCATTTAGTTATTTTTCTGGGGATTTTTCCCGTGCTTTCATTCAGGGCTTGTTTCTTTGCCTCTCCATTTGGCTGCCTCTCTGTATTTGTTTCTGTGTATTAGGTAGGTCTGCTATACCTCCCAGTCTTTGTATGGTGGCCTTATGTAGTACGTGTCTTGTGGGGCTCGGTAGCATAGTCTCCCTGATCACCTAAGCCAGGTGTTCCAAGAATATCCCTTTTGTGGGTCATGTGAATCCTTCTGTTGTAGTTGAGTCATAATTGCTGCTCGCCCTTCCATGAGTGGGATTGATTCTCAGGCTGGCTAACTGTGAGAGTTGACCCTGACCACAGTATATATGCTGCTGTGTGGGGACTGACCCCATGAAGAGTTGTTGTCCCAGCAGAGTCTGGTGCCTGCTGAGATCTCCCTTGGGGTGTGCTGCTTGTTGAGTTAATTGGGTTGTGCTCTGATATGGTCTGAATCCCACCACTAGGTGTGTTGGTTATGGGACCTCTTGGAGGTAGTCTGGTGAGGATCAATGTCAGGCACTGCCTGTGACCAGCCCTGGGCCACCTGTTTGGTGCTGCACAGCAATCCACAGTTTGTGGCTGCCTCTGATTGGCCTGGGTGTGTGTGTGAGGGGCTAAGCTGTGTACCACGTCTGGCTTCCACCAGCACCAAGTCCAGGCACAGGCCAGCAAAAGGCCCAAGGCACTCCAGCTTTTCCTGCCAGTTCCCTGTTAGGTTCAGTCACTAAGAGAGCCTCTGGTGGTACGTGAGTTTCATGAGGTAGGTTCTCAGTGAGTCACAAGGTAGGAATTAATGGTGTTCACCTAACTGATGACAGATCTAAATATGATACCAGTCCTGGTCTGAGACCACTCAGAAAAGTCTCAGGATACACCAAAGCTCACAGCCACCTGCCAGGTGCCTGTGGACCTTTGTGGTGGTGTGGGGTCTCAGGGAGTCATCAGGGTGAGGCCATCAGAGTTCTTCAGTGTATGTGCTGCTGATTTGGCTGCGTGAAGGGAGGGCTCTGCACAGGAATGGTATGCTGGTAGGGTGTGTGAAGGAGAAATGGACTCTGCCTTGGAGCCACAAAACTCAGTCTTTCCTGGATTCTGCCCAGACCTTCTCAAGAGCCTTCCAAGAGAGTGCACTGAGGGCCCAGGCTGGCCATAGCCAGCTGACTTCCCAGCAGGGCGTGAACAAAACATAAATTTACTCTCTTATCCATTTTTAAGTGTACAGTTCAGTGGCATGAAGTACATTCACATTGTTGTGCTACCATCACCACCATTTATTCACAGAACTCTTTTCATCCTGAAAAACTGAAACTGTGTACCTATTAAACAATAACTCCCCACACATCCCAGCTCCTAGTAACCCCTGTTCCACTTTCTCTCTCTACATTTGACTTTTGTAGTACCTCATATAGGTGAAGTAATACAGTATTTGTCCTTTTGTGACTTACATTTCATTCAGCATAATGTCTTCAAGGTTGACCCATGTTGTAGCATGTGTCAGAATTTCCTTTCTTCCTCTTTAAGGCTGCATGATATTCCATTGTATGGCTATATCACCTTTTGTTTATGCATTCATCTGTTGGACACTTGAATTGTTCCCTCTTTGACGACTTCGAATAATGCTGCTATGGACATGAGTGTACAAATATATCTTCAAGTCTTTGCATTCAACTCTTTTGAGTATATACCCAGATGTGGGATTGCTGGATCATGTGGTAATAATGTTTTAATTTTTTGAGGATATTTAAATGACTTTTTTTTTAATCAAAAGCATTTTATTTTATTTATTTTTATTTTTTAATTTTATTTTTGTTTAAAATATTACAGATGTCCCTTTTTCTCCCCATGACCCGTTTCACCCCATCCCAACCCCCTCCCCTGTCCCTCTCCCCACCATTGTCCGTGTCCTTGGGTTGTGCATATATGCATATAAAATTAATTATGCTAAGTGAAATAAGCCAGGCAGAGAAAGACAAACATCACATGATCTCACTTATATGTGGAATCTAAATGATTTTTAAGTGTACAGTTCAGTGACATTGAGTATATTCACAATGCTGTCCAACCATCACTATCTATTTCCAGATCTGCTTCATCACTCCAAACAGAAACCATGTACTCATTATACAATAACTCCCCATTCCTCGTCCCCTGCTCCTGGTAACCTCTATTCTATTTTCTGTCATTATGAATTTGCCTATTCTAGGTAGCTCCTTATAAGTGGAATCATATACACATATTTATTTTTTTGTTTCTGCCTTTTATCACTTAGCACGAGGTTTTCAAGGTTTATTCATTTGGTAGCATGTATCAGAATTTCATTCTTTTTTATGACTGAATATATTCCATCATATTTATGTGCCACATTTAAATAAATCCATTCATCTGTTGATTGACACTTGGGTGTTTCACATTTTGGCTTTGCAAATAATGCTTCAATGAATATTGGTGTACAAGTATCTATTTCAGTCCTGGTTTTCAGTTTCTTTGGGTCTATACCTAGGAGAGGAATTGTTCCTCCTCTCTCTTGACACACTGCCTGTGTAAGTTAAACAGAATCAGTTAAGCCACTGAACTTCGAAGTAGTGGCATGATGGGCTGTTCATTTATATGTTCATTCAAGAAATTTTCATAACAAAGGGTTTCTGTATGAAAAATGGATGAGAACCTTTCTCTCCCTACTTCATATCTACTAATAGCAAGTCACGATTATAATTTAGTTTTCTGATTTGTAAAATGGATGGATGAAAATCTCTCTTTTGTGAGTTGGGAAGGTAAATGGAGAAGGCATGCATAATTCTGAGATACCATCTTTTATATCTTCTTTGTGGGATATTGATTTTAAAAATGGCTCATAGTACTTACATGCATAAATGCATAACCCATGGACACAGACAATAGTATGGGAAAGGTGTAAAGGTGGGCAGATGTGGGGTGGAGGAGATTAATGGGGGGGGGGGAAGGGGATATCTATAATACTTTCAACAATAAAGACAAATTTTAAAAAATGGCTCATAGTAAAGGCAAGCTCAGATAAAAGGTGGTTTGAGGGTTCCTCCTTTCTCCTTCAGCCTCACCCCTTAACTTCAGGATGGTAGTGTCTTCAATTGTACTTGTTCTGTGAGTCATACTGGTGTGGTTAAGAATATCCTAGCGGAGGAGAGAGAACCTAAGTAGCAAAGGTAAAAAGAGGAGCAGATTTTGCCTGGAGCAAAACAATAGCAATAAAATAAATTTGATGTTATTTTGTGCCTCTGCTTCTTTCAAACTTGTCCTCAAACCCTGTTCAACAAACCAATAAACAAGAAAAGCCCAGTTTTTAGGTTTGCCACAGTTAGTAACCTAACTGTATTGTGTGGGCTTGTGTGGTTTCCCCCAGTTATGCTATAAAACCCGCTTCATCATGATTTGTATTATTTCTGTTCCTGTGAGCTCAATGTCTGTGTCTGGTTTTTAGGATGTACTGAGGTTATGGTTAAGCTATTTTGGCCTAGAGGTCTAGATAATAGTGGGCCGTGTGGCCCGCCTTCTCTCAAAATTTCAGCTCGAACAGAAGTCAAGTCCCATTAGGGTCTCAGAGAATGGAGAGTCACATTTCTATGTAACAGTTACTCTGGAACTGAGGCTTCCTTTTTCTAGGTGAGAGCAGTTATATTTGTAATTTTGCATCCATTGGGGTTTATAAATAGACCTGGATAATCCCCGTGAACTAGATTTCAGAGCAAGCCACGAGAAGAGTCGCATCCTTTGACATGTGGCAAAGCATCACAATATCTTTTATGGTAGAAAAGTGAAAATGAGCTATATAGAAATTCACCCCAGATTTTTATATAGGTTTCTCCATGATTCCCCCTTTCTTGTTTAATGTGTTAGGGCAGATAATCTTCTTTGAGAAATGGTGTTTAAACTATCTCAGCCCTATCTGTTGTGTGTCTTTCCAGTGCAGAATTAACCTTGATCCTAGAACCACTTGGTGTTCTCTTGAGTGTAGGAAGGTGGGTGGAAGGTATGGAGTGCTTTGCTCTCTTTGCTAATAGCCCTCTGAGTCTGTGCTATCTGATGGGCCCAGGTCACATGTGCTATCTATAACTGGGGAGCAGGTAACAGTCTGAGGTTTCTTAGTTACAGTAACTGAGCCTGACTCCAGGCCGTGGCAGGAAGTATTTACTGAAAGCTGGGACCCTGTTTTTATTTCTTTATTCCTTTGTACAACTATCTGAGTTACAGAGGTTTCTGTTTGCCTCAGAAATTTCTTACCATTGGCCTTAAATAAAACCAGGTGGCTTCCTTGGTTCAAGTGGCTCATAGAAAAAATATCTTTGAAAACAATTTAATTTAATGTAATTACATTGAATTTGGATACGTTAAGTTTGAATAAATTGAATTTGAATAATTAAATTTATATCCTTAGGGTTTTTTTTTAAGAGCATAATGTGATATTTTGGAAATATGTATTAGAATTGCTAGAGTGTTTTCCTCTCTTTTTGACATATGTGATTTGTGTGGGCAGTTACAGTACTCATTGCTGCAGTTTTGAACAACATACGAGTGACAAAATTTATCTTCTTAGTTCTGCAAATTTAATAGGCTTGTGAATTTTTACTTTTCTCATTTAACAAAGTCCTACTTATCTATGTAGTTTAAGTTATAATCAACATAATTCTTGCCTGGTTTCAATAGAGAAGGACAGTAGGAAAGTGAACCCAGTGGAAGCTAGGAGAGGGAGTAGTGGTGATGCCAAAAGTAATTCATTGTGGGCGACAGTGGAGAGGTTGCCGCTCAGAGGTGGTATTTTCAGGGCTATTTAGAAACTGAGCTCCTTGAGACAATTGAGAAACAGGGTGCTGGAAGTGGTCTGATTGAAGGTTAATGGGAGAGACTTCATCCCACCATGTAATCCTTACTGAGACCTGAAAAGTCTACCATCAGTAATTCATTTGTTTGTGTTAAGCGCAGCTGCCTTCTTGTGGACTCCTTTTATTGAGTATATATATCACTGGAGCAGTAATGTCTTAACTCACTAATATCTTAGTGCAAATTAGTTTTTCTATGAGATTTTCTAATTAAATTTTTTTTTTTTAATCCTCACCTGAGGATATTTTTTCCATTGCTTTTCAGAGAGCGTGGAAAGGAGAGAGAGAAGAAAAAAAACACACCGATGTGAGAGAGACACGTTGATTGGTTGCCTCTTGCAAGTGCCTGGACCGGAGCTGGGGATAGCGCCTACAACTGAAGTACATGCCCTTGGTTGGAATCGAACCCAGGACCCCTCAGTCCGCAGGTTGATGCTCTAACCCCTGAGCAAAACTGGCTAGGGCTCTAATTAAATTTTTTATGAGATAACTCATGAGATGAGTTTTTTATGAGATGAAGAACAGAGAGAGGGAAAGAACGCAAAATTGGAAAGCTAATTCATAAGTTTCTCAGTTTGGCCTTGGTTGATGGCCAAGTTAGCAATAAGACTGGGAACTTCACTATCAGGACAGCTGTTCCGAGCAAGAATGGATCAGCAATGATCCAGAGCACCTTTTCTCTATCACTGATTTTATACTCTAACCTGACCTGATGAAAGATGATGTATATAAAATATCTGGCATATCTGGCTTAAGCTTTGGCACATGGTAGGCACTGAATTTATGAAGCCTCTTAAAAATAATGTATTATTAGTAGTTATCTCAATAACTAATAATATAATTTTACTCTCTTTAACAGCCTTTCTTCCTTGGAGATTATGGCAAGGGGTGACTGGAGAAATTGATACTTGGAAATATTTTAGGATAGTAGACTATTTTGTTGATAATTATGCTTTCAAGGAATTTGGGGAATAAGCCGTGTACTGGCACCTGTTTAACATGAGATTTTTCCATCCTGCTTCATGCCCAGGTAGTGGGTGGTGGGCCAAGGGAGTGGTCCCTGTGGAGGAGAGGATTTTGGCGCACTCCTTCCTTTGCTGGGTATCCACTATACCTGGCAGGCCCTCAGTGTTTCCTCGAGAGCTATGGAGTGGTGGGTTTATGCCCATCACCCTAGTTCTGCTGGTGTCCAAGCATTTCCATGGAGAAAATGGTCATGCTGGGATGCCAAGAACTAATGACTTATGGTTATTAAGGATGTTTTGAATCTTAAAACAGGAACCATACCTTGGCTGAATATCAGTTTGGCTTCTTTTGCTCCTTGAATTTCTTCTCTATTTTCAAAAAGCCAGCTCTTTTTTCCTTCCTATGAGTTATTTCCTGTGGTTCTTGTATTTTTGTGGGCAAATTTTTAATGAAAGAAGTTCAGCAGATTGTGAGCTCTGACTTTTGTTTTTAGCCACTAGAGGAGTGAAATATGTTCTTTATCTCCAGATTGAAACATAATTTTTATTTGATGACTTTTGAGAGGGTTTTTGTACTTTGTGGATCATCTTTAGCAGCTGGGGGGGGGGGGTCTGTGGGTTGAGGTAATTGCAGGTAAAAAGGATGAATGTGATGATGGAGAAAGACTCAGTTCTGTAGCTAGTCAAGCCCTCTGTTGATTTTCTTCATCATTCGCATTGTGCTTTCTTTGATTTGCTCTATATCTACCAGTGAGTAGACTTGTAAGTCATTCTGATAACTTTAGTGCTGGGAATTAGAAAACCCCCACAATTTTCTTGTTTGGGTGATATTTTCTTTGGCATGAAAGCTGTCAGCTTCAGGTTCCTGTTAGGAGTGGAAGAGAAGGCAGAAGGTGAAAAGTCTGAGTGAGAGGTGTGTCCTTAGGCTCTGCCTTTAGGGACTTTAAGAAGGTTGCAGGTGTGGTGTGCAGGAGTGAGCATGTGTGGAAATCAGTGAACTAAAAAGCAGTGACTGAGCTTCGGGCCCTAGGAGTTAGGGGAAAAGGGTAGCCTGGGAGAGTCTACAGTTTTAATTGTCAGCTCCCTCTTAGGAAAGTGTTGATCTGGCTAATAAGCGAAAAGAATCTGGGTCAGGTTTCCCTTCAGCCTTTCAAGTTCATTCTTTCCCCTGTGCTTCAAGTGACAGTGGAGGGGCCTGTAAGTCACACAGAGGGCAGAAGCCCTCACACCCATGCTTGCTGAATGGAGGGGACCTGGTGGACATGGGCAGGGGGGCTGAGGGTGAGGGCGGGTGCTGGAGAAAGAAGTCTCCCCGCTGCCTCTCCATCCTTTTTACAAGCATTTGAGGAAATGAGCTTATCATACTTTGCTTTATATACTGGTAACTGTCTCTGAAAAGTTTTGATCTTTGATTTTGAGAGTCAGATACCTTTGAGTCAAAGGGGAACCAGCATTTGGGGACGTCATGTGTATGATGTATCTAATTTTAGAGCCAAAGGCAACTTAGAGTGGGTAGGGCTGCAGCTGCTCCAGGTTATAGATGAACAGTTTATGGGACTTGTTTGTTAGAGTATCTGGAACATAGTGAATGCTTATGAAATGTTTATTGAATGGACAAAGGAGTGAGTCATTCAAGATCGACTGCTTGTTATTGATTCACGCTCCTGCTCTCAGATGTTTCTACTGGTGTATTACCCCAAGGGAAGCTGTTTTGTTTACTCATCTCCTATAGGCTGAAATATGGGATGAACAGTAGGTAATGGGTTATAATTAAAGCATTACTGAAGTTTTATCTTCTGCTTTGTGATATACATAAACTACACATTCCATATGTTTTAATTTTTTACTTGTTTTTACTTGCTGTCTCCTGTTTGAAATTTTAGACAGGATCCAGCATGTAATCAGGTGTCATCTTACACTCTGAAACCTGCATATCTTCTATAAACTTTGAAAGCTTCATAGGTTATTTTAAATATATTTACATATTAGATTAAAAAATTTTTTTGTTTATACCATAATCGCTGCTTGTATTTTTAGGTTTGATGAAGTTGTTGGCCTAGGGGAGTGCCTATAGCATTGATTACCTTGAAAGAGCAATAACTTTCTATTGGAATTCAATTTTATGTGTTAGGACTCATTACCTCCCCATATGGTGTGTGTCATGCCTTCAAAAATTTATCTGTTACATCAGTAGCCTTTAACTGGCCCTCTCAAATCAAATTTGTCTTTTTCTAGTACATCCCTACTCTACAGTTACTGCAAGCTCCCTGGAGCTCTGGGTTGGCCAAGCTGCCCTGCTCTGGTGAGAAACCTTCACCATCACCTGTTACCTTCTCTTAGCTAGATATTGTGAGGTTGGAAGGTGAGGGGGCAGGGACATTGTGTGAGTTTGGAGGTATTGTAAACATGTTCAGATGAACTCAGTGTTGCTGTTTATGAATTTTTGCTTCACCTCTAAAATTCTTAAGTAATAAGTGAATTGAATAAGCATAGCCATTGACTACATTGCCACTTGGAACCACGGAGCAGTGATTTACTGAAGCTCATAAAATGCCAAAGCATTAACTATTCCTTTTCATTCTATTCTCAGCCACGTAATTTATCAGCTAATATCAGTAGCAAAACTAAATTTCAGTGATTTTACCTTTTAGTACTGATATCTTTACAAAGTGGGAAGTTATGAGAAACTGCCTGTCAGTGATAGATTAGTATAATAATATATATTACTTAAAGTTACACAGGTAACTAAAGAGACCTAAAAATAGTGACACTGTGAGAAGGTGGGAGTGTTGTTTGTGTTCTTTCCTTATCTCTCATAGCAGCAAGTTGATTGGAAATGCGTAGAAAGGGTGAATTTAGAAAATCTATGTATTAGAGGTATGGAGGGAACTATCAGGAGAAACACCAAAGTCATCGAAAGGATTTGCCTCAGGAGCAAGGCTGGGAGTAGAGTGGGGTGAGCCAGGCTATATTTATTTTTCATTATAAGCCCTCTGTTCATATTTATATTTTTAGATATGTGCATATTTCACTTTGATAAACACAAAATACTCAGTATTAAAAATTCCACCTTATCGTCTCTTCCAGAGTCGGTACGAGACAGTAGCAGAGTGGTGAATGTTAAGCAGTGGGAGTGAGGAATGAATTCAGGGAAGCCTAGAGTCTGGTCACCCATAGGCTGTCTCCAAAGTCACAGTTTGGGGAAAATCTTGGCCAGAATTGGAACCATAAAAAACAAAACAAACAAAACAGTAAACCAATACATGGACAGTGGCGAATCATTTTTAACACCACTTGAACATTTTCTAGAACCTTGAAGCACAGTGGAATGTATTATCAGTGAGCATTGACAGTGAATACCAGTATTAGGCTAATGCTTTTGCTGCCATTGTGGTCCCTGGTGCCTCCTACTGACTAGGGCCTTGCCAGACTGAAATTTGTGTCAGAGCCCAGCCCATTATTTGACTAGTAGGAATTCTGCTATTGAGGAGTACTGTACAGGAAATCAATGAGTTCCAAATAGATGAGGAAAAGGAAGGGAGAGCGAAGTGTTGAGTTTATGTCCAGGGATACTTTACAGGAAAGTCTGTTGCTTAAGGCTGGTGCTTCTTAGAACAATCAGTTCTGAGAACAAGTCTGACTGTGGAGTTCACGTTTAATTTTTTTGTTTGATTACTTTCAAACACCCCAGGAGTGAAAAACAGTGCAACAAGGAAGACATTCTTAGACCAAAAAAGTTTAAAAATTGAAAAAAAAAAACCCTCCTAATTTTTGTCTAATTTTAGGACCTTGATAGAAGTGCTCATTTGAAACCTGAGTGTTTGGATGGCAGGGCCCTATGTCCAGTCCCAGATTTCTCAGTCTGGTGGCCCTCTGCCCATCTAGGGAGGTCTGGAATCTTGCAGTCATTCATCTTAAGGTGATCCCATTGGAAAGTGTGTTTTCTGAGGAAATCAAGAATTATAATTCTTTGGGGTAAATAGGCCATACTTTACTTCCAGGGTCAGCTGGAATGTATTTTAATTATAGCTTATCATCTTGTGAAATTTTACCATTGAGAAAAGTTCAGTGATAGGCTTGGTTTATTGATTTGGCCCCCATTGTGGGTCCAATAAATGACACAGATTTCAGTGCCTCTTTGGCATTGTTTTAAATAAATATTTTATCTATTAATTATTAGGACTATAAGAGATTAAACTTTGATTCATCCAGCATTTGCTCTCTCTTCACATTCAGCCCATGGGAGAGAAAACTTCAAGATGGATTTTCACTTGGCACGAAACCTAAACAGGAGCCTTTAAGAAGCATTTAGAGCTATGTTTTGTAGCATCAATGCACATGTGAAGCTAAGCATGATATATTTCTGGAGCTATCTTTAGGAGAGCTAGAGGTCAGGAGTTGGATATAAGAATGAAATAAAGCAAGTGATGGATTTAGACAGATATCAGTATCTAAGTTTATACTCTGAATAAAACTGGTTTCAAGGGTGTGTATGAAACACACTCAAGGTATTTAACACAGCAGTGATTCAGAGTGGATCTTCAGGACCACCTCTCTGTGGGCCCCTGCCTTTTCCTGTCAGGTACATCTCTCTTAATAACTGGGCAAGTTCCATGGGGTGTTTGCTGCTAAGACAGGTCCTGAGAGTTGGGCAACCCTTTAATTGCTATTTTCCAGAATAGAGCCAACGGGGTTACCACACTGGGTGTAAAATCCTTCCTCCTTTTGAAAACCTCAAAACCAACAAACTACTTCCTTTCTTAATCTCCAGTGCTGAGCCTTTAGTTATGTAATGTGTGTGGCCCTAAGGTCAGGATCCTCCTACTCAGAGCCCATGGGCCTCAATCCAGCAGAACCTGTTGGTGAGTGTTCCACCTCCTATCTTCCAAGTGGAGAAACACGAGGTAGGAGCAATCACTCAGCTTGGCTCTGCTGAGTCTGGGGTGGCTGGTGTTGGAACAGGAGTTCCCGCCTTTTCTGTCTTTGCTTTATATAGTTCCTGTTTGTTTAACAAATTAATGCATCTCTTGCAGAAGGTCTATCCACCTGTGTGCTGCTAAATGGATATTTTTATGGGTTGAAATTAGGGTGGAAGTTGCCTTCCTTTTTTTCTCAGTACGATAAAATCCCATCCTGACCCTGAAAAGCATACGAAGAAATGAAGGAACATATACATCTGTGATTTAAGCAACTGCATGTACAATCAGGTGCAAAAGAGAGTTCTCTCTCTTTTTTCTTTTTTTGTTAAGTTTATTGGGGTGACATTGGTTAACATGAACATATAGGTTTCAGATGTGGGTTTCTATGTTACAAGATCTGTATATTGCACTGTGTGCCCACCACCCAAAGTCATATCTTCTCCCATCACCATATATTAAGACCCTCTTCACCCCCCATGGTGATAGTTCTTTTAGTTTTACTTTTACTCCATGGTTTTAAAAACTGTATTGTAGTGGGGAAGATGATTGCTCTTGTCGTTGACCTGTTGTCAGTATGGAAACAGTTTCTAAGGGAGCCCAAATATGTATATTTTAAGATAGTTCAATTCTTTTTTTCTAAGCTTTTAGATTTCCAAATTCTTTTTTTTTCTTTTTGTGACAAAGTTTGCACTTTTTAAAAGCATCAGTGAGTAGTTATTCTGTATTACTTTAAAATAAAGAAGTAGGAAGTGATCATGGTTTTTATAAATAATGGTCTATTGTTTCTTTCCAGTTGCCACCACATCACCATCCTGAGTGGTGTGGGCCTGGCTGTGGCCCTCAGCCAGGTGAGGAGACATTTGTTGTCTCCAGAGGTTGAAACACCTCAGCTATAGGAAGCATCTGCTGCTGCAGGAAACCTCAGGGTAAGCATTTATTGATGCCCTACTGTATACCAGGCATCCTGCATGCTGCTGAGGAAGCAAACATAAGTATGATCCACTGCCCGTGGCTGAGTTGCCTGTAGGGTTCTTGTGTGTTGAGTCAGTGATTCCAACAGAAATAATTGCAAGAGGGCCGGCTAATTGTTTCTCTCAGTGTCTGTGTTTAAGGCCAATTTGCTTACTAAAACTTGAGACAGTGAACAGTCAGGGCTGGCCCTGGTTTTCCACTTGTGAATGAATGCTCAGCAATGTTGCTGGAGCAGTTGAACATGCTTTGTGACCAGCAAACCATGACTGAACCTCCCTGAGCTATTGTTAGCAGATAACTTTATAGCAAAGTTAGTGTGTCATATAAATGAGAATTACGGGTGGGTTATGCCGTAATTACATGGAAATGATAAGTACTCACGTTTACTCATTCAGCAAACATTTATTAGAGGCCTCTGGTGCCAGGTAGTGTGAAGGGGTGGTCACACCAGTGCTGTTCCAGCCACAGTAGCAGGACATATGGAGGTCGGTGGGGGGTCAGGGGTGAGTAAATACTGAAGTTTGTCCTGTGTGGTCTTAGAGGGCTTAAGAGAGGTGCAGAGCTGAGTGTGGGGCTACGTACATGATGATTTGGGTAAAGGAGTCAGCTCTCCATTATTACCACTGCCCACTTGAAACCCCAGTTCCCTCTGGGGTGTCCTCAGCTTCCCTTCCTTACCCTTGGTGGATTAGGAATAGAGACAGCCCATGGCAGCTATACCTCGTCTACCTCATCTTGTTCTTGGGCCCTGTTTGTGTATCCACCTGGCTGCCTTTCTCTCTCTCATGTACCTGAAGTGTCCTTGAGTCCCCTGCTCCTGGGTCCTGTCATAAGTGATAGAAAACTAGAGGGGCAGGCACCCCAGGACACTAGAGTAGAGAAACATGATGGATGACCCTTCTATACGTGGGGAGAGGAGGCTTGTCCAAGATTACCAGGCAAGGGAGGCCCTTCAGATGCCTGGGGCACAAGGATGGGTGTATGTCCCCCAAGCCCACACCCCCCAGGTGCCTGCAACTGAAGGTGGGTTGTCTTCAAGGGCAGCTCTAAGGAAAGTTCTATTTCCGAGGCAGGGAAAAGACAGGATGATTTCTTCCACTTCTTCCTTTTGCTTTTAAGACCTGTTGAGGTGATGTAGGGGGCTCGATAGATTTGGGGCTGATCAAGGGAAAAGGAACAAACACGAGAGATCGGAGTAACATACAAGCTTTATTGGACGGTGCTTGGAAGGGTTGTATGAGGCCAGCCACAGGCTTACAGTGAATGGACCTTCATTCAGAGGGGAGGGGGGCAGGGGACTCCCCGGGGCCAGGAGGACTGGAGAGGGCTCATGTCTAGGAGATGTTGCTCTGCTCAGCAGCACTGGACAGGGACTCATGTCTAGGGGATGTTGCTCTGCTCAGCAGCACCCGACAGGGGATCGCGTCTATGGGATGTTGCTCTGCTCAGCAGCACCGGACAGGGGCTCGTGTCTATGGGATGTTGCTTTGCTCAGCAGCACCAGACAGGGGCTTGTGTCTATGGGATGTTGCTCTGCTTAGCAGCAGAGAACTCTGAAGGGCCCCAGCAGCTTGGGGCCTTCTACCTATAAGACCCTGTCTTATCAATGTCAGGTGAGGTTCACAGGCCATGTAAAGCAGGCTAAATGGCTGAAAATCTGCTTGTTGTGCTATTTTAGAAATAATTGGATGTGTAAAAATTTGTGTTTGGTGCCCGTGGGCTTTTGAGCTAACCACTCTCAGCCTGTAGTGAAGAAATGAACTACCTAGGGGCCAATGCACAGAGGCCGTCTTTGGCCCATTTATGTAACTGTGACAAATCTTTTAGTTCCACAGTTGAAAGTAAAATGTCTAAAAATGTATAGGCTTGGGGAGTAGTAATTCATTGGTGTTAACATATTTCAATACAAGTTTAAACATATTTCCAGGTTGCTTCCTCGTTTGACAGGGGATCTAGAAGTCTGGGAAGCATCACTCGGCCTGGTAGGATGGGGCAGAGTGGGGGTAGCTGATGGACAAGAGGAGGAGGTTGGACAGTGCAGTGAACTTAAACACATTTTTTAGATGGAAGGCTTGGAGGCATAGGAAAAAGACCACATTTAGTGCTTTCAGGGGTGTGAAATGCTGCTCCACCTATATTGCTGCATGATCTCAAGCAAGTTAACTTTTGGTGCACCAGGGACTCTTTGCAGAACAGAGATAATACCTACCTTTCAGTGTGTTAGAATTATTGGCTACGACAGAAATAAATATGCCTAACTTGTAGGCTGCCAATAGAAGGCCACCAGAAAATTCTCACAAATGTTCTTGTATTGATAATATTGGCCTCAGTATTTGTTTCCTGAGGCTGCCATGACAAATATTCCAAACTTGGTGGTGTAAAACAACATATTCGCTCACAGTTCTGAAGGAGAGTCTGAAATCTGGCAGGTGCCTTACTCCTTCTGAAGGCTCCTTCAGCTTCTGTGGCTCCAGGTGTCCTTGGCTTATATCACTCCTGTCTCTGCCTCTGTTTTCACATGGCCTTCTCCCTTGGCTCTGTGCCTTCTCTTCTTTTGTTTCCTCTAAGGTCACTTGTCTTTGGTTTTAGGGTCCACCCTGGTAATCCAGGATAATCTGCTTGCAAGATCCTTCATTACATCTGCAGAGACCCTTTTTCAGAGGGTTTGGAGATGAACATATCATTTGTTGGGGGGATACCATTCAACTCACTATATTCTCCATCTCACTAGTATCCTGATGTCTAGAGAGTGTACCAGAGTCACTCCATTGCCTGCACTAGGTGTCCATCTCTGGGGGGGGAATGATACTCTTAGACATCAAGGTAGTTCATCCTTAGCTTATTGTAGAACATTGAAAACATACAGAGGAATATAAAGAAACCAGGGAGGGAAATGCATCTGCTTACCAGTACATATCTTCTCTAGCAGAGTAGGAGGAAGTAGCTTATTTTCGCCTGCTGTCCTGCGTGAACAACTTCATGCCTCCCTGTACTCCCTTCAAAGATGCTCTGGCCATGAATGCTCATTCCTCCCTGTTATAGACTGAGCTGTGCTCCCCTCCCCCAATTCACATTTTGAAGTCCTAACCAGTACTTCAGAATGTGATGGTATTTGGAGATAGGGTCTTAAAAGAAGTAACTAAGTTAAAATGAGATCATTGGGGTTGGCCCTAATCTAATATGACTTGTGTCTTTATAAGACGAGATCAGGACATAGGTACACACAGAGGGAAGGCCATGTGGAGACACAGGGAGAAGATGGCCATCTATATGCCGGGGAGAGAGGCCTCAGAAGAAACCAACCCTGCCAACACCTTGATCTCTAGAATTGTGATACAATATATTTTTGTTGTGTAAGCCACCCAGTCTGTAGTGCTTTGTTATAGCAGCCAGAGCAGGCTAATATACCCCCTCACACCCAGTAACCCCACAGCTACTTGATAGCTCTTATACGTCTCTGGACAAAGGGTTCGGCAGGGCCCACCTTGGGTGTGAGTAGAATGCCTAGGAACAGGAAAATCAACTCTCCAAACGTTTGTGTGGGCTACCAAACCAGTTTTCATTCTAGTTTGCTTTAAAATAGTAAAGCCATCTTCTGTTACACTGCTGACTTAGGGAAGAGCGTCTCATGCAGGGATGCTCTGGGGGTTCTGGGTGGAGCAGGGAGGCAGGAAAGAGTTGGTCAGTACATTCTATTATGAGCTATGTCCTCCTTCCTTCTCTCCCCCCCCCGCCCCCCAGACCTCCCCACCTCCTGTTGTCATGGGCTCCTTTAGGAGGGGAGCAGGTCTTCCCTCTCTGTGTGTATCCTTTCCCTCCAGTCTGGAGCAGAATTCGAGCCCTCCATAAATATTTGGTGAATTCTGGAGATCCATGAATATTTTATGCTGCCACTAAATCTCTGGCCTAATATTTGGATTGAATTTTGAAGTAGAATGCCTTATTTACACAGTCACTGTGGACATGGGTTTCTGAAATTTATGTATTTCTGAGTATGATATCTTTGGCATCTTAGAGAGTCAGTGTCATTTTTTTTCTGTTTCCACTCGGGTCTCAGCAATACTTGTAGATTTCCCTCCTTGTGAGTGTGATATAAAAACTACATAGTGATAGCATTTATGGAGTACTTACTATGCTAGATGTAGGTACTGTTACTGTCCCCCTTTATCAGATGGAGAAACTGAGCCTTAGAGAGGTTAAGTCACTTGTTCAGTAAGGAGTGGAGATGGAACTCCTCAAACCAGGGCTGTCTGGCTCCAGAGCCCCTCCGGATTTTGAGCACCCTCTCAATATTATCCAAAAAATATAACTCTCATAAGGCAGTTCAAACAGAAATTTATAATTAAATTACTATAATGGTACTTGGCCTCTTTGAAGGTGTTGCTGTGCTGATGATTGAGCAGCTATGGAGGAGGAAACAGAGTCTGTTACTAAGAATGGATGGGCTGGCCTTCCCCTCCTGTGTAGAAAACCTCTCTACTAGATAGAGACCCTTGTGGTATTGAATTACTTTTTCACTGTATTTCCTCCAGCAAGCATAATGCTTGTTGAAAGAATGGCATCATTTTTGTAGAGAATAGCCATTATGCTTTATTATTAAGATATTCAATTAAAGTATTACATGTATGACTTTCTACCAAGTTTTCTTCTTTGCAACATTTTCCCACAGTTTCATTTGAGAGAGTGGGGTTTTATTCTATTTTGGTAGTTAAAAATAAAATAACCCCCAAGTGTTAAGAAATAACAAAACATTTTTTTCTTCCCATGAGTCATGGTTGACAATAATGTCATTTAAAAGTTAGGTTGTAGAGCCATTTTAACACCCATAAATTATAGGGTTTCTTTTGTGAACTGGAATGTTAAGACTTTTAAGATCTTGTCTTATTTATTGGATACTTTATTAACATAATTATTATGTGTACAAAACAATACATTTTCTAACTTCAAAAAGTAAAGTATTTTATTTACTGGATCTATTGCCCAAACAGATGTTGTTTGTAAAATAATGCATTAAAAAAATTAATCTATAAAAGATGTTTCCTGAAGGGTTTTGATACTTCATACTGGGGATAGCAAATGCAATGGCACAGATTTTTATTTAGAAATTCTCTAAGAAAATAAGTAAATGTAAATCTAGCAGATTATAAAGTTAAATTACTCTTTTTATGTTTTACAATCAGAGGGTGATGTGGAACAATAATTGTCAAACAGCAAATGTGTATCGCTTCCAAGATAGTCAATAGGTACTATATATATATTTTTTCATTGTGTTTTGAGAAATTCTCACAGTGGAATTAGGAGAACTTTGGTTCATCCACTAATGCTTAATAACTTCTAGGTCCTACTTATCCTTTTCTTTCTTAACGTCCCTTTGAAGAATATCCACTTGCACACACTGAGTATAAATGTACTTTCCCATGGGAGAAGCCAAAAATGGTATGGGGGAAAGCTGAAATTCTCTTTTTTTCAAAGGACAGTATAAAATGCATGTTCTCCACCCTTTTCAGAAGTCAGTTTTGTTTTGAGTTAAAAATGGCAATGTCAGCTTTTTAGCTTAATAATTAGTAAACTAGGGTATTTTGATGACGTTAGAGCAGAGTCAGAATTAGATTGGTTCAAGCTAAAACAAGTAAGTGTACATTTGAGTCTTTGTGTGAAAATGCTACCATAAAGACCTTTTTCTTAAATAGCTTTATTGAAGATAATTGACATACATTAGACTACACATTCTTAAAATGTAAAATATGAGTTTTGACATCTATGAAACCATCACCACCTCCAAGATAGTGAACGTGTGCATTACCCCCAAAGCCTCCTTATGCCCTTTTGGAATCCATTCCTCTTGTTTCTTCCTCGTTTATAGGTAATCACAGATCTGCTTTCTGTTTCTATAAATTAGTTTTTAGAAAAATGCAGTCAGATGTTACAAACTGTTTTGATGTCACTTCATTCAGCATAATTATTCTGAGATTTATATTCGTTGTTTTATATTTCAATAGTTCATTCCTTTTTTTTGATGAGTAACAATTGATTATATGGATATACTATAATTTATCAGTCAATCAATTCACTTGGACATTTGGGTTGTTTCCAGTTTTTGGTTATTACAGATAAAGTTGCCATGAATATTTGTGTGTAAGTTTTTGTATGGATGCATGTTTTAATTTCTCTTGGGTAAATATCTAACAGAATGGTTGGGTGATATGGTTGATGAATGTCTTACTTTTTAAGAAACTTTCGAGACAGTTTTCCAAGGTGGTTATTCCATTTTATATTTCCACCAGTAGTGTATCAGAGTATATTAGAGTTCCTTTGCTCCACATTCCTGTCAGCACTCACTATGGCTGTTCTTTAATTTTAGTCAATGTGAATGCACAGAGGTAGCTTGTTGAGTTTTAAAGTAAAATTTGCTGATTAATAATGATGCCAAACATCTTTTTATGTCCTACTTTCTGTATATATTTTTTGGTGAAATGTTTATTTAAATTGTTTATTGTTATTTTAATTATCATTGAGTTTCAAAAGTTCTTTATATATCTAGGTACAAGTCCTTTATTAGACATGATTTGAAAGCCTTAAATCACTGAATTAAAATGTTTTTTTTCTGAATTTTTCTTTTTGCATTCTTTTTATTGTTGTAAATTATACATGACATAAAATTTACTGTTAAACATTGAAATGTATAGTTCAGTGGCATTAAATACCTTCACATTATCTTCTTTTAAAAAATAAAATAGTTCAAAGTCTTATATAGCCCATTAGAGTGTGAGCTTGTAGAGTGCAGGAACTGAATCTTATTCTCAGTTGTATTTCTACAGTCTATACTGTGCTTGGCACATAATAGGTTCCCAATAAATATTTGTTGAGTGGATAAAATGTTTGTTTTCAGGTTTGTAGTTGTTTCAATATTAGTTAGGATTTAACTTTTACAAAGACTAAAAAACAGTGGCTTATAAAGGATGAAAGTTAAGTTCTCTCGTACTTAATAGTCCAAATCTATACAGCCTGGGTTTCCTTGATGACTCTACAATTTTGGGACCTAGGTTCCTTCTATCTTGTTGTTCTGCCATCTTCCACATGATCTTTCTTCTTTGTAGCTTCTGCTGACTTGTCTGTATTCTGGTTGGCAGGAAGAGGAGATAGTAGGAGGATGGTATTCTCTTTTCCATTAAATGCATGACTTTAAAATTGCACACATCACTTTTACCTACATCCCATTAGCCAGAACCTAGTTTGTAGCCACACCTTACAGCAGGAGAGGCTTAGAAACATAATCTTTGGCTGGGTGACCATAAGCCCATGAATACTTCCATTATTATATTGAAAGGAGAGGATAGATTTTGGAGTCAGGGAGGCAACCAACAGTTTCTGACAGTGTTCATTCATGTTTTGTTTTACGTTACAGTTAATAATTGGAGTTGAGGGTGTTTGCTGCTAGTATTAAATATGCTCATTCATAACTGAAAGGTTGACAGTTATGACCCAGCAAAAGGTTGGTAATTGGTGTTATTGAATTTGATTTTTTTCAGCACTTAAAACGTAAGTCTTGGGCGAATATCTATGTGAAAGTTGACATACAACTTGTGAAGCTGAGGCAGAAGACAGAAACCCACCTTGTCAAGAGTATTCTGCCTCATTCTTTAGGAAATGAATTGACAAAGTTTAGGAGCAGTGTGGGAATGTGACAGATTGGGGTCATGGAAAGATAATCTGGTGGCTCCCCACTGATTGTTGGGCGAAATCCAAAAATGTTAATATGGTTTATAAGCACCCACCTTGTTTCACCTCAACTCGTGGCATCTACTTTTATCACCTATGTTTTTGTTACACTGAATAAGTGACTATTCCTTCACTGTTTCTTATTGTTATATATCTTCCTATCTTCCAGCAACTCTGCTTGACATTTGTATTACCTTTTTAAGACAGAAATAGAGATGTGAAGAAAGGAGAGAAAGGACCCATTAACTGGAGAAGTGATCCTACGTAGGCCCATCTGTGTGTCTCTGCCATTCATTGAGTGCGCTGGTCCTCCAGGAAGAGTGTGAGGTGCTTCTCATTGGTCATCTCTCTTCATCCTCACTGAACCCCATTGGGGTATACCATCATCCATGTTACACAAAGGAGGAACCGGGCAGAAGTCAAATGACTTACTCAAGGTTGCAACATTCAGAAACTTAGCAGGACCAGGAGTGTTGGCTGACTTCTGAACCTGGGCTTTTCTCACCACCTCTTATTCTTTTCTTTGAGAGGAAGGTCTTACTGTTGGACTTAAGATGAAGATTAGTAACCGTAGTAATATCAAGGGGATATAGAATCTCTGTGAGCTTCTAAATCAGGTCTGAGTTAGACGTGATGGGTGTGTGCCACTTGAGAGCTCCTCCTTTGATTACTTGTGAGATGAGCCACCTCACTGACTCTACGATACTGGGGGAAAATGAGAACAAAGGAGAGAAAACACATTTAGAGTCAGCTTTAATCAATTGGAATGAATTCATCCTTGACTCTTGAAAGCTTGCAATCTCCTTTTTAGTGCTGTTATTTTGGGTAGAGGTATGGGAGAGCAAATGAATGCTTCAGGATTGTGTGAACTGAGCAGTATTAAAAATGTGTTTCCCTAATCCTGAGGATCTTCCATTAATCCACTAGATGGAGCACATGCTTTGAATATATTTCATGATTAGATGTTGGAAGAAAAGATATAGTCTTCACATTGGAGCCATATTGCAGACCCCCTGAACTTGGTCAGGCATTTTGACCTGTGGGTTTTTCCCCTCTATAAATATAAATTTTTTTTTAACTTAGTGCTCCTGTGTGTAAGGAATATGTAAGGTTCTTTGGTGGCCTGACAGAGAAGCATCATGGTAGAGTAGAAAGAGTTCTGATCTGCAAATCTGGGCATGAGGGATGTAGATGTTCTAGTTCAGACACTCAGTACTGTCTTTGGTCATGTCATCTTTAAACATCTTTGAGCCTCAGAGCCCTTACTTGTAATTAGGCTATATGTAAGATGTTGTACTAGGTGATACGTAAGATGTACCTCGTACAGGTTAGATATATTGGACCTTCCTGACCATCCCTTCAGCTCACCCATGTAACCAAAGATGCCCTAGCTCCCTTTTTGTCTTACTGAAATTGCACTCATAGCCAAGGTCTACAGAGTGGAGAACCCATCAAATCGCAGGACCCAACAGGATCTATGAGGCAATTTAGTTCATTCGCCATCGCAATGTCACTCACCTGGTGAGCACACACTAGGGCAGCAGTTTCATTTCCTCTCAAACAGCCTAGACTATTTTAGGGCAACACTGGTGATTTTACATATTGGTCTTTTTAGAGTAGCCCAGATCCTGTCAATCTAATCTGTCTTTAGTATTCAGATTTTCTGTTTTAGAGCTCAGAGGGATCATTTGTCTTTGCCTTCTCTACTGCTGGGCCTGCCTGAATTAAATGAACTGTAAGAAATAAAAGGTATCATGAAGAACTTTCTCAGTTTTTAGTTCTCCCCTGATGGCTAGGAAAGTGGTCATTTATATTTAAATCTGTTATCTGTGCTCAGCTATATTAAAACATCATATGTCTTAAAACTTAGATTTCAAAGCAAGGAATTATTTTTTAACAATTGTTGACACATTTGTTCCTAAAAGGCAAAGATATCTTAGACTACTGGAATCTGCTATTAATGTTTAATGAAGTGAAATTAAAACTTTTATTTTTAGGCAGCTTTGAACTTTCTATGGGAATGGGTAATTTCACCATTTATAATTTCTGTTCATAATTTTTAATTAAATTGACATCTGCGGAACAAAGGCTTTAACATAGGTTGACTTTCTTGTTGATTTCCAAGTACAAAAGAGTTTGTGATATTTGGAAGCAGTTTCTTCAGAATTTCTTTAAAATTATACAGGTTTGGTATCCTCAATGGAAAAGCAACAAAACAACAAGCCTACTTTAATTTATAGCATATACATTAATAAATTAATATACCTCCCTTTTGGTTGATGAAAAGGGCCTGGCTTCAGTGTTTTCTTTCCCAAATAGAGGGGCTGGAGGGGTTCATATATTTGAATGGATTTTGGAATCAGTTTTAGCATTAATATATAATCTTCATTGACCCTTCATTGCTATTGAGTGGAATTAAATATATGTGGCACTTTCCTGTGCATTGGGTGAAAACTAAAAACTGAGACACTTCCTTGGACTGAGGTCACTTAGTGTGAGGATGGACCTTCACCTCCCAGTGACTCTGACAGGTTAAAAGAAGAATTTTTTCCTTCATGAATTTTTCCCAGGAAATACTGAATCACCAAGATATTTCTTTGATCACCTAATAGATATAATCAAGTTATTGGTTATTATGAAATTAAGAAGCATGCCTCCTCACAGTGACCTTGAGTTTGTTCATTTGTGGAAGTTGGAGGATTCTAATCTCTTTTTCCCATGGGTTTGTTGGAGGGAGTGTCCTAAGCAAGTAACTGTGACACCGGTCCCTGAATTCCCTGTGGTTTCATTAAGAACAATAAAAACAATCCCTCACCTTCTGGGGAAGTGAGGAATTTATATTCTGAGTGGAAAATGAAGGAGGCCCTTTAGACAGACACTTTACACTGGTGTTACTCGAATCATCTTTGCTGTTTTAGAAGTTTTGGTGGGAGGTCTGGGTAATAAAAATGACACCTGGCTACTTACTGAGGATTTTCACTGATGCTCTTTGGCTCTGGGGTGTGTACCCTCCCCTTTCAGTTGATGAAAAGAACGTAGCCCCAGCCTTAGGTTTCTCAAATAGAGGACCAGTTCTGTTGTAATGAACTAATATAACTAAATAAAGCACTGGATGTTCATGTTTTCCCTCAGAATCTTACATGTATAAACACTTTATAATTTTTAATTCCTCCCGTGTAATCATCGTTATTGTTAATGGGATTTGTGACATGATGGACAGAGTAGGGACTTAGGAGCCAGGGAGCCGGGTTCATATCCCACATCTGTGTCACTTTGATCAAGTTAATGTACTTCTCTGAGCCTTGGTCTTGTCATCTGTAATGGGAGTGAGTAGGTGACCATGTCTCATGGCCTAATTATTAGTTCCTAGATGACATTTAAAGAGATGTCTCTTAAATTGTATTTCCCTTAGGCACAATGTTACACATTTGGATTTTATTGCAGAAAATAATTTTATACATAAAAACACTAAAGATCATTTTTAAAAAGTTATAATAAACACTTTATAAAACATTAATCATGAAAAATAAGATATTTATTATAAAATCAATGTTATCAATATATTCCTTTTTGAGATATTTTATATGGATTTTGGGGGAAGTCTTCTTAAAATAAGAATGTAAAATATGAATAAAATATGAACTTTGGGTTGAAAACTAGCTCTTTTCTCTGTAGCAAGAAGGGGCATTTTCATCATCCAGGAATCAACAAATGAGTTCAAAATCTGAGCCATTCTTTTTTTTTAAGATGTATTTGCCTGTCTGAATGGTTTGTCTAGTGGAGGGAGTGTTTCCATCTTTAGGGATCCCGTGCCTTTACATTGTAATGATATCTGTTTATTTCCAAGGTCAAACACAATTTTTGATTATATTATCTATAGTGATATATATGATCTGTTTAGTTGTACAGTATTTGATGCCTACGGACAGTTTGTCTTTTCTGTCTTGTTATGAAGCATCATCAATCTGTGTTCCTGGTTAATGTCATTGTCATTGGTAAGAGGCATTCCTAAGGGGGAAAAAGCCTGTCCCTTCACAGGAGAGAATTTTCTCAACTTTAGAACAATATCTTCCTCTTTAATGACATTAGCTAGATCTGAATGCTGGTGCTATTGCATTTGTTAAGTTTTGAAGCAATGAAACCATCTTACACTCATGCTGGGCATTTCTTTAATGCCTCACTCCAGACTTAGTCTTAAGCACTTGAAAGAAAGACATTTCATTTGCTGAAATTATTTGGTACTTAGGCATGCTGTATTTATCACATGCAATTATATGTATGTCCAGACACAAACATTTCATTTTACCTATCAGTGCATTGTGGTTTCTTATCATAATTTATTTCATTTGCCTGTGACACTAGATTTTCTTCAAATGTTTTTCCTATTCTTTTTTTTCACAGCTTCATTGAGGTATAATTTACATATCATAAAATTCACTCTAAAATTTATATGTACAATTCAATGAGCTTTAGTAAATTTGCAGACCAGTGCAATCAACACTGTGATCTAATTTTAGAGCATTGCAGTAACCTCCAAAAGAAATTTCATGCCTATTTGCATTTACTGTCAGTTCCCACCCACAGCTCCAGGCAACCACTAATCTACTTTCTGTCTCTATAGGTTTGCCTTTTTGAACATTTCATATAAGTGGAATAAGTCATTGTGTGGCCTATGTCTGGCTCCTTTCACTTAGCTTAATATTTTTTGAGGTTCATCCATGCTGTAGCATGTGTCAGTACGTTATTCCTTTTTATTGCCAAACAGTATTCCATTCCATTGTCTAGGCAAAGCACATTCTATTTATCTATTTATCAGTTGATGGACTTTCCATTTTTTGGTTTATCATGAATAATATTTTTCATGCTGTGAATATTTTTATACAAGTCTCTGTGTGAACATGTGCTTTCATTTTTCTTGGGTAGGTCCCTAGAAGTGGAATTGCTAGGTTATGTAGTAACTTTTTGTTTAACATTTTTAGGCAGTATTAAACTGTTTTCTAAAGTGGCTCTATCAGCAATGTAAGAGGGCTCCAGCTACTTCACATCCTTGCTAACACTCAGTATGTACAATCTGAAATTTTAGCCATCCTAATAGGTGTGTAGTGGATGTTCTTGTAGCTTTAATTTGCATTTCCCTAACAGTTTTGAGCATCTTATTATGTGCTTATTGCCCATTCTTATTCTTTAGTGATCCTAATCTTTTAAAATTGTTTAGAACCTAGTATAGTATAGCAGTTAGGGTCCAGCCAGGGAACAGAAATCACGCCAGTTATTTTAACAGAGAGAATTAAATATAAAGAATCATTATTAGGTATGAAATTAAATAGGAAGCTGGAAAGGTAAAAAGAGAACTTTAACATGTTATAGAAGTAGTGGCTGCAGGAAACAGCCATCACCCCTGGAGCAGCAGGAACTAAGGGATGAGATTGTGTTATTAAATCTTAGAAGCTTAGAGGAGGGGCCCCACCGAGCTGAAACCCAGACCTCTCAGGAGTGGATGCTGGGTGGCTGGTAATGGTGTTTCTGAGGGGTGCAGTGAAGATGGTTCTGTAAGTGCTGGAAAAATTGCAAACCTGATTCAGCTGCTGCAGAGGAAGGACCTGCTACTGCCAGGGCAAAGAAGTACTGCTGGGTGAAATGAGGAACCAAAGCCAGAGGGAAGCAGGCACCAAAGAGCAAGCTCCTTCTCCTGCCCCAGCTTTGCAGTCTCCCTTTTGTGCCTTTGGTGGCGAGCCTAATAGGGAGCCAACTGGTAACACAATGTGGTTTTCAGAGTGCCAGACCTAACTAGCATCACAGAGCTGAGTGTGTAAAGGGTGGGGTTGGAGCGGGGAGACAATAACTTAATAACTGGCACGGCCCTCCCCTTTGACTGCTCAGCACGCAGACCCACCCTTCGACACATATTTGAACTTCTGTGCAACAAAAATGACTATTTTTCAGCCTAACAGAAGACAGATACTCTTCATGCAAATGAAGATGTTCTCACTGGCTCCCCCAAACAAGGAGTCAGTCTCCATCTTGAAAGAGACACACATTATTCATCTTTGGGCTTTGTTAATTAAGCCTTAAATTCAGTTGCAGTCGTGCATGGATATGTGCTACCCAAAGTCTAAATCGTAGAGTTAAGTTTCTTTCTTTCTTTTTTTTTTTTTTTTAACATATCTTTATTGATTTCAGAGAGATGAAAGGAGGGGGAGAGAGAGAGATAGAAACATCAATGATGACAGAGTCATTGATTGGCTCCCTAGCCCACAACCCGGGCATGTGCCCTGACCAGGAATCAAACCCCGATTGCCTGGATCCTAGGTCAATGCTCAACCGCTGAGCCACGCCCGGCCGGGCTAGAGTTAAGTTTCAACTTAAAGTTTCACTTTAAGTTTGTATAAAGTGATACAAGAGGAAGGAGGAAAAAAGAAATTGGTGTGTACACACACACACACACACACACACACACACATACACACACACACACCCCCCACCCACTCAAGCAGGAAATATGCATAGCTGCTGCAGTGCTCATTTCTCTAACTGGCCACTTGGCAGTAGTTGATGTTTATTTTATATCTTTATTCTCTGATTACTCATATCATCTATTCTCCTATTACTCATAGCATATTTCCTTTACCCCCAGGCAGAACCTCAACTGATTAGAGTTTTTCACTTGAAGGTCTGAATTTTCAGTGGTCCTGCCTTTCTTTGGATTGCTGTGGTTTTAACCCAGGAATGTTTACTGTTTGAGATAGAAGCACTAATTGATGCCCTGAAGAATCTACCTTGGGTTATAGCCGTAGTCCTTCCTGACCCTTTTGGAAGCAGCAACCCAATTTCCTCTTTCTCTACGTGGTAGAGTATCTTCCTCATTTGCCTCATGGTTCAGTGGTTTGAGGAACTGAGAATGGCCTGGTTACAGTCTCACCTTCAGTTTCACTGTATAATTGTTTTCTCTCTCTAATGGGAGCATTCTGGTCTTTAAAACCAGGGCCTCCATATCAGCAAGGACCAGAAGCAAAAGTTCTTTGAATGTGTTATTAGGATAGTAGTAAGAGGAGCCACTCCTCTTCTGTCCCTTAATTCCAAGTCAATGTCTTCTGATTTGGGGAGAGACAGCTGATTCAAAGCGTATACTATATTGTATGAGATAGAACTCCATCCTTTCAGAATGTTGTCTTATAACTGTTGTCTTTAGTAGGCCATTCTATTCTTCTACGGGGTCAGCTGCTTGTAGGTAGTGAGACATGTGGTAGGACTGGTGAATTTCAAGTGTTGACACACACTGCTTAGTAACTGGTGGTACATGTCTTGTTTTTCAAACTGTAGGCCATGAACCATAGTGGTCCTGAAAACAGTGCAGTGGGCTATGACCAGTTCTCTTCTCCCCTTCCTTCTTTGCTTCCTTTCAGTGAACTAGAGTAGACAGAAGAGGCTGGAAAATAAAATAAAATAACTTGTTGTAAGGGTACATATTTTGGGGGAAATATTCTTTGACAGATTTACCATATCGTGATTAAAATGAGTTTCTTCATATAATTCGTGGTGACAGTACTTTGAAAGCTACTGGTCCAAGGAGGTATTTGAACTTGTGGGTTACTATCTCCAACCCCCATGGTTTATCAGTCCCACTCCTCTGATGTTAGTGTGGGTTTCAGTCTTTCTTTGGGCCCACACACAAGGATGGGCTCCTGTGGAAATCTTGTATACTTGAAACAAGGTCAAAGAACAGCAAACATGAGTGAGATCACCTATAAAACTTAACTTTTAGACTTGTTTAGAAGGTTAAATGAGATCATGTGGCTGAATTCTTTGTTCAGTGTCTGGCATGTAGGAGGAATTAGGTCCATGTAACACATTCTATTGAAGATGTGCCCAGCACTATTTAAATAATTCTTTTCTTAAATTTTATAATAAAATTTACATTTAAAATGTAAATCTCCCTGGAATGTCCTAAATAGAGCAAATTCTGTGATTTGAATAAAATTGCAGATCCCCTGTTAATAATCTCTTTCCACCCCTCCTCTGACTTTTTTGCCAAATGTTTTTTTTTCTTTTTGTGGTTAAAGCAGAGATGGAAATTTTGTGGGAAAAGATCTGCAAAATGAATTTCTTAGAATGAATTAGGATAGATGAGTTGACTCTAGGTCCCAGATCTTGCCTTAAAAAAATGAATGAGCCAAAGTTATTGACCAGACAAAAGGTTTCCCTTAAGTGCTCTATAAATTTAAAGCAGAATAACTGGCCCTTGTTGAAGAAATCATCTTACATTCTCTTCTGTACTCTCTTCGCATCTACAGCGCTGGGAATACTTTTGGAAATTTGCTGTTTTGGAGGTTGATATGTTGTGGAGAGATCATTGTATTGAGGATAGAGCGCCTTCAGGAGAAATTCACCTTTTTATAGGTGTGCCCTTGATATGGCCTATCTTTTAAAAACAGCTTTATGAAGATATGATTCACATATTATACAATTTACCTATCTAAAGTGTGCAATCCAGTGGTTTCAGTATTTCACAGTTGTGCATTCATCACTATAATCAATTTTAGAACATTTTTATTACCCCCCCCAAAGAACCCTGTACCCCTTAGCTGTCACTGCCCAATTCCACTCTACTTAGCCCCCCAACCATAGGCAACTAGTAATCTATTTTCTGTCTCTGTAGATTTGCTTATTCTGGACATTTTATACCAACAGAATCATACAATATGTGGTCATTTGTGACTGGCTTCTTTCATTTAACATATTTTCAAGGTTTATCCATATTGTAGCATGTATCAGTACTTCCTTTTATTTTATTGCTGAATAATATTCTGTTGTATGGATATACCACTTTTGTTTATTTACTCATCAGTTAATGGACATTTGAGTTGTTTCTACTTTTTGGCCATTATGAATAATACTTTTAGGAACATTCATGTACAAATTTTTGTGTGGACAAAATTTCAACTCTATTAGGTATATAGCTAGGAGTAGAATTGCTGGATCATATGGTAACTCTTTATGTTTAACTGTCTGAGGAATACCAGTAAGACTGTTTTTCAAAGCAGCTGCCCTATTTTACACCCCCACCGAAGAGTGTATGAGCAATCCTGTTTCTTCACATCTGCACCAACACTTACTGTCTGTCTTTTTTACCTTAGCCATCCTAGTAGGTATGAAGGGCTATCTCATGGTTTTGATTTATATTTCTCCAGTGACTTTTCATTTACTTGTTGGCCATTTGTATATCTTCTTTGGGTCCTATCTCTTTTTAGTTGGCATGGAAGGATCTCAGTATCTGTAATCTGTCTAATTCCAATGTGGAGAGTGGTTTCCCCAAAATGTTTCCCATTTCTCTGGCCTGGTGAAATTTACTTACGCATCAGGCAATGTTTGGTTGAAGTTACATTCGAGGCCTGGAGAAAATTATGCTAAGTGAAATAAGCCAGGCAGAGAAAGACAAACATCACATGATCTCACTTATACGTGGAATCTAAAGAACTTAATAAACTGATGAACAGAATAGATTCAGTGACATGGAAGCATAGATGAGACTAACGAACGTCAGAGGGATGGAGGAGGGTGAGTGGGTGGAGGGGGAGAGAGTAACCAAAGAATTTATATGCATATATACACAACCCAAGGACATGGACAATGATGGGGAGAGAGACTGGGGAGGGGGAAGGGATGGGGTGGAACGCGTCATTGGGGAGAAAAAGGGACATCTGTAATATTTTAAACAAAAATAAAATTTAAAAATTAAAAAATAACAAAAACCACAGTTATAGTTAAGTCATAACTCAACCATAGGCTGTGTATAAAAAATAATCTCTTGAATGTTCTGAATTTGTGTCTTTGTAAAAAGAAATGAAAACTTTGTAAGGAGTCAGGTAGAGAGGGGAGTTTTGTGAGCTTTTATAAGTGGGGACGTGTGTATCTAGTTCCTTCTGACCTGATTGGAAGCCTGGACAAAGAAGTACATATTTTATTTTGTGTTCTTTCACTATGCTTTTTTAAAACCATAGGAGTATTTTAAAAATTGCATTTTCCCTCCTTTATTTTGGAGAGGTAACCACTATAGTATCTTTATGTCTTACTATGTTTTTTTTGTGTGTGTGTTTTTTTTAATATATCTTTATCGATTTCAGAGAGAGGAAGGGAGAGGGAGAGAGATAGAAACATCAATGAGAGTCATTGATCGGCTGCCTCCTGCATGCCCCCTCCTAGGGATCGAGCCCTCAACCCAGGCATGTGCCCTGACTGGGAATCGAACTGTGATCTCCTGGATCCCAGGTCAATGTTCAACCGCTGAGCCATGGAGGCCAGGCCCTCTTACTGCCTTTTGATTAATCTAATTGAAATTCCAACTATATTGCAATAGTTTTTAAAATGGCAAACTATAATTTCATGTTTATGCTTTCCTTTTTATTTATTTCCTTCTTCACGTGTAGACAATATTTCTCTACTGAACAATGATAGTAAAATATTTAAAATGCTAAAAGGTAATATACAAGTTCTTGAGATGCATAGAATCTGAATTTCAACCTCTCTTCACGTGAAAGAACATCTTCCCGGCAGCCTTAACTCCATATTTTCAGCACAGAACCCGTTTCATGGGTGCATTTGCACATGAATTATGCTGTGTGCTTCTTCTGTTGTTTAGTCAGTATACCTTGCTGCTAAGTGATCTTTTCAGATGTGTCTGCCTAAAATAGAATTTCCTTGAACAGTCTGGCAGAGGCCAAGAAGAGGTCACTGCGAGCTCTGATTTCATTATGCTATTGTAAGTTTGCTTAGCTTCCCTGCGTTTTCACTTAGTGTCTCATTTTCAATTGGACATTGGCCCTTACAGTATTCATTTTGATCTACTGTGCCATCAGCCTTCCTGCACCCTACCCCTCCCCTACAGATGTTTGTACAGGATGTAAAGCTTTGCAAATAGGTGAGCTCTTTTGGCAACGTCTCATATTTGACACAGGATCAGCATTTATGGATTTATTGGTTTCTCTTCAAAGAACTGAGCTCCCTCAGAAATCGTGATTTTGTTTCATGACCTCTCATAACAGTAATTGATGTTCTGACATCCCCTGCAGCTTCCTGAGCTGAGGAATAAACCAAAGCCCGTATAAATGCTGTTGGTTTGTGCATTTTGTAGCCTGCAATGAAGAAGTAGAAGTTGCCTATGAATCAGGAATTTAAATCTCAGTTGTCTTTTTTTCTGCAATGATACATAGTTCAAAGGGTTTTTCTAACAAGTGCATTACCAACTAGGATGATGAAATACTTATTAGTTATAATTATGTAAACTATAGTGTATAAATTAATCTAATGTAAACTATTAGAAATAGTTATGAGGAAAATAAACATTATGAAGCCTATTCCTTAGGCTTGTCTGCCCTTTATGGGGGGGGGGGGGGGTGGTGCGTGGAGAAGAAGGGAGAAAAGACTAGTTACCCTGCTGGTTTTTACATCACTTGTTCCTGAAAGTGAGAGGAAAACTGTGCCTAGTAAGTAAGTTGGTTTTTGTGTGTGTGTTTATTGTGGTAAGATTTCTACAACATAAATTTTACCATTTGTATCGTTCAGTGGCATTAAGTAAATTTACATTGTGTGCAGCCATCTATCTCCAGAACTTTTTCATTGCCTCAGATGAATTCTGTCTCTATTAAACAACAACTCCTTATTTTCATCTCTCCCTCCCACCCCCAGGCCCTGGTAACCACCATTCTACTTTCTTTCTCTATGAATTTGTCTATTCTAGGTAACATATAAATGGACTCATGTAGTATATGTTCTTTTGTGACTGGCTTATTGCACTTAGCATAATGTCCTGAAAAGTTTATCCATGTTGTAGCATATGTCAAAATTTCCTTTGTTTTTAAGGCTGAATAATATCCATTGTATGTAGATACCGTATTCTATTTATCTATTCATCTTTTGATGGACACTTAGGTTACTTCCACATTTTGGCTGTTGTGAATAATGCTGCAGTGATCATGGGCGTAGAGATATCTTTTCAAAACTCCACTTTCAATTTTTTGGGTACATACCCAGAAGTGGATTTGGTGGATCATGTGGTAGGTAATTCTCTGTTTAATTTGCGAGGAATCACCATCCTCCACTTCACAGGGGCTGCACCATTTTGCATTCCTACCAGTATGTAAGATGGTTTTCTTAGCTCAAACTTTTCTTCCCTTAGGAGATCTGTTTTATTTTAAAAGCTTTTTAACTTTGTCACGCAAAAAAAAAAGAAGGATTCTCCTTTCTTTTGAGAGTCTGAGCACCTCCGTAAGACCACTGCCCTCAGTTCTGTGGTCACCCAGTGGTGTGCCAGGTGTTGAGCTCTCCCCACAGGGACTGGTTGTCCCTAATATTCTAGCATCAACATGGAGACACCTGTGTAACTCTGCATTCTCTACTTTCGAGAATGTTTAAATACCACTGTGTTAGCAGTAGACCTAACTCTAATATTTTATGTGGTCATGACTTTAGAGATACACTTTTTAGCAAATTTAAATTGTTTCACCACAATGTAGACAGGGGCACAGACTGTAGCTCTCCCAGGGGTCTAAAACTCCTGTCTGTACCATTGTCCTCTAGGGCTACCTGTCGTTTCTGCTCACTTAGAGGTAACCGGTATGGCATTTCCAAGTGTTTTGAAGTGGGGATGATAAATGATGGATAAATTGAGATATGGGTAAGTCCATCGACCCTATTGCCCCATCAAAATTTGAGGTTTAAGTTCTCAAAACACACCATGGTAGGAGAGCTCATCTTTTCCATATTTTTTAAAGGTCCTTATTTAATAACACTTTGTTTTCAAGGCTGAATTCCCTTATTTAAAAAAAACTTTCTAATGATCATTGCTGAAACCTCTACTTCCTTGCCATCTTAACTCCCCCAACACCTGCATTTTCCTGTTTTAACCATTTTTATCAACAGAAGTATTTTGTAGTTTGACTTTATTAGATCTGAAATTCTCATATCCTTGAATTACATCACTCTTTACTCTTAATATCAAGGAAGAAAAGTATTTAACTTGGGTTAAAGGGGGAAGGAAGACCAACATTTGTGGAATATGTGGTATATACTAGGCCTATGTTAGACACTCTACTTACCTTTGCTTATACGTGTTGAATATAAAATGGATAGGGTGTTGACAGGCCAAGTTGTATCAGGTTTCTTTGTTCAGCAGAATTCACTACATTAATATATGGAATACGTACTGTCAGGGGTGGGAATAAGTTCTTCATATGGACTGGCCATCATCATGTACTTAAATAGAATAAGGGACATGTTAGATTGAATGCTACCCATACTCCGTTTATTTAGGTTTTGTAAAGAGTGGCTACATCATGTGTGATGTACTATTGTAATGTGAGGCCTTCATTTCAGCCACTGCAGAATGGACAGAATTTCACTTCCTTCCTGGCTCCCTAAAGTAGTACCCAAGGTCTGACCTAAGTAGAAGACGTGTCTGTCTGAGATACAGTATTACTTTTAATTTGTAGTTCTAAATTTTTAGGTGTCACATCAGATTCTTTTTTGTTCACATTGTCCTGGGAGAGTATTCAGTAAATCTACCAGTCAAAAGAATCTGACTCTTAGAATATATTTAAAACATTGGCAAAGAAAAGCTGCAGATGGGAACATCTCCAGGTGGATATGCCTTGTGGGGGCTCAAAGCTTCAGGCCTATTTGCTGTGGTGTCTGTGGCTGAATGGCTGAAGTTTGTTGTGACCACCGAGTGGGCCAGCAAATCTTACCCTCAACTTGTTTGTACAGGCTTTCTGGTGGTTTGTATAGTGTGGGGCCATTTTCCCTGGTCTAAAATGCACACCCTTAAGTTCAGGCACCTCTCTTATTACTTGTGTATTCCTGACATGTGGGGCCAAAGCAACATTCAGAGGTTGTTAAATTCATTAAGCAAGGAAGCTGTTCTGAGTTACTCAGTAAATCCTTTGAGAAGCAGAAAACAATAGCTATGTGTGTGTTTATAGCAATTTCTTGGTTGAATTCTTTCCTATTATCTTATTTGAACTTGACAACCTTACGGAGTGGGCAGAGTGGATGTTTCCCTTCCCTTTCCCATTTTTAATAACAGCTTTATTCACTGCTGGGGCCACTCCACAGAAATTGGATCGTCTATCCCCAACATTTTCTTTGAATGTTGTGACTGATTACAGCACACAGACCCCCCCCCCCAAGAGAATGTGAAAAAATTTATTACTCATGTAATGAAGCTCTCTAGGGAGAGCAGGGATGTTCCTGCACAGGTCCTAAAATGGCTTAAAAGAGCAGGGGAAGGAAACTGCCTTGGGTTTTTTGTGGTGGTGAGGGGTGAGGCTAGGTGAGTGGTTTGACTTTCCCACTGGCACTGAAGGAGGGAACGACCTGGAACTTCCTTTCAGCTTGCGTAGATATGGAACAGTGGGAAGAAAGAGGGGTGAGACTTAAAAGCTTTAGCAGTAAAACATAAAAAATGCAGTCAGATTTTTTGTTACATTCACATAGCATAAAATTCACCTTTTTAAAGCTTTTAATCCCATGGTTTTTAGAATATTCATAGATTACAAATTGCCTATCAATAGTGTAGATGTTAGAAACACTGTCTAATTTCTGAACATTTTTATTACTCCTGAAAGAAATTCCATACCCATTAGCAGTCGATGCCATTTCCTCCTCCCCGACCCCCTGATAACCACTAATTTACTTGTAATCTCTGTGGATTTGCCTGTTGTGGACATTTCATTGAAATAGAACCATATAATATGAGATGGTTTGTGACCACTTCTTTCACTAAGCATGACCTTTTTAAGACTCATCCGTATTGTAGCATGTATCAGTACTTTATTTCTGTTAATGGCTGGGTAATATTTCATTGTGTGGATATACTATCCTAGTTTGTCATATTAAAAGATAATTGCTTTGGACCATCTGATGGTGAGGCAGTGATGGAAGCATCAGGAGAGGAAGACATGGGCTTGGATCTCAAAAGGGAATCAAGGGAGACATCCAGTTTTGGGAGTTGTGTAAATTAGTGGTGACATTTAAAGATGTGAGAGTACGTGCGATCTCCAAATTGAAGTATGTACTTTGTAGGTGGCTGAACTGGTTGCCAGTAGATACCATTCATCTGTTCCTGTCCTCTGATGGCATTCATGCTAATTATCATTTTAGACCAATCAGTTCAAGATCATTCTGATGCAGAGAGATCAGTGAAACCAAATACACATTTTGAATGATTCATTTTGTCATGCTTCTGTTAGCATGAAACCCATATTTTTTGTCTTGTTGAATCCTTTGCTCTAAATGTTTCCTGATGTTCTTCTTGCCTACAAATTTTGTTGGTTGGAAAATGATTAGTATTTAAAATTGATACAGTTGCTGAAATGCTTATTAATGTATCTCTAGGAAACATTTCCTTTTCCTCTGAGTGATTGTTAGAAAATTATTTCGTTCTCTCCTATTGTTTTAAATATTAACTTAGAATTTTAAAAGTAAATCAGATATATACCAGCAGCTTCACATTTGCTTGGTAATAATCATTTATACTGCTTTGTAAAGTTCAAACATAATCTTTTGCATCTCAAATAATGTTCCCTGGCTTCTACACCAAGGATGTCTAAAATAAGTAATAATAATAATAATACATTAAAATTTTAATTTCTAGGTACCATCTTTATTTGGATTCAATCAACTATTACTTTTAAAATTGTTTCCCTCATAATATAGAAGTTAAGTTAATTGGTGAATTTTCTGCATTCTTAAAACAGACAATTTAACCTACATGTTTAGTGTTTTATAGTCTCCAGTATTCAGTTTCTGTGTAGATGTGTTTCTATGTATTTATATGTCAGCATTGTGATGTCGCATGAAGGATTGGGTCTTCTGATGTCAGGTCTTGGGTGTAATCTTGAACACTGTAGCTCTGTTTTAACAAAATTACCATTCTGAAGCAGAACTTCCTAGACCACATATAATTCCTCAGTTTTTTGCATGTGGCCACTATTTTTACTCCTTTGGTCTCCTGTGGCTATTAGATTTTTGTATAAAAATGCAGGAGATAGACAAAGCCTAGAATTTTATCTGTGGGGCCTAATAGGTAAATTAGCCATAGAAAACACATTTGGGGAGTATGTGACTGCATGGTGCTCTGCAAAGATCTGCTTTTACTACATTACACAGGTTTCTGTTACTAACCATATGTACTCAGTCATTCTAATCCACTCTAACTTTGAAATCTATAGATAGGAAATGAAAACCCTCTGTTGCCTTGCAAAATATCAGAACAGATCTTAAAAGAGCAGTTACTTCTTTCCAGATGCATGTTATAGGTGGAAGGGGTTTGCCTGTGTCTTTCTGCATAATTCTCCTTTCATTTTTTAGAAGGAAAATGACAAGAGTCAACTTAGTATTATATTAATGACAAGCTTCTCTATTCGCCATCCCCAAAGATACACATAAGGTAGTATAGTGTCAGTGAATTCATTGTGCAATGGAAGGATCTGGATTACTTATGCACGAAAAATTATAACCTTGCTCGCTGTGGGACTTAAGTGTGTATTTATCATTGCACACTGAGGTGCTGCTTCAGAAGGACCAGGTAACGCCTTACCATGTTCTCATTTGCATTTTGGGTACCAGAGATGGGAGAATCCTTATAAGCAGTGTCAACTTGCTAGCCCTCTCTCTAGCAAAGAGTAGAAGTGGACAGAAGTCAAGATCAGCACAGCAATTTTGTGTTCCCTTGTGGTTTGCTGTCAGCAAGCTATTACCCACACATGCAAATGGTTGTTTGAAGTGGGCTTACACATGTTTCCATAGCAGCAGTCATCTTAGCGATTTCACTCGTTTTTGGACTTTTTTTCTCTTTTGCTTCTCTATTCCTTGCTGACGCAGGATTAAACAAACAGCATATTTAGGTCAAGGAAAGAGATGTTTGCTAATATAGATGCTAGGCTAAGCATTCTGGGAGAGTGATTTCTTGCAGCAGATGAACATTCTTTGTGCCTTCCAGCCGTATCTGCAGCAGGGTGGCTGTCTGGTACCGTCTTTTTCATTTTGGGCAGGTTCTGAGATTCAGAACAATCCCAAGCAAGTCACAGGAGCCGGCAGTTTCCCAGTAACCACATGCAAATCTTCTGCTTATTTGTTCTTTGGTATTAACAGTGAAGCAATCTACTGGGGGGAAAATGATACTTTAAAGATTTTGGTGCATCCGAGGTGTGTCATCTTGTGTTTGCACCACCCCTCCTGTTTTACACTCGGAGGCTGGATTTTTTTTGTCAGGCTGTTAGGCAGGAGCGGATTCTAGTGCGACAGCTCGGAGCTGCCCTTCTGTTCCGGTGCCGGCAGCTGCCTGTCATGAAGATGGTACAGTGGGAGACTGCTCGGAAGAGCCAGGGAAGGTGATGTGGAAATGGAGTAGACTGCTAGGAATCTGAACGTCCACACCTTGGGGATGGGTTGCACTACTAGTGTGATTCTGTTTAAAGGCATCCGCACCGTTTTTGAAAGAAACTGTGCTTATATGTGCAAACAGCAAGGAGAGAATAATGCCCTTGAATATACAGCATACAATTGGACAAAAGAAGATTCAGAACTATTGATCTCCTCCTGCCTGGTAAATGCTGTTTTGCTTAATTAACAAGTAGTTTGGTAGTGTTAACATAAGCTTGTCTTTACTTGTAAAGCAAATATATTTATTTCAATATGTGCATGTGTGTGTGTGTGTGTGTGTGTGTGTGTGTGTATATACATATATATGTATATATGTATATATATATATATATATATATATATATATATAGTCTGTGTTGTATAGATGGGTAATTAGTGGCCTTAAGTTTAAATTATGAGGTACCCATTTGTATGTGTGAGAATGCTGTGTATTAATCAAAGATAAATGCATACAGAGAAAAGCTGGAGTAAGATGTTTGATTACAGAACAGTTTTCTAAGTTAGCGTTATGAGCTTACATGGTCTTGGTATTGTCCCAGAAATAATACTTGGTAAAGTATGTATTTAGGGATTTAGATATTGAACCCTCTTCCAGTGATAGAGAATTATTCATTCCTTTTACATCTTAGTCTTTTACTTGGCTAGGTTTTTTTTTACTAATGGCTTGTGGTCAGTCCTTTGATTCAGAGGGAGAAACTGAAAGGGAGTAGGAAAGAAACTGTAATGGGTATAAGAAAAATATAGCTTTATTATCTTAAATCCAACTATATATAATGTATGTGGGTGTGATGTTTTACTCGTTTATAGTGCTCGAGGAGGTGTCAGGGTGAAGATGGGTGTGCCTCTCCACGGCCTTCCAACAATTTCCAGGCTCGTGAGGAAGCTGCACGTTGCTCCCCTCCTCCCTCAGGAGGCCCTGACATTTTCCCTTCTGTTCTTATCACAGTTTTTGTCAAAATGAGTGAGAATAGCACATGTAAGAGTTCCTATGTGTGAGTCTGGCTGGCAGCCACTCGGTATGGTGAGGGTGAGGTGTGCTGAAACCCTGAAACCTTCCCTGGTTAGTGGGCTGACATGTGAGACTGAGAGGGAGTGCCCGTGTGCCATATGAATCTCGGGATCAGTTGGGTTGCCCCAGCCTTGCAGGACCCCAAGAGAGGGTGCATTTTGTGGAGTGGCTTATGTGACATTAGCTGTCTAAATACTTGGGAGGAAGAAATGGAGAACATCATTTGAGCATCAGATGCATTTTGGAAAGCAGTGTTATGGGTGGGTATGGAATTTAAGTGGTGCTGTATTAACTATTAAATATTTTAAGCCCTAATGTATTTTTGGAATGGGCTTTTGAGAATAACTGGGATCAGATTAGAAAGACTAGCTCATTATGGCATCTGCCCCATTAGTGTGATCCATAACCCTGACAGCCCTGGGACTGCTTGGCTAGTGATGGCAGCGCCTCTCCCATGCCTCTGCCATGCCAGTGGCCTCTGCTCCCTCCGGCCACACTGACTTGTCTTTGGTGAACCTACCTTGAGAGACTGCTTGCTTTTGGTTTTGTTTTAGTGCCCGCGGGAACAGTAACCTTCCAGGGGCTTTGTAGGTGACACTGCTCCTGTGTGTTGGGTCGGAAGCTCTCTGCCCACCACCCTTGCCTGCACCAGCACACCGTGAAAGCCGCTATGGCCATGCACGCATGTGGCCGAGCTGCTTTAGGGGGAAAGATGTGCCATCCGAACTGGTCTCTCTGCTCTGTCCTTGACCCTATGTATGACCTCTTCTCCACGTGGCAGACAATGACCTTCCTTTGAAAAGGAAAGGCAGACCTCAGATCCGGTGTCCTTACTGCGGCCTCCAGGTCTGTCCCCAGCATGCCCTGTGTCCTTCCCACCTCATGTACTCCTCAGTCTCTCTTCATCCCTCACGTTGCTCCGGCCTCTGAGGGTGCCTTGCTGTTCTCTCTTCTTGGGATACCTCTACCCAGGCATTTACCTGGTTTACTCTTTTTTAATTTTTATTTTAATTTTTAATTGAATTTATTGGGGTGACATTGGTGTACGATTCTATAACACATCATCTGTATATTGGGTTGGGTGTTCCCAACCCAAGTCAAGTCTCCTCCCATCACCATTTACCCCTCCTTAACCCTCTCCTCCCTCCCTCCCCAACCCTTTCCCTCTGGTAGTCATCATACTGTTGTCTGTCTATGAGTTTTTTGTTTTGTTTTTTTCTTAATTCCTTCACTTTTTCACCCAGTCTGGAAACTCCCCTTCCCGTCTGTGAGTCTGTTCTCTGTGAGTCTGTTTCTAATTTGTTTGTTAGTTTATTTTGTTCATTAGGATCCACATGTGAGTGAAATCATATGCTCCTTGTCTTTCTCTGACTGGCTTATTTCACTTAGCATAATGCTCTCCAGCTCTATCCATGCTGTTGCAAAAGGTAAAATTTCCTTCCTTTTTAATGTCCAAGTAGTATTTCATTGTGTAAATGTACCACAGCTTTTTTGTCCATTCATCTACTGATGGGCACTTGGGCTGCTTCCAAATCTTGGCTATTGTAAATAACACTGAAATCAGCATAGGGGTACATATATTTTTCCAATTAGTGTTTCAGGTTTCTTCAGATATATTCCCAGAAGTGTAATTGGTAGGTCATAAGGCAGTTCCATTTTTAATTTTTTGAGGTAACTCCATACTGCTTTCCACAGTGGCTGCACAAATCTGCATTCTCACCAATAGTGCACAAGAGTTCCCTTTTCTCCACATTCTTACCAGTACTTGTTGTTTGTTGATTTATTGATGATAGGTATTCTGACAGGTGTGAGGTTATATCTCATTGTGGTTTTAATTTGCATTTTCTGATGATTAGTGATGTTGAACATCTCTTCATATATCTATTGGCCATCTGTGTGTCCTCTTTGGAGAAGTGTCTATTCAGGTCCTTTGCCCATATTTTAATTGGATTGTTTTTCGGGGTTTTGGTATTGAGTTATATAAGTTCTTTATGAATTTTGTATATTAACCTCTTATCAGATGTATCAGTGAATATGTTCTCCCATTCAGTGGGTTGTCTTTTCATTTTGTTGATGTTTTCCTTTGCAGTGCAAAAACTTTTTAGTTTGATATAGTCCCATTTGTTTATTTTTTCTTTTGTTTCCCTTGCCTGAGGAGATATATTAGAAAAAATATTGCTATGAACAACGTCTGAGATTTTACTGCCTATGTGTTCTTCTAGTATTTTTATAGTTTCTCAACTGACATTTAAGTATTGAATCCATTTTAAGTTTATTCTTGTGTATGGTGTAAGAAGGTGGTGTGGTTTAATTTTTTGCATGTATCTGTCCAATTTTCTCATTTACTGAATAGACTATCTTTACCCCATTGTATATTTCTGTCTCCTTTGACTATAAAGGTGTGGGTTTATTTCTGGGCTGTCTGTTCTGTTCCGATGATCTATATATCTGTTTTTATGCCAATAACATGCTGTTTTTATTACTGTGGCTTTGTAGTTTAGTTTTATATCAGGTAGCATGATTCCTTCAGATTTGTTCTTTCTCAAGTTTGCTGTGCTGGTTCACCTTTGACTTCCTTCAGGACTTTGCTCAGATTTCCTTTTCCCAGTGAGACTTTTTTGTCCACCAGTGTCATCTTGCCACACCCCCAGCACACCCTTCTCTGATTCCCTGCCCTAGTTGCTTGATATTTATTGCCACTTGGCATGTAATTACTCAATACTACCAGTATAAGTATAGTGATGGTAATTAGTAGTAAGTGTTACTTATAGTAATAAGTAAAAAGGTAACATTTATGATGGAAGGAATTTTTGTCTGTTTTATTTATTGCTCTGCTCCAACAGCTAGAACAATGCCTGATTTATAGTAAGTATGCAGTTAACGAATGAATTCTGATTAAATGGTTTTATTATCCTGAATTTTAACTTGGGGAAGCTGCTGAGAAGATAGGTTATAATCACTTATTCTGAAACCAAAGTCTTGAAAAAAGTATATGTATTTTCCCCTAAACAATAACTGGCTCATTTTTAATAATCTCTCCTCTCCTATAGACCTTTCAGCTCCCTAGAATTATACTTTCCAATGCTTTGTCCTGGAGCTACACCAAGAAGTTATGTGGTTTAAGGTTGAATGTCCCATGGGTTTGATATGATCATGAGTAACAATTGATGATACTATCTTTAGATTGTATCCAAACTAGCTCTATTGAGACCTAAGCCATGGTGTTGGCATTTGGGGACCTTTTCATTTTTTGGTTTGAGGCAGCCAAACCTTTCTTAGGGGAGCTCTGCCCATTGGCACTCCCTTAGGTCATGTGTCCTCCATACAAAGGAAGGCTGACCTCTTCAGGCAGATGTGAGTCCTTGACAGGCTTCTCCTTAGCCTTAGTCGGGAGGGCTTCTGTTCTTCCTTCAGCTTAGGTTGCCACTCCAGCCTGTGACTTTACTTTAGCTTGTCAGGTTACAGCTGTTCTTCACTTGCTCCTCAGAGTATAATCCCCACCTCAGCCGTTCAACGGGTACCAGACCTTGTGGAGGGAAAGTAATATTCATGAAATAGCTGGAAGGGCTTGAGGCCACCCAGTTTTCTAGAGACTCTAAATATCCCAAATATCTGTCCATCAGTCAGAAACCCACATGTGTGGACTGCCTCCTTTGGCCCCAGTGGAATTGCTGCTCCTGAGCTAAATAAACTTTGTGTTTTCTCTTGGCCCACACTGAAGGGTGTCATAAGAAACATTCTCATGTAAGAGATGTCTACTGTGGGGGTATTTCTGAGGACATTACTCGTTTGCTTTCAGAACAGTGGGAGAAGGCACTGTAGTATAGTGGTTAAGAGTCCAATTCTAGAGCCAGCCTTCCAGGTTTGGACCCCAAATCCACAACCTGCTAGCTGTGTGACTTCGGACAGTTTATTTAACTGCTCTCTTCCTCAATTTCCTTGTCCACTATATGTGAATCAGTAACAGTACTTACCACATATGGTGATTAAATATGTGAACATGTCTAAAGTTCTTAGGACAATGTCTTGCACATAAGTTAGTGCTAATTGTTATTTCTACTTTTCAGTGTTCTCTTTATGAGGAACCATGGAAGAAATTTCTCTCCATACTCTGAATGGTTGTGCTTTTCCTGAGGAAGTACTTTGTTTTCATTTTATATATGTTATAATTAATGTAACTGACCTCAGCCACCTCTTCAGTTGACTAGTAAAAGAAAGCTTAGTTCCAAACATATGACCCAACTGTAATAGGTACATAGGCTCTTTCAAATGATTTTTTTATATTCCCCTTCAACTTTGCTTTTTATTTTTTTGTAGTATTACTATTTTATCTCAATCTGCTTTTTCTTATCATCTTATTAAAGTATTTTAAATCTTATATTGTATGTATTTATGTAAATCACATTAAATCCTTTGGAATTTAAAGCAAAGTATAAATTATTAGGCCAATAGAGAACTGTATAGTGAAGAAAAAGCCTTTTTACGATCATTAAGGTTGGCTCTGAAATCAGATGTGCTGAGTGCTGTCTTTAGCTTTGTAAGGCTGCATCTGTGCAGTTTAATACAGAAAGATTCCTTTTATATCTAAGTGGCATGAATCAGTCCCGTGGTGGGTAGTCCGCTGGGAAATGGGCTTATCTGGCAATTGTGGACTGCCCGAATTTCAAGTGCATTACACTTAAATTTTGATTAGTAATTCTCCTGCAACGGAAGGGCAAGGCTGAGTTGGGATAGATATTCCCAAGTATAGATTTTTCTTGAAGTCTCCCTTTTCTAATTAATTGAATGTATTAGTTTATTTCATTCAGGAAACTACCTTGAGTGCTTTTTGTGTGTGCTGGGTGTACAGAAGTGATGAGGAAGCCCGAGTCCCCTCTCGGCGAAGGCTGTCATACACGTCCCCCGGGGCACTGTCCAGGGCCTGAAGCACCAGCCCAGGAGTTCTCCATGAGGAGGCGCAGCTTGAGCTGAGACAAAATGCTTGTAAATCCCATGTTTCCTTGCCTGTGAAGGTATGCGATGGGCCTAGCCTTACAGACTAGGACTTGACCTGTTTTACTGCTAGCTAGTCATATAATAGTTCCCTCTCTTATTGTGTCTGTGGAAGAATTGAGGAGCTGTGGGATTATTCTTTACCACGTGCTTTCTGCCGATTGTACCTGAAGTGGAAGAAGTCACTCGGTTATAACCTTGACAGCAGCTAGGACCCTGTTGGCATCTTCATAAAGTGCAACAATGAAGGCAAACTGCCAGAAGTCACAAGGAGAGAAAACAGACTTTCTTGTCTTCAATTTCTTTTGTGACATGTTAGGATAGTATAGAGATAGTTTTACCCATTTTAAATTAATATTTAATTTTTTCCTTACCTCCTTAAAGCTTTAAAATTTTTCATGGTTCTTCTATTATAAGATTCAGTGCATATCTTCAATGTGTCCTGAGCCTTTATTACTGTATGTATAGAATTTTATCAGATCACCTAGACTCCCCAGGCCAGTCATTTGTAGTTTAAAAAACCTATTGGCTATGAAAATCCTTTGATTTATGACCTACTTATTTAACAATCATTTATTGAATATGTGCACTGTGCAAAGGGAACAAGAGTTGAAGGCAGTGTGATCTCTGGCTCATAAGAGCCTGCAGTCCTGCTTGTGTGTGTCTATATGTGTCTGGAAGTGGGGATGTGTGGGATGGTGGGGTGGTGGTGGAGTGGAGCAGGGAGGGGGAGGTGGTGGTATAATCAATGACAAGTGGTAAGTGAAAAATGGTATAATACCTGTCAAATTAAGGCATCTGAGAAAGTAAAGGCTAGATCTTGATTATTTTAAGATGTTCTCTCATAACTGTTTCTTGCATTGTTATAATTGCCTTGAAAAAAGTAAGAAAGCAGGGACCTGCTCAGCTGCCTTCTGGAACACTTCTTTAGTTCCAGGTCTGATCACGGAACGATGGCTTTGGGTAGGCTGTGTTTTACATTTTAATCCTAGTATCCTTCTTAATGGTGCCCAGGGTTTTGTTGTTTATTTTGATCACAACAATAAATTGGGCTGATGTTTTTAAGGAACAATCTGCTCTCATTCTTAGATCCATTTCCTGTCTCCTGAGTTGTACTGCTCGATTGATGCTGCTTTTTGTGAGTATAGCCAGTGTGAGCTAGCTAACACGAGAGCATACTGCGTCTTTCCCCAATGCTATACTAAAATTTATCATTTTATTTGTCCATGGGATTCATTTATTTTAATATTTATTAAATTATAAACAATTATGGTAGAAACTAAGTATACTATGTTCACTACACAAAGGTAACCACTGATTTAAACATTTTGAAACAAAACCTTTCAGAATTTCATCTGTGTATAGCACTCTTTATTACATATATGTAAAGTAGGTTGCTGTGGACTAAATTATGTGTCCCCTCAAAATGCATATGTTGAAGCCCTAACCCCCAATGTGTCTGTATCTGGAGATGGGGTCTTTAGGAAGTCATTAAAGTTAAATGAGGTCATAATGGTGGAGCCCTAATCTGATAGGACTGTGGTCTTATAAGAAGAGGAAGAGCCCTCTCTCTCTCTCTCTTTCTGCCTGAGGACACTTGAAAAAGGCAGCTGTCTGTGAGCCATGACCAGAGTCCTCACCAGGAACTGACCATGCTGGCACACTAACTTTGGACTTCCAGTTTTCAGAGCTGTGAGAAATTAATTTCTGTTGTTTAAGTCATCCAGTCTATGGTAGACTTAGCTGACTTGTTTTGGCAGCCATAGCTGACTAATACACAAATGTAATAAGTATGTTATTTTGTTTTATAGTCTTGTAACTTGCTTTAAAGAGACTCCATAATATATCACAAACATCTTTCCATGTCAATAAGTATACATTTATGTCTCATTCTTAATGAAATCATTTCTTTGTATAGATGTGTCTTAGTTTATTTTGAGCCATTATAACAAAATACCATAGACTGGGGGGCATATAAACATCAGATTTATGTCTCACAGTTCTGGAGGCTAAGTCCAAGATCAAGGCATCTGCAGCTTCAGTGTATGTTGAGGGCCCACTTCTTGGTTCATAGATGGCTGTTTCCTCACTGTAACCTCATGTTGTGGAGGGGGCGAGGGATCTGTGGGGTCTCTTTTATAACAGCACCAATCCCATTCATGAGGGAGCCACCCTCATGACCTAATCACCTCCCAAAGGCCTCATCTTTTAATATCATCACATTGTTGCATTCGGTTTCAACGTATCAATTTTGAGGGGACATAGATTTTCAGTCTATTGAAGGATGTGACATTTTATTTAACCTATATACACCATTCCTTTTTTTTTTTTACAGTTGTAAATGTTATGATTAACATCTTTGCATGTGTACTTTAAACACTTGTCAAATTGTTTTCTTAGCACAGATTTCTAGACTTGGAGTAACAGGTTAAATCATGTTTACTTTTTAAAGAATTATTGTATATATAGCCAGATTGCCCTCCAGAAAGATTATTTTGAGATTTTTAATAATTAAAGACAAAAATGTTTGTTTTCTCCCCTTGCAACTTCAAGCAGTTTGCCTTGCTTATTGGTTTTTATTAAGCTATTGACAGAATTATTTGCTCAACAGAATAACATTGACTTAGATGCTGTATACTTAGGCAAGTATCATAGTTAGTTATACTGGGGTTCAAATTAGCACTAATTTTTCCTCAACTTCTGGAAGCACGATCACTAGCATTCTTAAGTATCCCAAGAGAATTCTGAAATGTTCCAGTGTGGGGGCTGGAATGTGTTTGTTCTGGGAGGTCTCTACCCTTTTTGAGTTGGAATAGCTCTTTCAAAGAGACTGAAGTGGGAAAGAGCCCCAGAAATACTGAGTAGAAACAGATGAGTAAAGCTGTTATTGCTTTGCTCAAGTCTTACTTTTTAGATATCCAAAGTGGTTGATTTATGTTTCTTCCACAGATTTAGTGAGAAGCAACAACTTCTTGTACTTTTTAAAAGTAACAATTATCTTTCATATTTAGAACACATAATTATTATAGAAAGTTTAGAGACTACAGAGAAGAATAAAGAGGAAAACAAAAATCAGCTATAATACCACAGCCCAGAAATAATTACTGTTTAATATGTGGGGTACATTTTCTAATAGTTTCCCCTGCTTATGCAAATATTTTAAAATGCTATACTATTTCATAAATAATTCCTGATGCCTTTTTTCTTATGATCATTTTTTATACTCATGATGTTCTTCTAAAACATGATTTAATATATGCATAATATTCCATTGTAATATATGTACTAGAATTTGTTTAAATATTTCTCTGTTGTTAGGCATTTAGGTTATTGTAAATTAAGATTACAGAGACATCTTTACCCCAAAATCTTTCTGTGGATCTATAATTGTTTTCGTAAACATGAACTTGGTAAGGTAGAGATGAATTTTTCTTGTTAATCCTCACCTGAGGATATTTTTTTCCATTGATTTTTAGAGAGAATGGAGAGGAAGGGAGAGAGAGAGAGAGAGAGATTGATTGCTTGCTTCCCCCATGTACTCTGACTGGGGCTGGGGATCAAACCAGCAACCCAGGTACATGCCCTTGACTAGGAATTGAACTCGAGACCCTTCGGTGCATGGGCCAATGCTCTAACCCCTGACTCACACCAGCGAGGGCAGGGATGAATTTTTTAAAGGCCTTTTAAGGCCTGTTGTTTAAATTGCTTGATGATTGACCCAGCTTACATTCCCAGTACCAGTTAATATTAATCTTATTTTATAAACGATGATTGCCAGCATCATTTTTGCCAATTTGAGAGGCAAAAGATATAAATTTCAAACTCCAAGTACTCTGTAATATTCATTTCAAATATTTCTCCATTTTGTCACTTGCCCCTAATTTTGTTTGCTTTCTTTATAATACTTATTTTACTAACAGACGTTTAAATGTAGGTGATAGACATAATCGTCTTTTCCTTTGTGATTTTTTTCATTACCTTTATGCTTAGAAATTCTTTCCTATCTCAGATCATATATTCACCAGTACTTTCTTTTGGAATTTATTTGTTTGTTTGTTTATTTACTATTTGGCTCTCTTGTCTGACTGTTTTTATAAAAAAAAGTTTTACTAGCACATAGCCACACCTATTTGTTTACATGTTGTCTATGACTGTTTTCATTGTGGCAGAATTGAATGGTTATGACAGAGACCTATAATATTTACTAGCTGGCTTAAAATATATATTAGCTAGCCCTTTACAAAAAGTTCGCCAACCCCTGCTGTAGTCAACCCAGAATTTTTTGGATATACAGTTTAGTCCAGGCCCTGACTTGATTTCCTCCATAGCCCAGCACTCGTTTTTCTTATCCTCTTTGTTGAATAATCCATTCCTTACTTATTGATTTGTGATCCTTCCTTCATTATACCTTATCTTCTTTTATATAATAGGATTTGTTATGGTACTACTCTATGTCCATTATAGAAGCAAAGTTCTCATCCAGTTGTCTGTTCAACTAGTAAAAATGGAAACAAGAAAGTTGGAGAGAAAAACAAATTCTACAGGCTATATACTGCATAAGTCGCTGAATTAAGTCGTCTAAAAAGCACATTGGTAAAGATTCAGGAGCTAAGGTTTTGGTGTAGAGTTAAGTATACTTGTAAATTTGTTTCCTTGTGAAATAGCCTGTTCATAAAATAGACTAAGCTTGTCTTTATAAGGATTCTCTTGTGCATTTTGATGAAAGAAAAATTCCAATGTGGCAGCTGCATCCTCAATTAACCTTGATTTGAATCTACATTTTTTGTACATCCGGTCTTTTCTGACAAAAAGAGTTCCAGCAAAACATAAGCAGAAGTACTACCACAGTCTTCAAACCAAGTGTATTCCTGACTGTATGAAACACATCTGTATCTTAATAGACGGAGAATAAATTCTAGTTTTCCTTTGTATGTTTTATGAATTTCAAAGATAATTTATTTCCTTCATTACCCACAGTTTATGTGTGTGTGCTTTGGATCTGTGTATGTCTGTGTACATGCATGTGTGACTGTGTATTTATGTATGTGTGTGTATTTTTGGTTGTCATCTCAGTACTGGAATAGTGGATAAGGGGTAGTTTACTTTTTTTCACATATCGATGAACAGTCCAGGGCTTTATTCTAGGATGCATTTCAATAAACATTTGTTTCCCTGCCAAGGAAGAACCCATAACTGAGAAAACTGAAGTAGATGTGACTTGTGAATCTAAGCAGAGGGACATGGAGCTAGTTGTCGACTGATAGGTTTTCTCTTCTCTTCTGGAGGAGGGCCTGCATTCACAGAGTCTCTGATGAGAGAGAGTTTGCCTATAGACTCCTGAGGCGTGGGTTTGGTGGCAGCCCTGTATGCTAAATAGCTTTACCCTTCTGCACATTTGCTATTCCCTGTATATTTTCTAGGCATATAAAGTAGGTGACAGCACCATCCAAGAATCAGTCTTACAAGTTACTCTTCTGTATGCTTCCTTCATTGTGAGGAACAATCAGAAGAGAACCCTGAAACTTCTTCCTTGTTTTTTCCTCTACTAGAAAAAACTGTTTCTTCTAATCAACACTTCTGACACCAAATGTGTGGATTTTCTCCCTCACATTAAACAGTTCTGACGCTAACTACCCAGATTAGTGCATACCCTATGGGTTAAGAGCTTAGTTACACAAGACTGCCCCCACTTCAGATGCAATCAGTCACCCATGCTTCTCTCCGATTAGAGCTATAAATCAGGGGTTCCTATGATCCTCTCTTTGGGTTCAATGATTTGCTACAATGGTTCAAAGAACTCAGAAAAACACTTTGCTTACTATTGGTTTGTTATAAAGGATACAACTCAGGAACACCCAAAAGGAGGAGATGTGCAGGGCAAGGTATGGGGAAGGAGTGTAGTAGCACTTCCATGCCCTCTCCAGGTGTGTTGGCTTATCTAGGTTTGCCACCCTCCCACCACCACATTGTGTTCATCAACCTGGAAGCTCCTCAGACTCCATTTAAATTTTTTTTATGGTTGTTCCATTATGTAGGCATGATTGATTAATTCATCGGCCATTGGTTATTAAACTCAATCTCTAGACCCTCTCCCCTCCACAGAGGTCAGGGAGCAGAGATGAAAGATACAACCCTCTAATCACAGGGTTGGTTCCTGTGGCAACCATCTACCTTCCTAAATCACCTTATTAGCATAAACTCAGATGTGGTTGAAAGGGGCTTATTATGTGTAACAAAAGATGCTCCTCTCACCCCTGTCACTCAAGGAATTCCCAGAGTTTTAGAAGCTCTGTGCAAGGAACCAGAGCAGAAGCCACATATATACTTTTTATTATGTCACACCTAATATCCATTGGATTTCTGCTGATACAATGGTGAATAAGCCAGTCTGTGCTCTCAGAGGGCCCAGAGAGCCCAGAGAGGGCCTAAGAGGGATTCAGGCTGTAATGGGGTAAGAACAGCTTACATGAGAAAACCTACATGGGACTCCTAGCTCATTTATGGGACAGAATCAAGGAAGGCTCCTGTAGGAGGTGTTGTCTAATTTGAGCCTTACAGGAGGAGAATTTAACCAGGTGAAGGGGTAGTAGGAAAGGGACATTACTGCAGAGGGAGCAAATTCCCAGGGCAGGAGAGCTGAGGCCTCCTTGGAGCTGCTAATAATTCCACAAGGTTGGAGGGGGCTTATTAGGCTGGAGGATAATGGTTGGGGGCACATGGTACAGTGGTGACCAGTGAGGTTAGAGGAGTAATCAACGATCAGATTATGGTGGGTCTTCTGGAAATTTATTCCAGTATTGGAGAGGAGCCATTTACTGAATGTTTTCAGCAAGAAAGGAGGTGGTCAACTAACGTTTTTAGAAAAATCACTCAGACTGCAGATGGATTGAAGAAAGAGGGATTCTGAAGACAGGAACACTAGTGAGGAAGAACTTGCAGCAGGGAGGCGGGTCATGGTGGCCTGATTAAGGTAGATGGTAGTGGATATGGGGAGAAGCAGCTGGATTTAAGAGATAGTTAAGTGAGAGGAGTCAGGAGTGTTCAAATGTCTGCCTAGAGCACCTCTGGGTCTCATCTGTGGAGCTGGGGAACAGTTTTGAAGGAATGAGTCTGGGGAAGTTGAGACCGAAAGGATTTCAGCTTGGGACATCGTGAATTTGAGGTTAGGCACATCAAAATTGAGACGTCTGTAAATCAGTGGGCCATGCCTACTGGGGCTGTAAGAGTTGTGGATCTCAAGGTAAGGAAAGCATGGGAATGGATAAGTCTCCTAGTGGGAGTTCTTAAGAGCACAAAGAGCAGGGCCCTGGAAGGGCATAGGAAAAGGAATTGGAACAGCTGTCCAGAAATGAGTGGTCAGGGAGGTGGAGGATAGGTTTGCATTTGGTAACAAGATCATAGCCACATAAATGCCCAGAGCTTGGAGAACTTTGCCTACATATATTTGTTTAAGCCTCTTGTCTGTAATGCATTGACACAGTTATCAATATTATTCATAGAACATTTAACAAAATATGTGCACAGTATCCTTCTTGGGGCAACAGACTTTAAAGGTAAGTATCCCCTCTGCCCTCAGAAGGGTTTTTTTATAGCAGAGTGGGAAATAATCAATCATTGAATAAAGCCATCCTCCCTCTCTTCCTCCCGCCCCTCCCCACCCCAAGTCAGAATAGCAACATGTATTGACTATTCACTAGTTATCGTGCACTGTTCTTTATGTCTGTCATTATGACAGCCCAGTGAGGTAGGTACTCTTGTTACCTTTATTTTTTATAGATGGGGAAACCAAGGAACAAGGAGAAAGGTAGATATTGTCTTAAAGTCACGTAACTAGTGAGTAGCACAGCTGGGATTCAGTCCAGTCTTGAGTTCCAGAGCCCTGTGCTCTTAACCATGATACCCTCGAGCCCTGCCTGCCAGTACAGCGCACGTAAGTATTAATGCGAAGTGAGGAGCCTGGAAAAATTTAGTCATTCAAAAGTGAATGAGTCCCACAGCAGTGGACGAGTGAGTGAGAAAGAGACAGAGATGAGTAGGGAACCTGGTCTAGTTTGGGAGACAAAAGTAAACTAGACAAAAACTGCTGAATTCCAGAGAAATCAAAGGGTGGTGTGACCCGGCTGAGCAGGGGAAATGGAGGAAGGCTTGAAGAGAAGGTGGCATTTGAATTGGGTTTTGAGGGGTTAGGGTGTGGTTGTGGTGGGGAGAACCAGTAGCTGAAGTGAATAACATTTTCAGAGGTGTGTGAGCAAGGGTGAGAGTTCAGAGCTGGGTGCACAATGAGTTGGCCAGTCTGTGTAGAGCTGCACCATGCACTGAGCAACCCACGTTCATTCTGGAAGCCTGTGGGCCTGTGCGGTGTGTTAGACCATCCTCAGAGAGTGGGGTCAGAATAAAAAAGCAAGACACTGAATGCAGGGGGACCAGGGGTGAAAGCTCTTAGCCCTCAAACAAACCCTCTATTGAGGGGATGGTAAGAAAGGGTCAGACTGGAGGGATTTAAAAAAATTTTTTAAAAATTGATTTTAGAGAGGAAGGGGAGGAGGGGGGGAGAGGGAGAGAGAGAGAAAGAGAGAGAGAGAGACATTGATGTGAGAGAGAAACATTGATTGGCTTCCTCCCACATGTACCCTGATGGGGAATTGAACCCACCACCTCCTGGTACAGGGGACGATACTCCAACCAACTGAGCCACACTGGCCAGGGCCTGGAGGGATTTTTTGTGGAGCTAGAATTTTGTTGACTGTTGCGTGCTGGAAGTGGATGAGGGAGCAGGGAATAACAACACCCAGTCTTCTGACTTGGGAGGTGGTGACGGCATTAATCAAAGGCGTGCACAGAAGGGGAGGGCAGGTTTAAGTTTAGCTGATGTGAGAGCAGAGGAAGGAGGAGAGAGAAGCTATGAATTCACTTTTGGTTTTGCTGAGTTCGATGCCCGAGGAACCTTCGGATCAGGAACAGATCCCAGCTTTTGTGGGACCCTGAAGCTTTTACAATTTAGAGTCCTTCTTTAAGAAAATTGGTAGAAAATTACAAACACCAAGGTAGGTGTTTGTCCCTTGGGAGTGGCCCCTACTACGAAGGGTCCTTAAGCTTCATTAACTTCTGTTGAATCTGCCTCTGTGTCTTGGCAGATGTCTGAGGCTCCCTGAGGTTCTTCTCTCAACCTCAGGCTGGTCACCTTCTTGGTTTGACTATTAGAGGTAATTAACATTAATCCTTAACGTGATGTCTAGAGGGGCCCATGCTGTGCCTTCTGACTTTTCCACAAAAAAGGTAACTGCCTCCACGATCTTTCTAACATACAAGAGAAATGGAAAGAAAATTCCCCAAAGAGCTTGTATGAAATGAGGGGTTCAGTCTATTATCACTACCCATGACCAAAAGAAGATAATGCTACGAAGTATGCTCTCTCTATTTAGATTATCAACAGGAATTAGTAGCCATGTGTACGCTGAACTGAAGCACTTCCAGCTTTTCTTTACCTAAAACCTTTCACTTGGAACGAAACCTTTGAAACCAAGTTTAAATGGTTTTCAAATACAGATGAAAAGTGGTTTCGTAATAGTAAAGGTAAGGCAGCACATTTAAATAGGTATCCCAGCAATACTTACTGAATGATTTCGGAAGCAGTAAGATGGGGATGGAAAACACTAGACTTGTTTAGTCTGTCTTTGATAGCTCCTGCTGAAAAGCCTCTCCTTGCAGGGAGATAATTGCTGACACCACCAAGGGAAGGTTCTATTTGGGCAAAATGCCCTCTGTCCTCCTGCGGCGGCTTGGCCTTTGGACCCCCCACGAGAGTGGCTGATCCTCTGGGTAGCCACCCACCCACCCTCTGTTGTGCCCAGAATTCCACCCTCACTCCCTTTTCACCATCCGTCTCTGCGTGTGAATGATCTCAGCTGGATGTGAGGCTCTTGTCTGATGAAAACATTCACACCATGGTATAAATAGCTAACAGAATTATGTCGGCCAAGAGGTGTCCGCATTTTAAAGGGGAGTTTGCTAACTAAGGGTAGCACTGCAGGTGATCATGGAAGATTTTGAAGCAGGTTGTCATTCATTTCCAAACTGCAGAATGAATGGAATTTGTATGCCAGTGAGTCTCTTTGTGTGAATTTGGGCTTTTGTTTTGGTGGCAGGAGAAGAATTTTTTTTTTTTTTTTACCTCATTTTCTTCTTTGTTTTCTAAGTAGGCCACGGTTTTCTGTGTATGGCTATCTAGAGCAAATTTCAAATGTTTAATTGGGGAGAACATGAAGTTTTTATTGGTGGCATTTTCTGCTGTGTCTTGTCATCTGCAAGTCAGCCCAGCTTCTCTGCCAAGGACCCAGAAAGTTGAGCTTGGCAATCTAGCACCTTGCTTTGGAAAGGCTGGCTTCTGCTTTTGTGAACTGAAAACATCTGCAGGTTGTATGACTGGGGCTAAAATCCCAGGGCCTTGTAAAGACAGGGCACTAAGATGTTGCTTTTTGTTTGAATCTATGACCTGCTGGTGTTCTTGAGTCTGTGTTGAGAACTGAGTGCTGCATCTTAAGAAGGATGTAACAGGGCAGGAGAAAATCCAGAGAAGGCCTGTTGAAAGGATTGGTGCATAATGTATAACCTAAAGTTGGTAGGAAAGAGCCTCTTCTATGTTCTCTCCTAGAGCCTTCAGTCAGACGAGGTCATCCTGTTTTTATAAATCTGATTTGAGGGGTTGGTTGGGATGGGGTAATAGGGCAGGCAGAGCCCTGAACATTTTAGCTGCTCCCAAAAGCAGACATCATTGTCTTATTTTTGGTTTCCCTTTTGCACTAAAAAGAGTATGATTTCACTAGTTTTTCTTTGCCAGATTAACAAACTCGGGTGCATTGATGGTTTCTGGGAACTTTGATGCAAGAGTCAGCGCTAGATTTCCATTTTCACTTTTCACTCTTGTAACTCAGCCACCTTTTAGACTGGGCTGTTGTGTTACAGGAGGATGCAGGCTGCTGTCCAAATCATACTCTCTCGTGTAGAACAAGTGGAAACTCTGATAGTTTCTGCAGATGCGTGTTTATCTGAAAAAAGCTGGGCACTGTCCAAAGGGAAAGCAGGCAGTTATGCTCTTAATTTTAAAAACAACCTCTAGCTGATCTCACTCATATGTGGAATCTAATGAACAAAATAGATCCAGAAACACAGAAGCATGGGAGGAGAGTGGAGGGGGGGTTAATCAAAGAATTTATATGCATATATGCATAACCCATGGACACAGACAATAGTATGGAGAACGCCAGGGGTGGGGCAGGGGTGGATGCTCGGTTGAGGGGATCAATGGGGGGAAAAAGGGGATATCTGTAATACTTTCAATAATAAAGATAAATTTTAAAAAATACGCCCGAATCAAAACAAACAAAAAACCAACCTCTAGCTGCACCAGAGCCTTAAAACTTTTCATTTTTATTTCTAAACACCCTCTGTTTAAAAAAGACATTAAAAAAAAGCAGAAGAAACATTGAGGATAGGTTTTAGGACTGCTTATGTTGTCTGTCCTGCAGCCCAGACATGAAGACTTGGCTGGAAGCAGGCAATATGAAAATTCAGAAGGCCACATGATCTTGAACCAGGCAAGAGAGTTCATCGTTTAAGAATTCCTTCTATTGGGAAATGAATTAAAAACAACAACAAAAACTTAAAACTATTTTTACTTTTCTAATCAAAAAGAGAGTTGTTTTGTTATCCTCTCCTTGGCCACCTTCCTGTGTGTGTGTGTGTGTGTGTGTGTGTGTGTGTGTGTTTTGGGGCGGGGCATTCATACGAACCTTGTTCCAAGCCAAAATACCCACCCTCTGAGCCTGTGAACAACAAGATTAGTTGGAAACACTGTTGAAGGAACTCAAGAGAATTGCCATACTTGGTTTTATGAGAATACGTTGGCCATTTCTTTCCAAAATATATAGTGTATGAGCTTCTAGTACCAAACTGAGTTTGGGTTAGGTCTTCTTATCCCAAAAGTAAAAGAGGGAGTTGATGCATAGTTTTGACTTCCTATCCGCCCTGTTATCTGTGGTTAGATGATTTATATAGTAAAATGTGATTCTCAGCTTGCTTCCTTTTTTCCCCCTTTTCTTCTCCCTCCACCCTCAGGGACATTGTGGCTGTCTTTCTCCACCACCCACTCACTGTGTGTTTGGAATTGCAAACTAATTCTGATAGTAGCCCTGAATGAAACATTGGGAAGATGAATCTGGTTGCTCAGATCCATAGGCAAATATAGATGGTTTTGGATTGTCCACCATGATGGACAGTCTGCCCCAGCACCTCTCTCTCCAATACTATTTTGGAAGTAATGGAGAGTAATCCAAATGACTGAGAAGAGTTTGTATGCCTAGAGGTTAAGTTGCAGTGTTAGCAGCCCTGTAACCTCCCTTTAGAGGGTGTTATTCTTACTCTATTGGGTAGGAGAGAGATTGGGAAGACCTCAGCTGGGTGGGAAGTTAGGGAGGATGGTCTGGAAGGAGGAGGTGCTGACCAAGACCATGCTTCCTGAACCGCAAATCTTCTTCCTTTATGGATTTTACCAAGTCTCTTGGGTTGGAAAACTTTGGCAGTTTGCCTTGGGACTCTGCCTGCATGACTCAGATAGAAACCAAGGCCATGAGTGCTGTAAGTGCACTCAAGGTCAAAATGGGCCCATCACATAATTGGTGACAGGCCTTTTCCATTCTTCTGTCTTTCCAGACAAAAAGTCAGCCCTAGTTGGTACCCAGTGAGAGAATACAACTTGAACCATGAAGGTGGGATGGTTCCTACCTCCAGGACTTCCTACCTCCAGGGGCTTCCATCTAATTTAGTGAGATGAGATCCGTGTGCAGAGGTGAGAGGGTGCCTTGACATTGACTTTGTCACACTCTGTGTGGCTTTTCTTTGTGATGAATCCCCTCAGCACACCCTGTGACTCCACCATGCACCCAAGTCCAGAGTTAGCTGTCTTCAGCTGTGACTCACTCATGGAAGGCCAACCACATGCAAAGGAAAAGCAGAGGAGGTTGTCACTTGGGCAATGTGGTGTAACTTTACCACCATCTGGAATGTTTCTGGGGGTCCGCAGCACATCTTAGAAAAGCATACTGCCTCTGCCTCACAGTCTGAGAAACAACTCAGGGCTTTAGCAAAGAGGATTCTGGGGATTTAGCAAGGATTTGTCCTGTTGGCAGAGGGTGGACTGGGCCAGTACCACACTTACGCAGAGTAAAACCATCCCTTAACTATGAGGTTGGAAAGCAGTATGCTTCTCACCCTGCTCCCAAGGCCTTACGTGGAAGTGTTTTATATTCTGTAACAAAGATGCACTAAGCTAGGGGACCTTTGGATTGTTCCTGTCAACCCAGGACTTAACATCTAGTCCTGATCTGCTGTGAATGAATCAGCAATGGACAGAGAGGGAAAGTGAATTCCCAGGAGGAAACAGTAAAGGCCGAGCGTGGCCAACCCTGGAAAATAGTGCAAGACAGAGAGGTGGGTCCTGTGGATGGACTGAGGCAGGGAAGTGTTCAGGTGTGGCAAATAGGAATCTAGTGGTCAACAAGGAGACTGGTATCAAAGCCCTTGAGAAAGCTTCTCTTTACAGAGTTTTTAGGCAAAGCAACTCTAATTAATCTTGTTCAGCATGACCGAGAAGGCTTTAGTTAGAAATTTGAGCCAAATTGGTGAGTTATTTTTTATCCCAAGTTTTTATATCGCTCCTGTTTGGAGGTGGGAGTAGGGAACCGTGCCTAGTTAACAAGTGGAAAGTGTGACGTTATCTACGGACGGCCTCATCGAAGCAATTTCACCGTCTGTTTCCTGAAATTACTGAGATGTGTGGATGTGTGGCCCCCTTGGGCAGCAGGGGCAGGCGCCCCTGTTAAGGAGGTGTATCCTGGACTGAGTGCCCCGTGCAGGCCTCTTTTCCAGTTCAGAGGTTGTGGAAAGGGGAACACTCACCTTTTCTCCTTTTCTTTCTGTTAAACCAGCTGAGAAATGAATACAGATTGGGCCTAGCACAGATGAGGTCTCTTTGGGTTTCAGAACACTCAAACATTGTTTTGTGGAATGCTAGTGCTGTTTGCTTTCCCATTGGCAGAGCAATTTAATTTCAAATTATTATTACAATAAAACCTAAACAAATTTACATAGGAAATTAGGCAGTGTGTTCATGGTCATTCTTCTGTAAAACAATAGCCCATGACCAGTGTGGACAGACCTTGGCCAGTTTGCTTAATTTTCCTGAGCTACCATTTTCTCCTGTGTAAGGGGATGTTTGGATTAGATTACCCCTTACAGGTCAGAAATTCTTAGAACTTGAAATTGATTATTAGAAGTTGATTTTACCATCAGAACATTCTACCAATAGAATGTTCACAAGGGCCTTTCTGGGAAAAGGTGTTTCTGTAATGGTGGGACTCAGTTTGATGGCCTGCACATAGACCCAGACACTTGAGAACCATTGGCCATCTAGCAGATGGACTTCTGAGAGCATGATTTAGGTCTTAGTGACTTTTTCCTCTGTGTAAACTTTTCTTTAGAACACCTGGGTCATTTACACAATTTCCTATTTATAAAATGTTAGTAATCATACCCCACTAACTTGTTATAGTCTTTTACTTGTTAATAATTTAAAGTAAACAGAAACATAAAACTTAGTGTTTAATGTTGTTGGGCTTCCGGAATGTACTGTTCTAAAATGTAATAATTATAAAATTTTGACACAAAAAAATTAGTTATCATATGTAAGGCCTACATTTTTGCTAAGCAAGTTTCTAATCCCCCCCCCCCCCCCCGAAATCATACAAAAGAATATATGGAAAGAAAAGTGAAGAAGAATCAGCACTTTATATACAGAATAAAAAGACATTATATTAAGAGCACAATTGGGAGGAAGGAACAAAGACAATGAATTAATTGATCTTGATTAGCAACATAATTGTAAATATTTACATATGGTTGTATATATATAACATGTAATTATGATTACATATAAATATAATGAATGAATACACTGAACTCTTTGAACATGCATTTCCTTGTTGCAGAAGAAGATTTATACATTTGAGCATAGGGTTGAGATCTCTGATAGGGTTTGTATAGGGTTTCTCGGTCTTAGCACTATTAACATTTTGGACTGGATAATTCTGTGCTGTGGGAGGCTGTTTGGTGCATGGTAAGATGGTTAGCAGAATCCCTGGCCTCTACCCACTGGATTCCAGCAGCAGCCTCCCCTTCCACAAGTCATGACAATGAAAAATGTCTCCAGATGTTGCCAAATGTCCCTTGGTACAGTCACCCCAATTAAAAACCACTGGATTTGAATATCTAATGCTTCAGGTTAAGTCTGTAGTCTAAAGGGTGAGTGCTCAAAACAAGCCCAACATAGGCAGAAGAAGGTGCCCGTCTACGTCAGATTCCCACTGTGGGAGATGGCATGCATGCCCCAGCTTCCGTTGGGACTCATGCCAACAGCCCTCCACCTACAGTAGGCATTTCATTCTGGACCTCTCTGAAGTAAATGAAATCTATTTCACTGATTTTAAAAAAATCTTGAAGCACCAATCCAGCTCTAAATTACTCTTTAAGAGCTAACTCAAACCCACCTTTGCAAGAGGCTAAGTGATCACCCATCAATTCCTCTGAGTTTTTGATCTGTGTGGAAATGAGAAAAATAAGGAAATTATGGTGAACTCTTAAAGATTTAAAAGCTTTTAAAAAACAATTCTAAGATAGCCATTCCTAATTGCAAGTATGTGTGTGTGTGTTTTAATAGCCTTTCTTTACAAACAATAGTAGTGATTAATATTATTTGGTTTTGTTTGTTTAGGTTTTGTACTTTATTATTATTTGGCAAAATAAATGTTGGAAACCAATGACAATGCCCTGATTAAAATAAATTGATAATACATGTGACACTTCTTTTTCAAAGTTGTATGTGAATGAAGCCTATCAAAAAGGTAACTTCTCACATTGCAACTTGATAATATTAAGGCATATTGCTGAAAATAATATCATACATTTTTTTCTCTTTGAGGTAAAACCCTCGAATTTTTGACAAAATCAAGTTCCACGTGTTATTCATCTAATTCTAACTACAGTGAGAGAAAACATTCAAACCATTTTGATCACTTTCTTTTCCCTCTAAATGATCATAAAGGGACCATTAGATTTCTATATGGAGCAAAGAACATATTAGCTCGAACAGAACTCTTCCTCCTGTGTCATTAGAAAGAACAACACTAAACATTTTTCAGCGTTCATTTGGATACAGTACAATTAGCATGCCTGTTTCAGCATCTTGCACCTACCTAGCAGTGTATTTTCACCATTTACTTGTTATGGTGTCTGTATAAAATACACTTGTGGTAGGGATGGAAATTTGGTATAGTCATAAACTAGCTATGATTTCATAGAATCTTGTTCACAGCTCTTCAGAAGACACTAACATCTGGCTTTTAATCCAGTTGAATGAATTGGAAACTACCTCTTGTTTATTTAGTACTGAAAAGTGGGAAGGAGGGCACTCAGAATTCTACTACTGGAAAGGTTTCCTCATGATCCCTACCTTCCTTAACCATCACAGACCCATATGTTTTCCATCATGGTCTTTATCAGTTCTGATTGTTTCTCTCCAAAGCAATTAGCCGTTCGAATCTTACCAGGTTGAGTAGTACCTGGTTAAAATAAGACTGTTTGTATGTAAATTATATACTTTTCCCTAGGAACACATTTCTTTATTTTTTCACATCTAATATTGAAGATAAATGCTACTCTGCACAAACAGAGCAGTTAAATTGTTTCCCAAGTCACGTAAGATTATAATAAATGGGTGGTTGATCCAAGAATTATGATTTTGGAGTCTCACACTTGGTTCCTAATGATCAAGTGACCATACTGTGCCCCTGTCATTTCTCAGGAATTTTGTAGGTAATTGAAGTATTAGTATGTGAATTAGTAAGTATTCATATTTACTTTAGAGTAAGTATGAATTCCATATGCTGTGGAAATGAAAGCTCTGCTTCCAAGTTCTCATTGAAGAGGAGAAGTCCAGCTCCTCACTGCTGAATACCAGTCTACAGTCCTCCTTTTCTTCCCAAACTCCTTCCCATCCCCTGTACAGCTCCTTTAACAAGGTGCTGCTCCCTGGACTAGCAGCATCAGCAGCACCTCGAGAGCTTGTTAGAGAGGCAGATTCTCAGCTGTGCCCCTGATCTGCTGCATTGGAGGGACGGAGGGAAGGGAGACTGATGGCAGCTCAGAGGGGTGAAGGGGGTCAGGTGTGGGAGACCTAGTGCCCTTAGAGGGCCAGCACTCTCACACAGACCTCCCTGCCTAGCTGGGTCATCCTAGAGAGGATTAGGAGAGGGCCCGGGACTCTGTGCTTTTATGAGCTCTCTGAGCGATTTTGAGCAGTGGAGCTCAAGAACCAGCACACTTATGCCTCTTACATGGCACCTTACCTTTGAAGCTTGTTCTGACAGGTCTTGTGCAGGTAGTCAGTCATCCCTCCTGTCAAAGCACTCATTCTTAGGGTATTAATTAATCAAAGTACGTTAATTGCTATAACCAAATGGCAGTAGCTTAACATTCTACGTGTCTATTTTTCACTTTTGACAAGATCTCATTGGCTATATATCAGGTGGTCTTTCATGTGATGATTTAGAAAGCTGGCTTCCTCACATCCATGGCTTCTCTCTTGCCCAGACCTCCTCAGAGGCCACTTTCAGCTGGCCCGTAAGGAGAGGAGGTAGGGGAGAGGGTGCACACTGGGATGATTGTGTACCTTGTTTTATAACTGCACCTGGACTTTGCTACCTCATTTTTCTTATATTCTTATATTCTTTTGGCCAGAACACAATCACATAGTTTCAGCAGAACTGTCAAAGGGTTTGGGAAATGTGGGCTTTTTGTCTGCCCAAGAAGAAGAGTATTAGGGAGCATCTAGCACAGCACTGTCCCAAAAAAAAACCCCCAAAACAATACCAACCATGTATGTAACTTTACATTTTCTAGTAGTTGCATTAAAAAAAGGTAAAAAACAGATGAAATGAATTTTAATATTTTATTTAATCTGGTATATTCAAGTATTCAACATGTAATCGATAAAAAATTATGAATAAGCTATTTTACATTTTTTTTCTCATACAAAGCCTTTGAAATCCAGTCTGTATTTTTCACTTAGAGCATGTCTTAGTTAGACTTGACAGATGTCAGATGTTCAATAACCCTATGTGACTTAGCAGCTGTTATATTGGACAGCACAGGTCTAGCAGGTCCCTGCCACACCTGGTATTGAAATCTCTCCGTCTTTCCATCTTACTCCTCCACTAGACCATGCACTCCTTACATCTCACTTCTCTGTGTTACTTACCTCTCAGTCCTTGCACAGTACCATGTGGTTAAGAAATGTTTGCAGAGTGATTGAGCAGGCAGGGCCTTAATGCATAAATATGGGAGAACATTCCTCTTGGCTCTTTTGATTACTTAGTGAAAGTTCCTAAGATGTTTTCTTTTGTGATAAGTGCTGGTTGTACAGAGTATGGCAAAGTAAGTGTCACAGTAGAAGAATAAAGCAGAACCAATTAACTGTTGAACTAATATGTATCACTGAATTGCAGAAAGTCTGAGCTGAAAAGAACTTGACCATCAGATAGTTTGATGTTCTTATCGGACAGACCTGTTTCTCCCAGACAAGCAGAAACTTGAAGGTTACATGTGAACTCTGGGTAATCAACTCTGTTGATACTTTTGGTTGATTTAACTCTATTGCAACAAATCTAGAAGTCCAGTGTTTCTTCTGAATTAATTAACATATATTGCAGGATATGCAGTTATTTCAAAATGAGATGTTGTGAAAAGTGTTAACATAGTCTCAGTTTTCAAATGCTGCCAACAAACTTAAATTTTTTGGTTTATTTTAGTGGCTTTTCTTCAAGTCCTAGATCAGGGACTGGGAAAGCTCTTGAAAGCTATATCGATCCAATGTGTAAACTGAGTAAGAGATTCTCTCTAAAAGGAAAATAATAGTACATTAATTAAGCCTGTAATATTGGATGGGGGTAATTTTTTTTATTTTTGTCACTCGCCTAATTGTAATGAATTGTGGAGGATGCATATGGCGGATGTAACTCTGGCATGTTATTCCTCTTATGGCAGGGAGAAAGGAAATCCTTAGAAATGCATGTTGCCTTTCTCTAAACAGATTGTTTCATTGCTTTTAGTTAGAGACATGGGTCACACATATGAACTTGAATGAGAGCTTATAACTCAGCTGGCAAACAAATAAGGTGTTTGTGAAGGGATTCTAGGCAACGAAACCCTAGGGTTGGTTTTGTTCTTCACTATCCTTAGGAACGTACGCTGCTAAGCAAGTATTTAATTATGTGATCACACCATTAGCAGTATCTGAGAGATGTGTGAAGCTTGTACTATTTTGTAGTTCCTTACTTATTGACTTAAAAGGCATTTTATTTTGGCAGAGGTGGAAGAGAAAAGAGCAAGGAAGGTGAATGAAGAGTAAATCTGGTGGAAGATCCACCCATAAAGTTGTTTTTCCAAAAAGTCCAGATAAATAGAAATGATTAGTCATTAATAAGTCAAAACCTGCAATGGCATTTTCAACAAGGTTAAGGTCCTGCGGAGGATAGTATACTTTTTGGTTTCATCCCCACCCCACCCTCAACTTTGAGCCAGATATAGTCATCTCTGTCCTACCTGTGCAGAGACACATCTGGGAATCCATCCATGTTTTCTTGTATTGGATCTGGGTTTAAACATCATAACTGTTCTTCCTGTGTCTTTTAAATTTATTAGATCAAGATCAGTGGTTTTCACCAGCCAGCGAGGCTCAGTGGTTGAGCATTGACCCATGAACCTAGAGGTCACTGGTTTGATCCCTGGTCAGGGCACATGACCAGGTTTCAGGCTCGATCCCCAATAGGGGGCGTGCAGGAGGCAGCCGATCAATGACTCTCATTATTGATGCTTCTATCTCTCCCTCTCTCTTCCTCTCTCTGAAATCAATAAAAACATATTTTTTAAAAAAATCAGTAGTTTTCAGATGTAGGTAGTTGAAAGACTACAGCATAGGTTTCATCTGGGGAGCTGTGAAAATACAGATTCCTGGGTCTCAGCTCAAGATTCCAATTCAGAAGTTCTGGGTGGGGTCCTGGAGTCTGTCTAAAACAGAGGTGAGCAGGCATTTGACATATTAAGATCAGGAGGTGGTAGGGGGGACGTTCCAGGTGGATGGACATCATTTCTGGAGGCTTGAAGTTAATGCTTGAGGAGGCAATATAGTCAGTGCTCCTTGTGCATAAAGCTTAGGACGGTGTGGCGAGGAGGATGGGGCATCTGCGCACCCTGAAGGCCGTGGGATGAGGGGTTGTCACCGGGGAGTTACCACACGGAGTGGAGCGACTGCCCTGCCCTGGGAGCCAGATCTCCAGGCCTTACTGTTTGTTTCTTCCTTCCTTCCTCTGGGGAATTAAAATGAGAGGAAAGTCTTTGTCCTCACATCTGCACTTCCTCTTCTACTCCCTCTGTTCCATACTTTGAACCATTAGGAGGTTTCACCTATGTGTGAACAATAAAATAAAATAAAAAAGGTTTCAATAGAGTGAGGTTTGGGGCCTTAGACCCGATTGCTGCCATATTATTTAATCTTCTAAGGAAAAACTTATGTTGAGCTTGAGTTTTAAATATTTCAAATTGTTTATGATATCTGAAGATCTGGTCACTTGTAGACCAGTTTTAAAACTAGATGTTGATTTTATTTTTATGGTCAAGGCAAATAAAAATGACTTCTTATTAATCTGTTTAAAGTTGTTTATCCACATAACAGCTCTGTGACCTTGGACTAATTCCCTAACATCCATGCCTCAGTTTTCTTATCTGTAAAATAAGAATACCTATCTCAGGATTGGTGGAGAAATAAATATACCGCTGGTCACAGTGTCTGGTACAGAGTAAGGCCATGCTGAGCAGAGCCATATTGGAGTCTGAGGCAAAAAAAAATCATAATACTGATCCTATCTTTATTTCAAGTTTTGATTTGTTTATCATAGATTTTCTGGTATTAATTTTGATTTTTATTTGAGTATTTCACTGTTTTATTTATGTTAATTACTGAGTTTTTAGCACTTTCTTAAATTCTGTTCCTGAATTGAATGCTTCACTCACTTCCCCCCGGTCCCAGCCCTGGAGGAAGCACTGTATGTGCACGAGCTACTTTGTGGACATTATTTATTAAAGTTTCCCAAATAGTAGTAAATGGTTTTAAAAGTTAAAAATAAAAGTGTTTAAAGTAATTCATGCTTATTAAGGAAATTTAAAAAAATATACATAAGTAGAAAGCAGGGGATATAAATGCCTATGTTCCATATTTCAGTCACAACTGCTATTAATAACTTTTGTATTTTATTTCCTGTTATCTTTGATTCTAATATTTTCCAGGCCTTAGAAAACCCTCCAGTATTCTTTGTGGCTCCCCTAAAGAGATATATGTTCAAAAGGGAGGTAAAATTATGTTTGAAATAAAACTTAAAATATTCTGATCTATTTACCAGGTTTAAGATTAATTTCAGAACATAGCTCCAAATCATAATAAGTATGTGAACTTAGGGTAAGCCATTTAATTTATAAGAGCACAGGTTTCTAGAAGCAAAAATACCTAGTTATAGTGTTATTATAATGTATTTTATTTTAAGGATTAAATTGATCTAGATTAAGTGTGCAAGCATGTCAAGTGCCTAGAACATAGTAGGGGTTTGGGAAATGCTTTCCTTGCTCCCTTTTGCCATTCATTCTCTTTCCTTTCTCTCTGCTTCTGTGTTGAAATTCCTCTATGACTATCACAATAAAAACAATAAATAGATCATTGATTTCTAGATTTAGGCCTTGGCAAAGCGTAAATGGAAATGTGTGCCTGGGGAGTTCCTAAATGCTTTATGTAACATTGGAAGCCTCATTTATTGTGTAATTATTTAACCTGCGATTTTTGAATTGACAGAGGACTTTAAGACCTGACCCCTCTTTGTGGACGGGCCAGTGGAATATTCATAGCGGCTGGTGGTCCAGTTTTCGAAGCTAGAGTAAACATCACCCTTTCTTTTAAGCACACGTTTTCTAGAAGAGCTCTTCCCTCCTTGTTTGAGAGGGGAAAGCTGAAGCCCGTTGTGCTGCATGTATGACACTTTAGAAATGTAGTGGAAGTAACATCGGACCGTTCAACACCTTTAGTAAAGGACCAAAGGCGGCCGCAGCTCCTTTACCATCACTGTCACCACCACCATACCATCATCATTGGTTTCTAAGTTACGTGATGCGTGTGTTTTGATTTGGCAGTGAAGAGAAAGGAAGCTTTGATGGCCTTCTTTGATATTTGCCCACCCCACCTACCCTGTTTGTATTTCCAACTCTGGTCACCTTTATTGTAGCATATCTCTGAAGATGGTCATTTAGTTTAGTTACGTATTTTTACAGGCACTCGGGGAAAGTGTGACTTGTCAGGATGTGTTGCCCAGGAATAACGTTTGAGTCCCTTCAAACTCGCTGGCTTTTTTTCTATTCCTTGGCAGTCTCTTAATTTTGCATAGGAAATCAGTCACAATGAGCTGGGAAGAAGTGGAAGGCAGCCGGATGAGAAGAGATACATCATCTTCGTTGCTGATGAGTTCACCCGACGGAAGGGGCATTGCTTTTTAGAAGAGGGGACTTCCCACTTATTGTTAGGGGACCTGGTATTATTGTAAATGATCATTGTCTTTTATATACAAGCTATATTAAGCCAGAGGTACTAGGGGAGAGTCCACAACCCCCTTTGCAAAGTTTCCTCATAGCAAACTTTCCCTTTGTAGCCTGGGGATGTTTTCCTTTTCCCAGAAGTGGGTGCCCAGTGTTTCCTGAAGGCCTGCCCTCTCTCCTTCCCCATATTAGGTAGCTGATGGCCATGAACTCTGATACTTGGGAGTAGTCAGAGTTGTGTGACCTCTTGTGCCATCTCTGTCATCTATAAATCTAGATGGTCCACTGGCGGTGTACTTTATAACCACTGATAGAACTTGTCTGTAAGTGAATTTAACATACACAAACAAAGATATTACAAAAGCTATAAACTTGGAGGGTGGTTTTTGCATTTTTCATTATGTTGCTTTGCGAGGTAGGTATGAGGAAAAGTGAAAGAATGGACATTGGTCCTCCAGTTATAATTGAACAAGGCATTTTATTTAGAGACAAACACTTTTAGTGCTTTAAAAAAAGGTTTTGATCCTTTTTGCACAAAGCATTTATTCTCTGGCCCTGAACCTCAACATTTATCATGTAGTGAGGAAAGTTAGAAAGTTAAGCTCCATGTGAACGCCTATGAGGCTTGGGGCTCTGATAAATCAAACCAAGTCGAGGCAGTTTCATCACTCATTCTATAAGCAGATCTTTACAGGTTGCCTGCTGTGTACACAGTACATAGAGTGTGTGTATGTGCATGTCTGAGGACTCCTGCACACCACAGTGTGTAAAGCTGTCAAGGGGCGATAAAACATGCTGGGATTCCTCCAGTTAAGGTTGAGGGTGTGTGGCCAGCCAGGCTTTTGGTAACTCAGTCTGGGAGTTTTGTTTCCTGAGAAGAATCCCAGGCACATTATGTTTTCGTTGGCTTTGTAAATTTCCATCTCTGAACAAATCATGGACACTGCTGGCTGAATTGTCATTATTATGATTAAAATAAATTGACAGTTTACAGAAAAACTATTCGTGTCTATAGTGTAAAAGCTCTATACCCAGACTGAGGGGATCCTGACCTTTTGGAGAATTCACTCAAGAAATGTTTTTTGAGTACCTATCCTGTATTAGGGCCTGTGAGTAGAGCAGTGAACAAAATACACAAAAATCCCTGCCCTTGTGGAGCTGCTGCTGCTTCTTTTTTTAAGCTGTGGTTAGACAGACTTTAGACAAATAAGAAAAATAGAATAGAGAATACCAGGTGATGATAGAGCCCATGGAAAAATGGAAGCAGGAAAGGGGCTGGCTGGGGAGGCAGTGGGCTGTCTTTACTGAGAAGCTTCTAAAACGTGGCTGCAGGCTGTGTTCCTCCTCCCAGTGGGACACATCCATTGTCCTCTTGGGCCTTGGGAAGGAACGGAACCTAGCTAGGATTATAACAGTGGCAGCCCCCAGTGCCATGTAGCCGCTGTCCTAAGTTCACACAGCCAGTATGAGAGAGCCATCTCTAGAAATGGAAGGACCCTCCCATCTTGGTTTCTCCCCCGCGCCCCAGCACTGGGCTTACCCTAGAGCTGCGCAGAGAGGGTAGCAGACCTCCCCCAGCACCGTTCTTTACCAGCAGAACATCCTTCAGTCAGCCTCTCAGCTCCTCCCCTGCTCTGTTGGAAAGGAGGATTTGACACATTTAGAAATAGGTCTTTGTGTTTTTCTTGTGTGTGTGTTAGAGCAATATGATTTGGAAATGTTGATCATTACATTGAGGTGATCTGTTTCCCCCTAAATGTTATCGATAAGCAGAGTTTTAATAGTTACTATTATAGGCATGTAGAGCTGGAAAGATCTTTTGGCCTAAGTCCTTCGTTTTACAGGATGCAGACAGGTAGGATCTAGAGAGGTGAAGTGACTTTTTTTTTTTTAATCCTCACCTGAGGATATTTTTTCCATTGCTTTTCAGAGGGAGTGGAAGGGAGAGAGATAGAGATAGAGAGAGAGAGAGACATTGATGTGAGAGAGACACATCGATTGGTTGCCTCCCCAACATGTCCCAACCAGGGCCGGGGATTGAGCCTGCAACCAAGGTATGTGCCCTTGACCTGAATTGAACCTGGGACCCTTCAGTCCAAGGGCCAGTGCTTTCACCACTGAGCAAACCCGGCTAGGGCGCGAAGTGACTTTTGTAATATCACACAGCTGTTGAGTGGCATAGTGGAGGCTAAAACCTCTGTTTTAGCTTTTTCTATATCATTATATAGTAATCTAGTGTTTTCATTTATTTCTGACTATAGAAGTAATAAGTGCTTTTGAAGAAAACTTGGAAAGCAAAAGTTTAGAGAGAAAAAATCACTAATAGTCTTACATACCAGAGGTAATCAGAAGTCACTTTATTTTGGTCTTGTATGTATGTTTAATTGTGAGCATTTTCTCAGTGTCATTAAAAGTTCTCAAAACACATAATTTTTATTGGTTATATTATTTATCCTGTTTTGGAGCTATACTTTATTGGCCTTGGGTTGTCTGCTGGGCATTGGGCTTCATGTGATGACCCATTTGCTGACTTGGTCATTTATCCGCAAGCGAGTAGACTGCAGGTGTTGACACTGCTGATAGCCATCTGATGCTTATTTATTTAACTAAGGCTTGGTGTTTAAATTGCTGTTATCTCTACTTGAATAGAATCTAACCTGCTAAAGTGAAGAGCTTTGTATCCCAAAACTTCGGGTGGTTTCTAGCTTATCTCTCTGGACCTCAGTTTCCTTATTCTGTGAGCAGAGGATCTTCCCTTGGCCCCTTCTCTAAGAACTAGATGAATTCCAGAGGCTTCTCTTCAGAAAGATCACAGGCACACAACATTTTGAATGTAATTTTAGAGTGTTCATGGACCAGTTTTCCCCCAAGTTCAGCCTTGGATTCCAGGCTAAGAAACACTAGACTACTTGATAATGTGTATTCTATTTCTGTGATTATTGGATTAAATCTCTATTGACATAATTGAGGTGAGCATCAGACTTTATATCAGAATTCATTTTTTTATATTAATTCTTCTAAGAGGCTCCAAGGGTCTGATGTGGCGACTCTCTCTCCTCTTTCACCTCCACTTGCCCCCACATTTTCTGTTGCTCATTGCCTCTAACCCTGTCCTGTCCTGTTTTGCTACTTCTTGTGCCCCCTGTGTTCCATACTTTTGTTTTTCTCAGAAGGACAGATCATTTTCCGGACACCTTTTCTTTTCTTTGGCCAACAAGCTTACCAGTAACAATACACAGTGGAAAATATTTAGTTATTTGCTCCTTTTTGCAGTTTTTGTTAATAACTTTTACTTATTGCATCAAATTTGTCCAGAATAAGAGAAAAGGAGTGATTACTTTGGAGTAGAGCCATATATGTATATATATATTTAATATTTAGATATATACTTAAGGCTCTATTCCAAAATGTGTGCATGTGTGTTATATATCTATATACCTTATGTTTTTAAATATACTTTATATGTACTCTACAGGCATATATATGTACCTTAAAGTCTCTACATATATATACCTGTAACGTTAATTGTTATATTTTAAATATGCTTCTGATATGCCAAGAGGCTCTAATAGGAGAGTAAAAAAAATTCCATTCAGTTGAGATATTTATTCTATGTATGGTTATTCCTTATCTGGTCATTAACTACAGCAAAATGCAGTTTCAAATTTTGTATAATTCATTGCTAAAAATAAGTTTATTTGTACTTCTTAAAGGTTCAGGTGTACTGTTTCCAGGTATATCTTTGACTCAAAAAGTGACTAGCAAGTTATTCAGTATAATATTTTGTAGCTGGGAGAAAGAAATGTTTTCATTATTAGTAAATGGTCCGTTGGGTTTCAGTTCATGAGCAGTTGAATGCTTCTGCCTTAATTTGGGCCATTAACAAATGAAAATGTTTGCATATTTTGACAACTGCTAAGTTTCACTTCAGGGCTAACAATAACCAGTGACATAAAACTGACATGAGCATTAAGTTCAGAAATATGTTTTGAGTGCTTGCAGTACCCAAGACCCTGGAGACTCAAAGGTGGTGAAAATATAGCCCCTGACTTTATGAATTTACAGTCTCACCAAAGTATGACATGTACAAACTTAAACTTAATAAAAGGTAGACTGTGGGAAGCTCCAAAATAGAGGTAAATAAAAGTTTAACAGACGAGGAGCTAATAAATTCTGGCTAGGAGGATCAAGGCAGTTTCATAGAGAAGGTGCTATTTAAGCTGGGTCTTGAGGCATGTATAGGAGTCCTTTGGGTGAGAGGGTCCTTCAACTTCTTGCTTTTCAGAGTGTGATGGAACTTCATTGTACAGTGGGAAGGGGAAGATAGGGGCTTTAGAGTCTAAAGTTTGCCTTCCTTATAGTAAGAAATTGCCCTTAGAAAACCCTCTAAATGTTTTTATGGTTTTGTGTACCTAATCTGTATAATAATTTGTTTGCATATTAAAACCTGAGAACTGAAACCCGTACACAGAAGCTTTCATTCCATCCTACTTCTGAAGTTTACTCCATCTGTTTTAACAGTAAAGCTCTATACCCTTAATACATGTTCATAGGTGTGTTTGTTATTGTAAGAGTTAAACAAGTTAATGTGTGAAAGAACTTGAGGTTGCTAGGTAATAGGAGCTCAGTAGATGTCTGTGGATTTGAATCCAGAGGTCTAGCATGTACCTTGTTCTTTGAAACGGTGTAAGAGAAACCTTGGCCACATATTTCCTGTCCTTCTATGATGGAATTTCCTTTTGTGGCTGCTCTGACCAGATGTCATTCTCTTGTCCTCAGACATTGATCTCATAAAGCCCCTAGAGAAACCACATCCTACTCTGAGGTTAGGTCCTAGAGTTAATTGCTGTACCATGTGACTCTCCTTGACAGTCAGATTTCTACAGTGTTGGTCTCTCCTAAATGAGCAGAATATAACAAGGACACCTTACATTGCCCGAGAAGTTATGTATCAGGAAGGCTCACAACAGCATCTCCATTCCTCTAGGTTGTGAGAATTTCTTTTTCTATAGTTGGACCCACTTGAAGGTGATAGACTGGAAGTCTGTCTTGCTCTCCAAATTGCTGTACTTTATCCAGGATTTAAGCATAATGCTCTGAGATGGTGGTGAGAAAGCTGCGTGAATTTGGCTGTTGCATTTCCTATAAATACATTGAAAAACTTGACTAGTACATTAATCAGTCCCCTTTTATGCAAATCTCTGTGAGAAACCTTTTAAAAAATGCACTTGCCTTGTAGCTTTGTATGTTTTCTTCTTTTGATGATATGAATTATGGATAGAGCTAATTCAAAGTTTTTTCCTTGATTACAAAAGAAATATAAATTCAATGCAAAAGTTTTGAAAAATATGGAACAACTTCAGGAAGATACCTGGCTCATGGCATGAGCACAGGGGTTTCAAGATGACAGTTTGAAGGTATTTGTCATAGTTGAGCTGCAGAGGGAAGAACAGTTGATTTTCAATTGCTGAAGCACTTTGTAAAGTGTTTTAGCAGCACAGTTGGTGGAATTGTTACTTTAGATCACACAGCTAAAGTTCTGAATTCAAGACTAAGGTAAATTTATTTAGAATCCAATAACAACAGCAACAATAATAGTAGTTAACATTAAATGAGCACTTACTATGTACCAGGCACTGTGCTATGCCATTTTTACTTTTTTACCTCTTCACTAACTTATCTCTATAGGATTAAATTCAGATGCTGCCTTTATCTTTAATTGCTCATCACTAACTTTTACATATTTGTGCTCTTTAGCAATTGGCATAATTGGAATAGACAACTGGTTCAGCATAGTATCATGGGTTAAACGTATATACACTGGATCCATATTGCCACTGCTTGCTGTGTGACGTTCTGCACACATATAACATCTCTGTGCATCTGTCTTCTTATCTGTAAAATGGGAACAACCATTTTACCTATTTCATAGGGTTGTTATGAAGATTAAATAAATGATTAAGCAGGGCTTGGGACACAGTGAGCACTCTAGTTTCATAAAATGTATAACCCTTCACGTTCCTTCTCATTACCTAGAGAATGTCAGGGTATTTTGACCCAACAAACAGGATAACATTTCTCTCAAAGCCCAGAACTTCTGGTGGCTTAATGGTGATGGGGATGTGAGACAGAATTGGGCTATTTAGAACTTCTGAAGCCGTTTCTAAAAGGATTTTGAGTTGTTGGTTATGCTGTATTTTACTAAAGCTCAGTTTGTCTGTTTAGTGCTTGTGACTCAATCCTTTCTTGCCTCCTCTGATTTATAGGACATTTCTAAGTTTTGATTCAACTGTTATTTCGATTATTTATTTATGTCACTGAGTCTCTGGGATTTTTCCTATCCTCTTTTAAGTTTACAAACTTAGAGTTTTAAAATTCATAGATCATATTATTTTGAAATACAGATTTGGTGAGTTTTTATTAACCCCAAAAGATTACCCAAGGGTGAGAGATTGGGTAGTTTAATAAAATTATTATAGAAACTACTTATATTTTTTTATTATGGACTTTGTCGAACCTTTGTAACTCATTACACAATTAATATCCACCCTCAGAAGGATTGCTGGTGTCTGAGTGACAGAGGTCCTGGTGGGAGGGAGAACAGGTGGCTATAGGGTGCCATCTTAGCTCCCCCATTGGCCCCCTGAGCCCTCCCAGCCACAGTTACTTCACCTGGAAAGTAGGAGACTTGTACCTATATCTTATATAAGTTTACATATTTTCCTGGGCAGCTTATCTTATGGCACCTATTGTTGCTAAATGACACCACTTCCATTGTTTCTTTCCTACTACTACTTCTGTTATCTACTGTAACCAGATCCTCCCTGATTTCAAGCAAATAAGCAGAGTAACTAACTGGGAGAAGCAATGCAGGAGCCTAGGAAGTGCAGATTAATATTTAATCCCATCTTAATGCCCATATTCCATGAATTTTTAAATAAATCCCTTACCACTTATGTTTTAGTTTTCTCTAAGAGATAATTTTAAAATGATTTAAAAATTACTTCAGTCTTGCCCTGACTGGTGTGACTGAGTGGTTAGAGCGTCGGCCAGCACACCAAAGGCTTGCAGGTTTGATTCCCGGTCAAGGGCACACACCTGGGTTGCACGTTCAATCCCTGGCCCCGGTGGGGGCGCATGTGGGAGGCAACCAATCTATATGTCTCTCTTACATCCATGTTTCTCTCTCTCTCTCTCCCTTCCCCCCTCCCTTCCCCCCTCTCTTCCCCCCCTCCCCCCCTCCCTTCCACTGTCTAAAAAAATCAATGGAAAAAATATCCTCAGGTGAGGATTAAAAAAAAAAAATTACTATTCTTGTTAGGAAATACTAAAAATAGCAGGCTTTGGGGAAAACACATTTTGGGTTCATTCCCCACTTGAACCGTGGGATGGTGATTCAGCCACTTTCTTGTGCTTTGTGCAACTCTAATTATGCTAGTTTGTCACTTTGCTGTCTATTCATCTTGCCTTCCCTAGGAGCTCTGATACTACCTGAAGGGAGAGACACCCTGCCTGTTGTTGGACTTAAAGTTAACATTCTGTTTAATAAGAACATTTTCCACGATACGTGGTTTCCCATGAAAATGTTTGATGACCTTGTTTTATTGGCACAAAATAACACATAAACTAAGTTTTGTGTGCAGGAAGAAACTCTTTCTGTACACCTGCAGCCGTGAGGTGCAGGCTACGGAACCCCTTGCTGGTTGCTCTTCCCAGCGTTGACCATCAGCCAAGCATTTGGTGTTTTGCCATAACATGAAGGAAAGCATCCAAAAACTAAGAATTTTGGAACACCCAGACGACCTAGCTGTCTCTTCAGCTCCACGGGCTTCAGATTTGCAGTAATTATGAAGGAGTCTGGCTGTGACTGGTTTTCTTTTAAACGCTGCACTATTTTGATTCGTGTCCATTTGGCCCACCCCGTGTGGAGCAGACACAATGAGGCCGGTCTTTATCAGAGAGGCAGTACACTGTGTATTGTACAGTTCAGAGTTTGTTTTCCTTTGGACTGCCAGAGGGAACCTCCCATTTTCCTAGCAGTAGGAACACCCCTGGAGGCTGGCCCTCGCCGGCCTGCCCTCCCACCCCGCAGGCTCTGCAGACCCAGCCGGCGGGGCTGACCACTTGTGCCTGGGAAGCCAGCTAGCTCACTTTCCTTCCTCGGGCCACCGGTATGCTTGTGCCTTGCACAGCCAGGGACTCACAGCTGTCCAAGTTGCAGACTTTCTGACTTGCATTTTCAGCCGAGAATGCAGGCTGATAAATACAGGTTAAGTACTAGAAGTGTCAAAAAGGAGCTGGTGATCGAGTCCCCCCTGCAACGCAAGGATGCAACTCAGGGAGAAGTGGAAGCAGAGAGCCCAGGGCCAGTACTGGTAAGGGGCTCATCCCCTGCGATTCTGTTGCCATCCCCAACAGTGCCTATATTGTCTGCGTGCTTGGTGCCTTCTTGCCCTCTGTTGGATTTTAAAACTTGCTTTGCCGTCTCCTGTGAACTCTCCTCTCTCTCTTTTCCTGTAGATTGTCTTCGGTTCCACTTTGATTTTCTTTGTAAGGAAAGATATGTTGACATTTTGTGGGTGAATGTGGCTTCCAGGAGGCTTCTTTGTATAGAACAAACATGTATTGTTTAAAATTATGTCCCATTTAGCTGTACTGTTGCCAAAGGTACACCCAGGGAGGCACATTTTAATTGCCTTCTATAGGGCTGAAAAAGATATCCTTTGTAAAATGAAAACATTTTTACATTATGCATTTATGTTATTGTGAAAATAAGGAAGATGACATTGGGCAGTTTGAAGGAACATAACTGTTGAAGTTACATGTGGTCTCACTCGTTTTAACAGGTTTGACTTGAACAAAGTAAGAAATAACCTATATTTCGAATCAATTTCTAGAAAAGTTTCTGTTGTTAACATTAGCTAAACTCATAGCAGTTTGATAAATTCCAGTGCTTCGGTAGACTTTGTAAGAGAGGAATGTGAAAAATGGTTGTGTTGTTAGCATCAATGAGTAGGTTGTGCTTCTCTCTCGGAATGTCTTTAGTACAATAAAGGCACATATTTTTTTAAAGCAAACTGTAAAAAACCACCAACATGCACTGCATAGGAGACAATTGAGCCTTTCAAATGAGCTGTTAAATGGATGGGTAAACTAGTACTTGGTGATTTTATATAGTGATTTTTTAAACAGAAGTCCAGTTGTCATTATCATAAAGTGTTTGGCTAATTAACTTAATTTTCAACTAATGTCTTTAAGAATCTGAACTTAAACTTTCCTATAGTGGATTTGATTTGAATTCAATTGCTTTCCTCTGACACGTGAAACTGCCTTATGCTGTATTGCCTTCAAAATTAAATTGCTAACTGTGAACGGAGAAAGTAAAGTTCAGTGGGCCTTTCACTGAAGGTTTTTCCTCTACGAGGTTTAGGCTCCCACCCTGGTATATTGTTTAGAGGTGTTATTCATTATCTTGGAATCCTTTCTGCTAGCACAATGGTTCATTTATTTATTGAGTAGCTTGACCCGCTTACATGCTATATAGATTTAATTGGTTAAAGCTCCCAGCTGATGTAGCTTATGATTTCTTGGAAGAAGTTGTGTGGTTTGGGTTCCCTTGTGAATCTTCTTAAAAATCTTTTGTCAGTGATTCTTCAGATATATAGAAATATTTGTCCAGATGATTAAATATACTATAGAAAGATGCTTTGTGATTTATTTTTAATTCCACAAGTGACTGTTAAAAAAGATTATATTTCTACTGCATACAAAAAATCAGCCTCTCACATCCCAGTTATTTGTTTAGGGCAGATCTCACTCCAGGCATTTCTACGGGGAGTTTGTTTGCTACTGTAATGGATAAGGCTATGCTGGCTGCAGCTGCCGCTGGTGGGAATGCTCTTCAGGGCTCAGAAGCTTCTGGCAGCACTGAGAGCTCTGGCTCTGCACCTGCAGAGGGAGGTGTGAGTGAGAGGTGAAGGCAACAGTGATACAACAACAAGAAACTTTTCCTTATCTGATAGTGTCTCTCTTCTTCCATGGGGGTGAGGGGTGGGAGGGGTAAGCAAGATAAAAAGAGCTATTATCAGATAAGAGAAGCAAAGATATTTAAGTGGGGCTTCTGCCCAGGACAGATCTCCTTACCTGTGATTATCGCTGCCCACAGCAAATGAGAATTCGACAAACTGCTTGGGATACAACTTTTTACCCCAGATGGTTTTTAAAAAGTATGCTCTCACAGCCATGAGATCTATTTCTTGTAGCGCTATTCGTTACTATGTCAGTAGCCCACACACACAGAGAATCCCTAAGTCTATAACGTTTAAATGTAAATAACTTTATTCAAAAGATAGCATTTTGACATCAAGTTCTGCTGGTTTTAGTTATGTACACAATCAGTCCTTGGGAAATATTACATAGTTTAGAAAGAATAAAAGTAATTAATGCATAGAATAAAAATATAAATAGTGTAGAAAGATGGAAAAATAAAGTGCCCAGTTTTAATTATTTGTGTCCAGACTTTGTCCTGTGCATATAAAAATATAACTCTCTGTGTGTGTTTGGAAAATGTGCTAGTACTATAGATTCCTACCTTAATTTTCTCCCAGAACATATCAAGAACATGTTTCTTTGTCACTATATGTAGATTTATGCCATTCTTTTTAATGGCTGTATATTATTCCACTTTATAGCTGTACCATAATTCAATGGTTATTCAACTTGTTTTCAGTTCTCTGCAATTATTACAATGTACAGTCATTGAAAAAATAACTTTGTGGGCTGTGAATGACTAACAGTGAATGTACTAGTAAATGTATCTTTAAGCACTTACACAAGTCAGAAGTACTTGTTCTAAAACTTCTATCAGAAGTCTCCTCTGGGCATTCATTGGCAATGATGCTTCTTTCCCCTCTGTTAGGACAAAGGTTAAGGTTGCCTTTAGCAGTGGCTGCTTGTTCTGTGCAAGGTAAAAGCAGTATTTATATGAGAAGTATGTGTTTGGACATTGTACAGTTTCAGAGGCTGCAGTGTTCAACTTACCGGCACCTGCGTAGGTCTTGTCCTCTCATTGTGACAGTAAGCGGGGGAGGAAGTTCATGGTGAAACTCCCCTGTTCCTACCCAGGCTTACTGCCAACCCCATTGAAAAATGCCTTTGTGGGCTGTGAATGACTAACAGGGGAGCAATCAGGATATTCTTAATGTCTATAAGTTAGTTACCCTGCTTACATTTGAATACCTATTTTTGCCTCCCAAACTCTAAAGTAATTCCTGGTAAAAATTTATTCTAATTGTCACTGCCCAACAATTTAGAAGAAAAGGGTGTGGCCTCAAAGAGCCAGAAATGGCTGGAGATGTGTCGTTTGTGTTGTCCTTTCATTGAGTTACTTTCAAGGCACAGGTAAGGACTGCAGCACAGGTCTTATGTGAGGAATTTTGAAGGTTCAAAGATGCGAAGATAGAAAAGAGCTGAATTTTCATGTGTTAGATATACTCATTAGGTGGTTTTTGTAAAGTTTCTTTTTTAGAGACACCTTTTCTAGTTATATTATTTTTCTGGGATCTTCAGGTGTTAAAACCTGAATCTGAGTTCTTACTTTGATGTCTGAATGAACAGATGATTAGCTAACTGACTATGTGAGAAGGCAGCATGTGTGCCAATATAGAAAGGAGGGGGAGACTGGGCTTCTGGTCGGACAAGTCAGTGCGTTACATTACCTGGGAAAACCTTTTCTCTCCCAGAGTTCTCTTTACTTTAGAAATAATAGCAGAATAAGTGAATTAAGACACAAACCCTGGAGTATAAGCGTATGGACAGTGATCATGATATCTTGTAAGACTTTAGATGTCTGTGGTTGAGTTAATTAAATTATACTTATAAAGCCCTTCTGCCCTACAGGTTTTCCTTCATCCCTACAGATGTCTTTAGAAATAATGATATTAACTACCTTGGTGATACTTAATAAGTAGTTTCTTTGTTTTTAAAATATTGAGTGGTGAAGGAAAGAAGTTCCTACAAGGTTTATGTGGTGGACATGTTCCCAGATGAAAAAAAAATTGGGAAAGTTTACTTATTCAGAGCCATAAGCCTTCACTATGCTTTTTGGCTTTCTCCTTCATTTGTTCATTCTTTCGCTCATTAGACCCATATTATTTATTTATTTATAAATTTGTTTTTTATTGATTTCAGAGAGAGAGACAGAGATAGAAACATCAATGATGAGAGACAGTCATTGATTGGCTGCCTTCTGCATGCCCCCAACTGGGGATCTATCCTATAACCCAGGCATGTGCCTTGACCTGGAATCGAACCTTGATCTCCTGGGTCATAGGTTGATGCTCAACCACTGAACCACACTAGCCGGGCATTAGACCCATATTTACAAGCACTGAGATTTGCCAGACTTACTGTATAAGTGCACTGGGGAGACAGGTGAGCGAGATCAACATACTCCCTCTCTCCAAGCAGCAACGTATAGGTAAGGAGGGGCTTTTCACACGGTGCTTACTAGGCATGGGTGAGTGTTAATCTGGCCCATCCTTTCCCACTAAGACAGTGTTTAAATCATCATTGGCTCCAGCAGGACATGATTTTGATTTTTGGGAGTACCTAAAGCAGGCCTAGCCCTGCTTTACAGAAGGCACAAGGGCCCCTGACTCTTCTATGAATAGTTTGCATGAATGAGGCCCCCAAAGTTGCACACATACTTTGTGGAGTGGTCAGTGGAAGGACTCTTTAGAGGGTGCATGCTTAGATAGTGTCAGGGTGAATTTAATAACCTGGCCAGCATGGAAAACTATTCCAGAGAAGGGGCTTCCACAGCTTGTGTCACTACCTCATTGCAACACTGAGCCGCTCCTACCTTCCGGGCTTCTTGCTTGTGTAGAACACGAAAATCCACCTAGCTCTGGGGTGTTTTTTTGCTCATGTCTGTCATCAATGTGGAGGTAACAGTAATGCCAATTGGTTTTTTTGTTTGTTTGGTGCAATACTACAATAGGAAAAATATATATAGTGCCTTGCTCTGTGCCAGACACTGTTTTAAGCCTGTTAAATATGTAAAATGAGAAGCATGTAGTAAATAGTCTCTAAGATCTCTTCTGGGGCTAATGTTTCAGGGTTTTTAGTGTTGATCCCAGAATAACCTGTGATGGAGTCAGATCAAGACCCTAGAAATTTTAGTTTTAGATTCTAAGCTTATTTTATCCAAAATCTTTTGGGTTTTGAATTGTTAACAACTCCAAAACGGGATATTGGTTTTTCACCCAATGTAAATGAGTAACACCGGTGGAATGCGTTGATCAACCTGGAAATAAGTAAAAGTGGCAGCAGAATTTGGAGTCAGCAGGGAATATGACACAGGAGAGGCCTGAGCCTACAGATGACATATGACCATGAGTATAATTTTAGAACTAAGAAGGCTTGGAAATTATAGTTTATCTTCAACATTCCAGAAGTTTGAAATATCCCTGTAATGTGATATAGCTAGTCCTAGATTTCTCTTAGTGTGACATTTTGAGGCTTTAGAAGTTTCTAGTGCTTGATTTCCAGACAAGCATATGTGCCACTTACCAGCAGGTCTCTGAGGGCTTTGCCAGGTTTTTGGGAAGGAGCCAGTCTGTAGTTCTGTTTTGGGATCTCCTTGCTATTGAGAGTTGTCTTTACAGGGGGAGAAGCAGAAGTGAGTGGTGCAAAGGGAACCTGGGTCCTGTGTCTTTTTTTAATCCTCACTGGAGGATTTCTGTGCTTTTCAGAGAGAGTGGAAGGGGGAGGGAGAGAGAAAGAGAAACATCGCTGTGAGACTCATCAGTTGGTTGCCTCCTGTACTCATCCCGGCTGGGGCCAGGGATTGAGCCTGCAATCGAGGAACGTGCTCTTGGCCGGAATCGAACCTGGGACCCTTCAGTCACTGTCTGGCACTCTAACATGACCCTCAGAGGCTGGCCCTGAACTTATTTGCTGGTCTCACTGAGCCAAATCAGCGAGGGCTGTGTCTTTTAAACACCACTTGACATTTCTAAGCCAAGATTGCCTTTCTATCAGATGGAGATAGTAGTAGTGTCTGCCCTCTGGACGCCTCATCTCTGAAGGTTATCTGGACCGCTCAGGTCACCTTACCACATTGTCTTTCCTTCCTCTGAGCCATACTCCAATGTGCTACCTGACTGTTGTTTTTTTTCAAAACACAGAGTTATTAACTTCCTGCTTAAATGCTTTCTCTGTGAAGAGAAATCAAAGCATAGCTTACACGACCCTCAGAGGCTGGCCCTGCACTTATTTGCTGGCCTCATTTGCTGTAGCTTCCAACATTCATCCTGGCCTGGGCCCTATCTTTTTCTACTGGGGATGTGTCCACACCTGGGCACCGCTCTTTCTTCGTCCAGCATGTGCTTCACTGCCTGGTTCCTTTTACCCTTCAGGTCCCAGCTCACATGCCAGCTCCTCCAAGAAGCCTTTTCAGACCCTGCCCCCATATTTCCCCCTAGACGGTGTGCTCCTGTGGCCCATCATGGCGTCGCTATTCTAGTGTGTTAATTATCCATCTCTGGCGTATTATAGCTAAGGCTTATACTCCAGCCTCCCTCACTAACAGGGGGAGCGTATGCCGAGCAGGAACTATGGTTTTGTTTTGTTTATGTTTTTGTTTTCAATTACAGTTGACATTAAATATTGTTCTATGTTAGTTTCAGGTGTACAGCATAGCGATTAAGCATTTAACTAACTTAAGAAGTGATCCCCCCAATAAGTCCAGTACCCACCTGGCACCACCCATAGTTATTACAGTATGATTGACAATATTCCCTATGCTGTACTTCATGTCCTTGTCTTTGTATTCCATCTCTGACATAATGCCAAAGCTACCTGCCCTCCCCCCGTTTTTTATGCGTCTTCGCATGGTCCTGGTCACCCTTTGCAGAATATACTGGTAAAAAATGGTTTGCAGAAAGGGCTTCCAGGAAAGGCTGGATCTGAGGATAATTCTCCTTTATTCTTCCGTCTTCTACCTTTAAGGTTTAGCCACCAGTATTCAAATGTGTTGAATTGCCAAGATAAGCAAAAAAAGACCTGCCTAGAGGAACCTGCTTGACTGAATATGATGTGGGTATTGTGCTGCCAAACTCTCCTGTGCTTCTATTATTTTTTTATCTAAATTAAAATATTAGCTGACATTTTATGTGAGTACTTGGGTACAGAAGTGTAAACTTCCATGAACAAAGTCAAAAGCCTTCTCTCTTTCCCTCTTAGCCAGCACCCCTCTGTCATCAGTACCACCTCTTCCTTGTCAGCCACACCTGAAACCGTAACATCACCTTTGATGGTTGTAGCACACTTGGAAAAATCACTGTGTGGCCTTACTACCAGCATCCCAGTAAATGAATTATATATATGTGGAAGAGTGTAAGGTTGGGTTTTCCTTGCAAAGATTATGTCCTGGAACTATTTATTGGCAAAGTAAATTAAGTATGACCTACTGGCATTCATATGTATTCCAGCATTCAAACCTGGTTCTTCAGGAAGACTAAGTATTTTGGGATATGATTTATAATATTCTTGAGACAGAAAATGAGTCTCCTTCAGGAAAGGATTCTGCCTTTTCTCTCTTCTCTGGTGAGATCATGGAGTCTGGGCAGTTCAATGCCACTTATGTTTCCAGATATCAGAGCTGGCCAGAGAACAGAGTCTGACTTCTGTCCTCCTGGAGGTGTGGCGGCTGAGGCATCACAGTATGAGTGGTGTTATTTAGTTCTCAGACAAAGGGAAATGGAGGGGTTGGGGAAGCATTTCCTGTCCTAGAGCTCTGAAATTCCATTACACTTATTGGCAGTCGGTTATGGGAAGGGTCCTGGGCTTGGAACCAGGAGGTCCAAGGGTCACCATCTGTGTGACCTTCATTGGTTCATATAACCCCTCTGAACTTCAGTTTCCTAATCTGTGAAATGGTGGTGATACAACTATAGAGTTTGGGTAAGTTTAATGAGATAATGTGTGTGTGTGTGTGTGTGTGTGTGTGATCCAGCAAAATCAGGTGTATGTTGTAGGGGCTAAAATTCTCTTCTGTCTGAACGACACAACTATGTATGATCCCCATGACCACCATTTGTTGAGTTCCTGCCCTGTTACAGGCACTATGTATTGAAACCCTTTAATAACTCTGTGATGATGATACGAGAAATTACATTACCCACTTTTAGATGCAGATATGGAGATTTAATAACTTGCCCTAAGACCACATAGCCAATAATCAGTGGAGTCAGGATTTTTTGAAAATATTTTTAATATGAAATTCGCAAACATACACAAAAGGAGACAGATTAGTAGAGTGGTTCTCATCTTGGTGATGCCCCATCCCCAGAATTTCTGATTCAGTAGGTCTGGGGTGAATTTGCATTTCTAACAAGTTCCAGGTGATGCTGATGTTGCTGGTTTGGGGCCACACTCTAAGAAACTAGGGGCTGGTATTATGAACCCCCATCTGTCACCACCTCCAACAATAATAAACATTTTTGGGATCAGGATTTTAATCCTCCCTACATCTCTCCTTAACTGGTCTCTGAACTGCCTCCCTGGCCGTGAGGTATGTCGAAACTCTTTTGTGAATCATGTATGTTATGAATACTTCATCCCCCACCCCCAATATCCTCAAATAAATAGCTTAAAGTAAGTTGTTTTGAAATCTGACTAAACTTGGCTTTTAGAGCCTTTTAGCTTAATTACTTGACTCCTCATTTCAGAGTTCTAAAAATAATTTTTATGGACATAGAAAGAGTTAAGAATTTCAGGCCATAATGCTACAAAGTATATGGGGGGTATTATTGGCTGGAGAAGAATCTGTAGTACAGATTTAAGATAGAATTATTTAGGCAACTACCATGGTGTGATTTCTTTTTTGCATTCACATATGAAAAAAATGGCAGACAGAATTAGAAGCTGGGATGGCTGTGTGTGTGAGAAACACAAGCTGAGCCCGGCCCTCAGGCTCTGCGTCTGTTTTCTCTCTCTCTCTGTTCTCCTTACACCCTTCTTTGCCTCTTAGTCTATGCCTGTGTCAGGATAGATGACACTTCAGGCTCTGTCTTTGCAAAGGCAACTGCCCCATTCCACTCAGCTTTCTGCTGTGTGCGCCATGGGCAGGAGAAAGTCCCCTAAGTCCCTGTCATGCCTTCTTTCTTCATTAGCATTCTCTGCAGCATCCCCATTGAGCACAGCTGACTAAATGCAAGCATTTTGGGGGGGGGGGGGGTAATCGTTATTATCTTTATTATTACCTCAATTTTCATTATTATGTTTCTCTTACACCATTTTCTAGATGATATTGATTTGACATTTTTTTAATACAGTCTTTACTTCTGCTCATTTTAGTAATAGGATAATAATTTTTGGAAACCACAGTTATTTATAAAACTGACAAATACAAAACCCCAGACTCTTTTTGGTCTATCAAATTGATTGATTTTGAGTGTTCAAGTTTTGGTAATGCTACCAAGCCTAATTAAATAAAATCTTCATTCAGTGACAAGTTCTCTAATTTGAATGCTTTTTAAGTGCTGTATAAAATGGGAATTCAACATCTTATCCATGTTTATAAGATAAAAATCTGACTTAACAAGTATGTCATTGTTGGTGTTAATCTGTTCTGAAGATAACCCCATATTTCAATGTGAGAAATATATTTAGATGCCTGAGAGTTAGGTGGTCATTATACATTCTTCTAAACATTCTCCAATTCACTCACTATTGTGGTTTAATGCTCAGGTTTGAGCTTGCTTCTCAGTCCAAGCTTAGATAAGGTTCTCTCTGTCCTCCGGCTTTTTTATATCATGTGATTGTGCACATTGTCAATGAAAGTGCAAAAATTAAAATGCAGAAGCCAAGAGGAAGAGCAGGAACCACGGTCAGGAGACCTGCGATCCAGGCCCAGCCTTGCAGCAACTCCTCCTGGGCCCCGAGACAGTCAGTTAACTCCCATGCTCCCTGGTTTCCCTGTCTGTAAGATGAGAGGGCCAGACCAAGATAATCTCAGGTTCTAATGTTTGCACAACTGTAGTTCTAATGTTACTGAATCTCCAGCTCCTTTGAAACAAGCATGCTTCTGAAGAGCTGCCAAGACCATTGTTGCTACGCACACTGATCAGCAGTCTGAAGAACATGTACCACTGAAAAGGAATGTGATCATATTTTGATTACCAGGGTCTCCTCGATTTTAATGTCCTTGTCTGTTGCAAGGTGATGGGAGATCAGTTTTCATGGCTGGAGGAGGGTACGGGATCTAGTTTTGTCTTTAGTCCCATTCTTCCTTCACCAGTTTGCTGGCTTCCTTAGGGCCCTTCTCAGTGTAGCCCACCTGCTACTCTGGCCTCATCTTTCAGCACAGGCCGTAGGCCAGGGGTACCTTTGAGACATGTGGCATCCCAAGTGAGCTGATCATTGGTGCTCCCTCAAATGGGTGCTGTTCAGGTGCTATTTTAGATGAGGGACTGAGGGCTGCTTAGGGCAGAGGTGAAGCAAGGACCCTTGTACAGAGCCATTCCTTTCCGACTCCAGAGAAACTCAGGCCCTACGGTTAACCACCCATTGTTTGTCAAGCATGTCCATCTGGAGTCCTGCTGCTCCCCTAGGGCAGTTGATTCGTCTGTTTTTCGCACTCACATAGACTATCCTTTCAGATAGGGGTTCTCATAAATGTAGTTTTCTCCATCACGTTGGATTTCCAGTGATACTGTAGCACCCCTGGAGACTGAGCCCCAAGCTTGGCCTACTGCCACCCCACGCCCTTTATGCAGCTCTACCCCAGCTGTTGTGAGCTGCTTGCTGCTTTGTGAACTCACTGTGCCCAGAGGAGGATTTTATCCTGAAGCTAGTGAGATGCCAGTTTCAGGATCTCTTCCCAGGCCCTGGGAAGGACTCCAGGAACTTCATATTCATAATTTTATATATTTTTAACACCCCCTCCACTGATTATACAGATTTCAGGTCCCACAAAATCTGATTGCATCTGTGAGCATGCTCTCTGGCATCTCCATTTTCTTCCTAAGGAATCCCAATCTGCCTTGAATCCTGGCTGCCTTGTTCATCTCTTAGACTCAACTCTAACAGCCTCCTTAGGAAGCACCCCCTGTTGTTGGGTTCCTTCTCTTATACAGCACATTTACTGAGTGCCTGCTCTATGCCAGATGCTTTTCCAGGTGCTGGAGAAAGAAATGAATAAAATGCAGAAATCTTTGTCTTCGTAGGGCTTGTGATCCAGTTGGGAGGAAGTCAGGTTAATTCTGATGGGTCAGATGTCACTCATGGGTTCTCATTGCTGTCAGTCATTCTATTTTAATTGTTCACACATCTGTCTCCGGTCTGGATTGTGAGCTCCCTGGGTTGGGGGCTGTGCCCTTTTTATCCTGGTGTCCCAAAGACCTGGCACAGTGCCATGGACAGGCTGGGTAAAATTCTGGAAAGAAGGAACACCTAACTGCTAATAACATTTGCATGCGAGGAAGGGAGGCAGCTGCTAATTCCTGTGCCCACCCTAATTGTAGGAAAGAAAATGAGGATTCTTCCTTCAAATTTAACAACTTCAGGAAGTTCTTGGTGGGAGTATATGTAGTAACAGTTATGTACAAGAGAGTAGTGCAGGAAGGCTCATGGAGCCACACTGATTATTACCTGGCTTCAGAAGCCCCTTCCTTCTTATTGCAAGCTCGTTGGCCCCCTCCCCGCCAATAGTACTGGTGTTCTGTTGGCAATGTTGAAAAGTGTACTGTTTTGAAAATGGACCAAGTTCCATGAAAGGTTTTTATCTCAGCTGATCAACTAGCTTTCATAGCCATGCAGATAAATCAAGGAAGTCCTAAATTCTACATGAGCAGAAATGATGAATTTCTCATCTCTTAAAATAGAATGCTCCAAGAGTTGCCATTTCCTTAGTCTGCTATTTCAAGAAGTGGCATTTGGGGTTTCAGCTTGTGTTAACATTTAATTATCTGAGACATAAAAGCAAGAAATGACTAGAAAGATCACAGGAAGCTATCATGTCAGAGAGATGAGCAATAGAATCAGTAAGCCTTTCTGTTTAGCTCTTCCCATGGTTTTATAGGCTTCATACGTGTTTGGCCAAAGTTGAACTCATCTGTGGTCTGACGCTTTCCAGTTCTGCTGGATTCCTGAGGAATCTCATTTTCCTGGCACGGAGAAGATTCTCTGGTTTCTGATGGCCTGTGGATCTGGATTTCAATTTGCATGGATGTTGAGCAGCCAGACCCACAGCAGCAGATGCTGTAGGAGGGAGGGAGTTCAGAGAGCCTCAAAGGGAGGCTAATGGGAGGGCATGTGGATCATGCTCTTTGGCACCTGTGAGATCTGCATGATCCCTGAGAGTTGCTGTGCTGCCTGCTGCTTTGACCAGTAGATGGGGGCTGGTGGGCCTCTGTATTGAGGGGCTAACCTGTGCTCATGTTGTCCATTGGGGTGGAGCTCCTTCTCCCCAGTGTTCTGATCACATGGCTCTGGCCTCAGGCCTGGCCTATGGGTCTCCTCCACGGAACGTTTTGATTCTCTGCTAGAAAACCGTCCGTGGATCCTGGGCCTCTCAGACTGCCCCCTGAGTCTGCCTCCATCTTCTGCCATATAACCCACGGGGTTTACTGCCCGCCTCTCTCTCCTCCTTTAGTGTCTTAGATCCTGCTGCTCTTGTGGAGCTTGCCTAATGGGAATGGGTCTAAAGTACTTCTCTGTACACCCTGACACCCCCCACCCCGATTCTTGTTCTTAATCCTTCCTGTGCAAACTTTATTAATACTCCTCAATTCAGTTTATAATGTAAGCATTTATTTATGTTTATTTTGAGCTCAGTCCCTGAATTCCAGTGTCATCTCTATTATACAGTTAGTTTCCTCTGTCTTTGGCCTTTTGTTTTTTCTTTTGTTGTGAATGCCCCTGCCATTGTTGTCTGTTTTATTTCGTATGTCCCTGGAGGGTGCAGGAAAGTTTTTGTAAACAGATTGGTAAAATTGAATATATGTGGAACACTAAAAAAAAAAAAAAATCTAAGATTACTGTCATGCAAGCAACACATTAATAATAATAATATAAAATAGCAACAGTTATTATGTGTTTACGGTTTGCCAAGCTCTGCCAAGCATTTTATCTGCATTAAGTCAGTGGAGCCCAATAATAGCCACACATAACTGCACAGCTCAGCTTTCTTAACCACTTTACTGCTTTCAGTTTGATCAATACGTGTGGGATCTATGGCCCTATCAGGGCAGATCCAGCTTTTGTGAGCACTGAAGCTTAGAATTTTGGGGGTCTTGTTTAAGAAAATGATTCAATGTTACCAATACAAAATAAATCATGGACGTGAATATTTAGAATTTGAAAAGAAATCATAACAAATTACAAATTTTAAAAATCTAATTCAAACCATTAAACATCAGAAATACAGGAAAACAGTACATTTGAATCAATAACTTCTTGACACAACTCAGTAATACTTTCTTCCCTAGAGTTTTTGGCTTCATACTATGATCATGAGTTTGTATAATTATTCTGTATCGCAAGGATAGATCACTTAATCTTTCCCATAGCATGATTAGTTGAAATTTGTATTTTAATAATCATAGTTTAGAAAAGTTTCCTCTAGCTTCACAACATTAGGTAACATCACATACATTTTTAGGACTGGAAAAACCTCCATTAGGTTTCTTTCATGTATGATTTTGGGGCATTCTCAGTTTGTGCAACAACTTATCTCAGATTCCGCCAAGCAGTTCTGGGTCCACACACCTTGGGATCTGTCTATATTGCAATATAGCCAACCCCTCATGCCATACCTGTGTGTCGTGAGTCATGACATTGGTGGACTGACACAGTGGGTGTGTTCCTACAGATCTTCCTAATAAGCCAATATGCTGAACTCTACACATTGTGGGGCCTGGAGAGGGGTCTGTGCAAGTGAGGGGCATTAAGTTTTGTTAACCTTACAGTCAATAGGTCTCTGTGTTCTAGGCTAGAGGCTGTGGGGACACAGAGATAATGAGACCTGTCCCTGTCCCAAGGCACTAATAATTGTGGAGGTATGCTATTCATGGGTCATTTCAATCCAAGAAGAATGAATTGCACCCTAGGACTGCTACTAACCAGGGAAGCAGCAGTCAGAGAAGAGAAAGGCTACCTTTTAATGGGTTAAGGGAGGTGGCACCCCAGTTATTTGGTCAAGTACTGCATGCCCTGGGGCTAAAGTAACCCTGCTTTAACTTTTAGGGTGTATTTGCCTATGAGATTTGTTTTATAGAGGAAGGATTCTGCTGCTACAATAAAATGTTTGTAGGCCACTGCCTGAAGGGCTGTAGGACTGTGACAGGTACAGAAGTATGAGGGCGTGACAGGAGCAGGCTCTGTCAGCATTGCTTATGTTATGGGCCCTGGGGCTAGAGATGTGTGATGGGAACCTGCAAATCAGCCTAGCCAAGGACTGCTGCATTGTCAAGGAGTTCAACGCTTTGCCATCTGAAGAATTCTCCCTCTTCTCTCAGCACTTGTGAAGTATCATTTCCTTGGTGAAGTGGGGAAACCTCACACCCCATGGACAGCAGTTGGCTCCACCTCCTCCCTTAGTTCTGCATTTAATTTCTGCCGGCACCTGTCACTGTATTGAATTAAGTGTTTATGAGACTGCCTGTCCCACTAGTCCAGGGTGTCTTCAACTCAGTTCGATGGCTGATCTCCAGGGAATGACAACCTTCCCCCCAAAACTGTATATAAATTTTTGGAAAGTAATGTGTATATACATTTTTTGGGGGAGTAGGCCCAGGTTTTCATAGGAGACTAACGCCAAGGAGGCTAAGAAGCACTGGGCTTGTTCCCCCTCTGAATTTACAAATTCCAGCACAGTTCCTGGAACATCATTATATACTGAGAGTTCTTTAGAATGCCCTGGAGAGCTTGCTTAAGCACAGATAGCTTGTCCCCACTCCTGGAGTTTCTGCCCTAGTTTACTTTGCATCAACTTCCAAGGTGATGCTATTGCTACTGTTCCTGCGACCCTACTTTGAGAAGCACTGTTATATTCTTTTTTTTTTTTTTTAACTATTACAGATGTCCCTTTTTCTCCCCAATGACCCATTCTACCCCTTCCCACCCCACCCTCAGTCCCTCTCCACACCATTGTCCATATCCTTGGGTTGTGCATACATGGGTATAAATTCTTTGATTAATCTCTCCCCCTCCACCCACCCGCCCTCCTCCATCCCTCTGAGATTCATCAGTCTGATCCATACCTCCATGTCACTGAATCTATTCATCAGTCTATTAAGTTCTCTAGATTCCACATATAAGTGAGATCATGTGATGTTTATCTTTCTCTGCCTGGCTTATTTCACTTAGCATAATATTCTCCAGGTGCTTCCATACTTTCCCAAAGGGTACAAGGTCCTTCTTCTTTATAGCTGCGTAGTATTCCATGGTGTAAATGTCCCACAGCTTTTTTTTATCCACTCATCTACTGATGGGCACTTGGGCTGTTTCCAGATCTTAGCTATTGTAAATTGCACTGTTGTGAACATCGGGGGGCATATATTCTTTCTGATTAGTGTTTCAGGATTCTTAGGATATATTCCTAGAAGTGGGATCACTGAGTCAAAAGGCAGCTCCATTTTTAATTTTTTGAGGAAACTCTATACTGTTTTCCACAGTGGCTGCACCAGTCTGCATTCCCACCAGCGGTGTACTAGGGTCCCCCTTTCTCCACACCCTCGCCAGCACATGTCGTCTGTTGATTTGTTGATGGAGCCATTCTGACAGGTGTGAAGTGATACCTCATTGTGTGAGAACCACTGTTGTATTCTGCTGTAAACTGAACGTACCACATCCTCTCCCTTTCTGATTTCACAATAACCTGAGAAATGAATGTTTGTAGATAAGGACTGGATAGAGATCTGAAGGACTTGTGTATGTAGGTCGAGTTTCTCCCACACTATGAAAGCAACATAACCACCCACTATACCAGTTTTGAATTTTATAGACTCAGGAGATAGCTGAACCCCATCATGCTTAGGGAAACACAGTGTCCTTGAATATTTAAAATTCAAACTGGTGAATTCTCGTGGTTTCAAAACATAGTGTTTCTGATGGTCTAGGAGCAGCTCCATTCATGACCATTGGTCAATTTAGGTAAGTCTGGGCCCAGAATCTTTCTTTTGATGGAAAATCAAGAACTTAGCTCTTACAGCTCTGCCACCAGGGGAAGGATTGAACTTAAGCATGTTGAGATTATTTTAAAACCAAGGCCATGTGCCAGAATTACCCTAACTTAATGTTACCGTTAAGGTCATGCTCCTGTCACCAGGGCAGTCAGTTCCCTACCCTAGTGGGCTGTCCCCCAACTCATGTGACCACTTGGAAAAGCTTAGTGAAGCTGAAGAACAGTGAACAGCTCAAACCTTTGAATCATCAGTTTGAAGAAGAGTAGAAAATAGGCATTTATATTCTAACCCACAATTTAGTGGGTAGTGATGTGACTTCCCATAGACCCAGCTCAAGTCTCCCAGTCCCCTCTCTTCTGTCATTTGTTTCTTTATCTTCTTTTTCTCTTCACCTTCCCTCTGTTTTCTCCATCTCTGCATCTTCTGCCTCCCTTACTCTAGATGTCTGTCCCTTTTGTCTTTTCCTCCCCCATCTCCTTTTTCTCTCTTGCTTCACCAGTCTCTATTCTCAGCCTATCTCCTCTGATAACTTCTTTCTTCCCCCTCCTGAGGACCACATGTAGAAGGGAGGCATTGTGCCAGTTACGTGTATTTGAAGCAAGAGCTTTTTGCACTGTTTTTAATTTAAGTAGCAGGTGAGTCACTCAGGGTTGACCCCTTTTCCTTGGAGTCAGTGGTTCGTCCTGGAAAGTGCTCCCTGCTACTGCTGAAGACCTCTGCCCAGTCGGGTCTCCAAGGAGTCGTTTCATTAAGTGACCTAAGGGTTTGTACAAGTTTCAAATCTTCATAATCCTTGAGACTAAAGAAGACAGGCATGTCATTCTTCTATGAGATCTCCCTGTTGTTGAAATCAGTCCTGTGTGCTTTCCTGGTTAGCATGCGTCATTCATTTTTAACAGAAATGTTGGCTCATAAGCTCTCCACACAGTTACTATGTGGAGATCCCAGACTATTAAAAGGGCAGCCTGGAGAAGAAAGAGTTCTGTTGCACAGAAGACTGCCTTCTAACCCTGCTGGTTCCTTGGGGGTATACTTTAGGCAGTTAGCTCAGCTTATTATCTTCAGTTTCTAGCCTCAGTAAAACAGAGCGATGTTTTCATGCCTACCTTTGTTAAGGGGTGTTAGAAAATAAACAGAGGCATATTAAAAATTTTACTAGTTTATTTGAGCAAAAATTTCAAATCAGGCAGCACCAAACTGGAAATGGTTAGGAGCATTCAGCTGACAGAAGCTGGGGAGAGACTTATATAGAGAGAGGCATGAACAAAGAAAAGAAATTATTTGATCGACTGTAGCCTAAAGCCTAGTTGGCTGTTTGTTGTTAGCCCCTTAATGTTTTGATTTTATAGCCATGAGGCATTTACAGGCTTAGATTTTGGCTTTCTTATGTAGGCTGTCCAGCATTAGAGCCACCCCAGTCAAATGGTCTTCTTGATTAATTGATTTAACAGTGGATGAGTGTGATTATCAGTGTGAAAATACCTTGAAAGTTGCGCACTGGCGCATAAAAGCAAGGCAATTCTAATACCTACAACATTACATTCTGTCATTAAATACTTCCAAGATACCTTCAGGCAAAAACAGTAATTCATCTAATTAACAAAAACACTATTTTGGTGTGCTAAATAGGCTGTTGACCTCAAACAAACAGCCAGATATTTCTCCAGAAAAATGGATTTATTTGGGAAGAACAAAGAATTACAATCTGAGACATGTGGTCTAATGGCAAACCATGTGCAAGTCCAGAGAAACAAAGGAGGGAAATGTCCTTTTATGGACTTGGAAGGGCCTTTTGTAAAGGAAGACCAGGGCACCAGCAGATTCCATCTCTGGTGAGGCCTACTTCCTGGCTCATAGACGGCCGTCTTCTCTCTGTGTCCTCACATAGTAGGGACAAGAGAGCTCTCGGGGGTCTCTCATAAAAGGGCACCAATTCCACACATGAGGGTTCCACTCTCATGACTTAATCAGATCCCAAAGACTCTACCTCCTAATATCATCACATTGAGGATTAGGTTTCACCATATGAATTTAGAGAGGGAATAAACATTTAGTCTGTGGCAGAGGCTTTTTATGGGCCAGACTTGGCAGTGGCCACATTCCTTCCACGTATATGCCATTGGCCAGAAGACAGTCATATAGCCACACCCAACCATGGGGAGGCTAGGAAATGTAGTCCAGCTGTATTTGAAAGGAAAGGAAGCAGATTTGGGGAACATGTAACAGCCTCAGTCACAATACCCAATTTAGATGCTACATATCAGATGTCTTTAATATCTATCTTATATTAATTGTAATTTTAATATATATAGCATTCATTGAGATGATGAATATTAGTTGCTTTTTAATATTTTCAAAAAATAATCTTGCTCTGTGTATGTGTGTGTAGATCTATTTTAGCACTTGACATGCTGTGCTGTAGTTAGTTGAATATGTGTCTATATCCCTGACCTAACCATTAGTGCCTTGCAAGTGTTAAGTGACCAATAAACATCATGGCAATGACTGGCAAAGATAAAGAGATTTTTACTGAGAAGAATAACTTTGGAAATAGTTAGGAAAGGCATATTATCTCTTTTCTTTCCTCACTTGCTGGTTGCCTCTTTTCTCTCAGTGCCTGGTAGGGATGGCCATCTCTACCCATGAGGTTCACCCACATGCCCTGGTTTAGGGAGTACCTTTTTTTCTCCCCCTGCTTGCCTGGGTTTTCTGTGGTTAGCTATTACATATCTAAGTTGTAAATATTTCAGGATTGACAGGGATATTTTGAGATTCAAAGGTGAGTTCCATAGAGTCTTATATGAAATAGTGAGCCCTGTGGATGCTTTAAGCCCTGAGCCAAGAAAGAGTGGTCATGACTGGAGCCACTGTGGGCACCTTCACTGCCAGACCATAGCTGGAGCCCTAAGTAGGCAGCTCTGGCAGAGCCTAAGGCTTGGAAGGGGACTGACTGAACAAGGGGTGACTCAAGGCATGACTGGAAGTTCCACCAGAGTCCATAGCCTCCTTTGTGCTTAAAGAACTAAGCAATCATGACTATATATAGACAGACTGCCATAAAGTGTCTTCTTTTCCTTTGAAAACAAGTTTTATCTCTTGTTTCTGACTCTTCCTGGTAGCAAAACTAACACATTCTAATTATAGAAAAGTTAGAAAATACAAATACATGTAGAGTAGAATTAGTGAAGTTCTTTAATCCTAAGAAATTGCATTTACCTATAAGAATGTTTCAGATGCTTATCCTTCACCTTCCAGGCCAAGCCAAAGCTGATTGAGCCACTTGACTATGAAAATGTCATCGTCCAGAAGAAAACACAGATCCTGAACGACTGTTTAAGGGAGATGCTGCTGTTCCCTTATGATGACTTTCAGGTAGGTAACTTTTCAGTTTCTGTAAATAGAACCATGTGGTTGATCTTTGCAATTGTTTTCTATCTTGATTTATTGTTTGTTTAATTTAGGACTTTTAAAAGGTGAAAAGATGATGTTATTTAAGAGGGAAAAGTTATGTCATTGTATTCTTCAGGCATTCCTTCATTAGTTGATTTTAATGGCATTATTTTTGCATATATATATATATATATATGCAGTTATGAATATATATGTTGTGTGTATATATGTATGTATGCAAACATATGCATATATAACACACACATATATAACATAACTTTTTTGTCAAGTGTGTGTGTGCTTTAGCTTGAATACAAGTGCTATTCTCTGGGATGATTTAATGGACACAGTGCCTCCTATGTCATGTGAGGTTTGTTTGAAGAGGTATTCAGGGTTTTTTTTCTTAGTGTCTTCTAGTTGAGATTTGCTAGGGAGAAGTGGAAGATTTTGTCATGCATCCTTTTAGGAGACTGCCATGAGAGAGTCTTTGAACTGTGTGTGAGCTCACAGAGAAAGGTTTGGAGGTGACCAGGTGTGTCCTGATGCCTACCTCTCTGGTGCAGTGGCAGGCACTGTCCTTTGGAGCTCAGTAGCTGCCAGCAGAGGACTCTGAACTGCACTCTGGATTGTTGCTGGAAGCCTTTCAGATTATGGCCTGTGGCTGAGTGACTCACAGGAACTTTGAGGCTAGTGAGGAGCCAGAACATTCTTTCTCTAGGAACCCCATACAGTGGTGTTAGATACCTGGTAACCTAGAGTTACCTCAGTCTGTTTGGAGGTCTGGTTACTTCCCTTGCTCTCCTGGAAGGAACCTAATCTCCTCCACCTTGATGCTTCTCTACCTGATGCTGTTACTGTCCAACCCTTGTCTTCTGTAAATTGAGCTGCCTGTTTTTCAAAAACTTTATTGGTTCTTTGTTGTTTAATTTAAAAAGTACTATATATACTTTTAAACAAACAAATAAAGAGACACTATTGAAATATTTGACATTAAAAGCCTCCCCCACCACTTTCTTTCTAATCCCACTCCCAGAACATAGCCTACTATCTACAGTTCTGTACATACGGAATTGTCTTTAGAAACTTCCACGTTAATTAAAATTTTTGAATTATATTCCTTAACGTTTTCTTTCCCCACCAAATTTAAGAGACTTCAGTTTACAACAAGACTGAGAATTTTCACAAATGTTCACTTTTTCTTGTTAGAGGTACATATGGAGAAAATTACTGCTCTTGAGATCTTTCCTGAAAAGTAAGGATTGCCATGGAAATGAAATTGACCATTAATTATGTAGTGCAATGCTGCTGCCAAAATGTGTTCCACTGACGAATGGTTTCAAATCATGCCTAAAAAGATGATGCTTTGAAAACTTTATTGCATGAATAGACTATCCAGCTAAAGGACAAATAAATGGAAACCTCAGAATGATGTCTCTTGCCTGTGATTTTGGCAAGAAATTAACATGAGAAGTTAATCAGATGATTACAAATTGCGGTCCATGTTGACATATTTTTCCTGTAGTGTGCTCCAAGGAAGCTAAAGGTTATCTCAAGTTTCTCTGAGCATGAAGTATGTATTATTCCTGGTATTAATTAGAATAGCAAAGTTATTTCAAGTTTTGCAACCTAGAATGAAAAGTTGTATTTGCAGCCCTGAGATAAAGTTGCTTAAGAAGCAAACAAACCAAAGAAACAAGATATGGTTCATTTAGTTTCATCTTTTATCCCAGAGACAAGGAACCTAGATGTTTAAACAGTTGTAGAATCAAATAATTGAAACTTTGAGAAAAACTCCTTTGTCCTTTCCTCCTGTAGCTGCTTCTCTTGGGATACCAGGCACAAATATTCGAGGAAAAGCTAAGAACTCACTGACATTGTGCTGGCCAAGATTGAATGAGGAAGTGTTATTTTCTGTTTGGGGGAAGTTTTTCCAGAGATTAAGAAGCTTGAGTTTCAGCTTTGATCCCCATCACCGTAATTGTGATAGTCCCGTTTAGATGCCGTTGTTTTCTTGGAGACTCCCATTTTCTAACCAAGTAAGGCTGTTGACACTGTGCTCTCTTGCCAGTTTGTCTGGTTATTTTAATAGCTGTCTAGTTAGCTGAATATGCAAAATGTCTTAATAGTATCACAAATTCCTTCTGTCTGTCCCTGTTGGTTTTCTTTTTTGTTTTTTTTTTAGGAAGTATAGGAATGGAATTGCCATTATATTATTAGAGGTAGAGGGAACAAATTAGATCAGGGGCAAGTACTTTATTTCATATGGAAAAAAGGTAGCAAGTAGTGAGCAAAATGCATGCTGGGGCTTGATTTGCAATACTACACCTACTAGTTAAGCAATATTAGTTAACTATTAAAGTAAGAGAATTTTATGTGAAGTTCTGTCAAGTATATTCAGAATAATGTAAGTGTGGATAGTGATGATACATTTGTACGGTTCTTGAGGAGGACATGTGTTGATATTGGTTGGCTCCTTAGGACATCTAAGTGTTATGTGAAATTGAGTCTTGTGGAGAGATTTGTTTGTGGGACATACTTGCTTCAGGGTGGGGGGAAAAATAAAACCTTAGAGACATGAAGTAAATGTGATTTTAAAAGAAAAAAGGACAGTTCTCAGCCATTAGAATATTTATGAAGTAACATTTTATCTGCCATGTCCAGAGGCAGGAATGCCATGGCTCACATAGCCCTTACTAGTCTACTACACTTTTTTTTTCAGACTCAGACCCTGGTACTTTGGGGTCTGTTCTGTTCTTTCTGTGTCTTGGCTTCGTGGTTCTCCTTGCCAACAAAATCTTCTCTTCTTTTCCATTCTTCTAGATCCATCTCATCCTCTGAGTGGACTTTAAACCCACAGTGATTTTCCCCTCCATTCTCTTATTTCCTCTAATGTTACTGTCTTACACTGTGTACATTAATACCTAAGTACACTGGGCTTTTCACTAATGGCTTCTTAAGCTTCTTGTGTTCGAGTGTCTCCACCATGCTGTGGCCCTGAGGAAGGCTCAGGCACACAGTGCTTGTGCCTCAACAGGCTCCCTCTTGCCCACCTGTCTCCGCATCCACATAGTCTCTTGCACAGTGGCTACTAGAGTCGGGTACTTTCAGCTTCACTTAAAACTAGTAAAATTGTTGTTAATGTTAGGTAGTTTTCTTTGATTCGGGAAGTAAATATGAGGACTGTTCAGCACAGGTAGAAATACCAGTGACTAGATTTGTAAAATTTTTTGATTTGGTGGAAGTTAGATAACTTCTGAAATAAAAGAATGGAGGTTAAACAGTCTTAAAAGGCATACATCTGGTAGCTAATGAACCTTTATTGAGAACTTACTTTTCCATGGGTAAATTGTAGGTAAACTTCACTGGGCAAGTTAGATAGAGATAACCTTTATGGTCAAAATGTTTTAGATCAAGAAATATAACTTGATTTGTTGCTTAAGAAATGACATATTTATGTGTAATTGAAAGTAATGCCCAGGGATCCTATCAGAGACATAGAATTAGGTGTGGGTCTGGCCATCGATTTCCAATCATCATTCCCCTTCAAGGGAAGTCCTTTACCAGATGTTGCTGCTGCTGGGGACATTCTTGACTGTTGCCATCAATTCACTGAATCTACAGCTGGCTTTTTGAGCTCTTATATCCTGGCTTGTTACATATATAGCTTACTAATGTTTGTGTAGTTATGTAAAGTGATGGAATGTGGAGATGGTAGCAAATGGTTAAAAAAAAGGATGTTGGGAAGCAATTTATGGATACCATTTATATTTCACAAATATTAGACTTTGATGTGTGATACAAACTAACAAGGGATAGAGTTTATCCGACTTCTGGGGATATATCCAAAATAATTGAAAGTAGGGACTCAAAGAGATATTTATACACCTATGTTCATAGCAGCAGCATTCACAATAGCCAAAAGGTGGAAACAACCCAAGCGTTCATTGATGCGTGAATGGATAACCAAATATGGTAGATGCACACAATAGAATATTATACAGCCTTGAAAAGGAAAGAAATCCTGATACATACCACAGCATGGATAAACCTTGAGGACATTATGCTAAGTGAAATAAAATAGTCAAAAAAAGACAAATATTGTATGATTCCACTTATATGAGGGTCTTAGAATAGTCAAATTTATAGAGATGGAAAGTAGAATGGTGATTGCCAAGGGCTTGGGGAGAGGGAATGGGGAGGGTTGTTTAATGGGTACACAGTTTCAGTTCTGCAAGGTGAAAAGAGTTCTGTGGATGGACGGTGCTGATGGTTACACAACAATGAACATGCCACTGACCTGTACACTTAAAAATGATTAAGATAGTAAATTTTATGTTATATGGATATTTTAGCAGTTTTTTGGTTTTTTTTAAAGAGCATGTTACAGGATTTCTGTGCTCTGTGGGTGTGAAATTGTTGTCATCGTTAAAGCTATGTGTGAAGTCAGGGTGAGGAGAGATTCCTCGGGTGCTCTTTTCACTGGTATTTCATAGTGTATTATCAATGCCAAATCTCTAAGCAAAGGAATTTAAAAGAAGAAATGGGAATATAAAGCAAAGATTATTAAGAATTGGCAATCCTAGAAATTTTCACTTTTGAAAATGTTTAGGTACCGGAGAATCCTAGTGTTCTCAGCATTGTATAGAGAAGTGTGGTTAATCCATTTCCCTTTAAATAACATCCTGATTTTTATTTTTCTTATTTCTTTTCCTCTTCTACTTACACGAGACTGATAATGATCTACAAACCACTGACCTGAAAAGGAAGTCAGGCCCCGCTGCTGACAAAGGGTCTGGAAGTCTCTGATCTCATTTCCCATCTGTTTTTTTGAAAAGAATTTTTTTCTATGGGGTTTTGTCCTCACTTTTTATTGTATGCTGCCAAAAAAATAATCTCAATACTTTGTTTTGGACTTCTGGTTGAAAAGTGTTTTGTTATTTTTTTAAAATAAATTCCTCGAAATTTTTATCAGTCAGAATCCAGTGGCTGACAATGTAACTGTCTGTGAACATTGTGGTTTCGGGGATATTCATGTCTAGGATTGTATTTTCCTGAAAAATCTGGATAAGTAATATTTCTGAATTGATATTGGCCAGAACTTCAGGACATGAGCATTTTAATTCTAGTTCAAGTTTAATGCCTTTTACAGAAAACAGGGACAGATCATTCTTTTATGATCAAATATGCTTTGAAAAGAAAAGCTTATTTTTTAAATAGCACTAGTCAGCTGAGTTGAAGAGTGCATTTACTTAGCTTATAGTTTATGGTTATACTACTTGTGCAAAGGGCTCAGCCTTGTGAGATGCTTAGCAGTATAAATATGTATATGCTAGGGTTTCTGCTTTCAACTTGCTCCGGACTTAGAGGAGATAATTAATATTAGTAATAAGTAGAGGAATGTGACCAGTGTCATGACATAGAGTCCCATGGGAATTTATTCTAGTAAGTTTGAGATAGTGGGACATTTGGGCACTGAGAGTCCTATGAGTGTTGGAAATGCAGAAGTCCAGCCTCAGAGAGAAGCCAGGGTTCTTGAGCTGGGCTCACCCCAGAAATGTGAGACAGTAGCCAAAGGGGTTAAGAGCATGAGAGTGCTTATGGGGACTGCATCTTGGGGAGTACCTTCCCTGGGAAGAAGGGAGGTGGGAAGCAAAGACAGAAAGTAAGAATAGAACCAGGACACTTGGGGGTCCTCGAGGGCAGCAAGAGCAGTTTGAGGAAGGCAGGCAGACAGAGCCAGCAGTGAGGCACTGCTGGCTGATGACGTGGGGAGAAAGGTCCTTAGAGTCGGTAACTAGGACGTCTCTGCCAATTAAGATATTTTCTAGCCAGGGCTGAAGGAGTGAGTGGGTTCGGCACAGAGATTAGCATTAAATAGTAGGAGAGGGAATGAATCATTTGGCTCAGCAGTAATAGGAGGCTTTTGTGAGGCTTGGGGGAACGTGAGAATGGGCTAAGGAGGAAAGCCCAGGAATGACAAAGAGATTGAAGATACAAAATATTATGAGACTGTGTTTTGAAGCAAGGCGCTTTAGGGGATGGAATTAAAGGTCGTTGGGTGAAGAACTGAGAAAGGAGAGAGTTCCATTTCTGAACTGCAAAGAGAGGACTGGGCATTGAGAAATTTAGAGGTGAATTGGACTCAGGCTGGCCCAGTGAGATGCAGCTTGGGGGAGAGTAAGAAGGGGTTTGGAAAGCAGGCTGTGGGGGATAGATGGGGAGGTGGGGTAACAGTAATAGTCATCAAATAGCATCCCCACTGCTGTGACTGTGGCCACAGCTCTTACCCTTTCTTGCCTTGGTTAATGCAAGAGCCTCCTATCAAGTCTTTTGGATCCTGTTCTTGCTCCCTTCTAGCCTATCCTAAGAGAGTGGCCAGAGTGATTGTTTAAGTTTAAAAGACAGGTCAGATGGCCTCACTCCTGAGTTCAGACTCCCTCAGTGAAAGCCTTACCATGGCTTGAAGGGCCCGGTGATCATGTGCACCTACTACCTCACTCGCTGCTCTCACCTGCAGCCACACTGGGTCCCACAGAGCAGGAGGGGCTCCTCTGCCACTCGTGCCTTAGGGCCTTTTCTCAGGGTGTTGTTCCCTCTGCCTGGAACATTCTTTACCTAGCTGTCCCTCACCTCCTGCAAACCTTTTCCCAGACCTTACCCTCTCAGTGAGGCCCTTTCTACTGCCATACCCTCCGAGCCCCTTTAGCATTCCTGGCCCTCTTTGCCTTGCTGTTTTATTTTTTTCTCTCTGTATCACCTGTCAGCTTCTCACATACTTACTTACATGTTTATTGTTTATTCATGTGAACTCCACATGGATAGAGGAAGAATTAAACCATTAAGCTATCTTGACAGAGATAGCTTAAACAGGTAGATATTTATTTATACTATATTTATAGCAATCATTGAATATCGTTTTTTATTATAACTTATTTGTAACTGTGACGGTTCATTTTCTCCCCAAGAAGAAGAAAAAATCTCTATGAGAGTAGGAAACCATAATTGTTGGGTTTTTATTACAAACCATAGTTTTCTGAAAATTCACCTTTGTATTTTCTATAGTCCCTACAACAGGGTTTTATCCCTGGTGGGCATTTACTATGTATTTAAGAAATGGATGGGTTTGGGATCTCGGCACCAGCTACCTTTGAGGTTGTAAGAGTGTATCTCAAGGTGGCAAATCGGGAGTAGAAGAGAGGGAGACACAATATGTATACATGCAAGAACAAAACACAAAAGCCCTTAAAGGAAAAGAAAATCTATGTTTTTGGCCTCAGAATTATGAGATGCCATTTAACGTATTACCAGGTATAAAATCTTATGGGTCGTGCTGCATCCGTACCTTTGCCTTTTTCACCCAGGGTTGCTGCTGAGTGTGCCCTGCCTGAGTTTGTGCAGCCTTGTGTCAGCAGCACCTTGAGCGAGTATGTGAGATCCAGAGGGCACAAATGAAGTTCAGCAAAGGTGTCTGATGTCAGAAGTCCTCAAATCAAGACTCCCCCATCTGCTTAGCATTTTATCTGCAAAGCATATTCTCTGCTCCACTGTGTTTAAAATAAAACTTTGGATGGCATCCCAGGAGCCGAAATGCTGCTCTGAAAAGACCAGCATGGTGGTGGTGCTGGTAAACCATAGGGGGTTTGGGTGAAACCTTACACACGAGTGATGAGGGGCATGTGGGAGAGTGTGCCTTCCTGAAAGGCCTGTTCATTGATGTACTGGAATATGAAAATAGTGGGCATGTTTTAACACGAAGCATATTCACTATGCTAGACGTTCACTCGCAGGTATCGTCTCTTTAGCAACTAAAATTGCATTCTAAAGATAGACATACATTGCCATACACAGACAACTAGAAAACAAAAGAATCTATGCTTGCTTATACCTCCCTCGAGGTTGTATTACTGAGTGGAATGCAGATGACTCAGAGGGATGGTAGGTGTTCTGGAGAAAAGGGTTAGTGGCAAGATCTAAGATTCAGTCATGTGACCCTAGATTTTAGCACCTAGATTTTACTGATCTGGGTGTTTGGGTAAGCAATAAACCCCCCTAAAAGTCACTTTTCTTCATCGGTTATTCAGAGATAACGTTTGCCTTAAAATTTGGATTCTCACAAATGGGTGAGAATCCAAAGGGATCCCACCACTCAGGGAAACTCTTTGCATACCCTGGCTGATGTTCTTCAATTGGCAGGGAGGGAACTGAGGGACTAGGACTTTTATTGCAGCCTTCTTCCTTTCCTCTCGGTAACATTGTTTTATTTTTGAAGATGTTAGTTTTTAATGGCAAAGCCATGTGATGTGGTACAGGCTGAGCCCCTCACTAATGGGGGAGCTGGACCTGCCACTTGTCCCCTGAATGACTGCAAGGCCACTCCTGGTTTCCTGGATAGCCCCCTACTCTCCTCATGTGTGCAGTGGTACTTAAGTGATTAAAAACAAGTTCCTTTGTAATATCAAAACAAACATAAACCAAAAAGTAATCTCTTTTGAAACTGAACATAATGGATGAGTCTGGTCATTCAGCGTTCTGAGCATTGAACTTAGGTAGTTATGGTTTACTGCGTTTGAACAGGCAGTTATAATGTCTAATTGGTGGGTTTGAAAAGGTAGCAAAATAAAATTTTTATGACTCTTAAAGGTCTACTGAAAAATTTAAATGCTTGTGACATTTTAGGAAACAGGGCATTATGCAGTTACAGAAGCTCGGTGATGTCTCCCCAGTTGCTGAAACACTGTCTCATTTGGAACCTCAAGTGATCTCACAACTAAATAGAGCAGTCTCCATTTTAAAATCTCGCTGCCATTCACTCAGCAAACGTTTATGTCATGCCAGATGTTATGTCCTGTGTTGGAGAAGCAAAGGTGAATAGTATAGTCGGAGGGTCTCAAGTCTGATAGGAGATATAGGAAGGTTTTTGGGTAATTTCAGCAGAAGACACACATGCTAATTGAGGGCAGTGGCTGCAGGAACCCTGAGGTTGGTATGAGCAGCTCTGCAACCAGGCAGAGGGGTCCGTGCATTAGGGAGTCAGAAGTACCCCCCTTGCTGGAGCATTAGAGAAGGGTGGGAGAAGAGTCAGGAAATGTCAGTATGGCTGATCTTGGAAGGTCTAAGGTCATTTTTAAAAAATATATGTTTTTATTGATTTCAGAGAGAGGCAGGGAGAAGGAGAGAGAGATAGAAACATCAATGATGAGAGAGTCATTGATCGGCTGCCTCCTACATTTTCCCTACTGGGGATCCATCCCCAAACCCAGGCATGTGCCCTGACCGGAGTCTAACTGTGACCTCCTAGTTCATAGGTCGATGCTCAACCACTGAGCCATACCAGCCAGGCAGGAAGGCCTTAGGTCTTGCTGAGGAGTTTTGACTTTGTTCTGGTGTCAGTGAGGAGTCATTGAAAGAATTTAATCTGAGGCATGATGCTATCAGGTCAGAATTTTAGAAAGATGACTGATAGCTGTGCAGAGAATGGAGAAGAGGGATGATGGAAGGAAGGTGGGCATACCAGTCAGGGAGGGTGCTGCACTGAGGTTCATACAAGAGCACCCTCATTCTGTGCATTGTCATGGGGATGTACAGCAAGGAAAGTCATTGACCTCACAGGGTGACACTGTTGAGTGAACAGAGAAAGGCAGTTAAAGATGGAAGCTTCGGGACCATCCAGGAGCTAGAGAAGAGGAGCTGTTAAAAAGAAATAGCCTTGCACATAATCAAGGCTCAGCCTTTGTATTATTTTAATTTGTTCTTTGGGAGTTGTTTTCATTAGATCCCTCCAGAAACCTAAATAGAATTCCTTCTCCAGACTCTTTTCTCATGCTTTGTCCATTTTCTTAATTATTAGTGAATTAAACATTGAAAATTCTCAGGGAACTGTATCCCTGAAAATGGAAGTGCCTGATCTTAATAGAACATGTTGGTCAGCGACCAAGACATGATCTGGCAATGAGATGTGGGGAACGCCCTGTGTGGATTGCAATTTCTAGCCTGGTTTGGGACTACATCCTCTCGAAAGCAAGTCATCTGCCCTGAAAGAAACACATCTGCCAGATATTTGGAAAGGCTTCATTACTGCTGTGCTCCGTAAGTTGCAGTCATGTTTCATACAGCCCTGGATACAAAGCATTTAATGTACAGGCAAAGGCAGCTGGGGGTGTATCCAGCAGACATGAAAGGGACCTAAGTCCATAGACATGGGAGGCACCTGTGGTTTGGCTCAGACCTAGAGACGAAAGGAAGGAGGCACTGGGAGCCATCTATCTAACAGGGAGTAGTTGACAATCTGAGATAACTTTAGAACATTGAAGTGGACACTACCCACTTGGCCCAGTTGAGCACAGTAAAAATGCAAGTCAGAGCTTAATGTTTAGTGAGGGAGATGGGCCAGGCGTGAGGGAAGCCCGCCCGAAGAGCTGTCAGTCTCATCTAGACCGCCTGGATCCTCTCCTCTCATTTCACTGAGCTCTGGGCCCTCCCTACCCCCACTGCAAGGTTGCCCTTCTTCTGACAGATTAAAGGACTCTTTCTCTGACAGATGCATCAAGCTCTCAGAGGTTTGAAGGGATAGTGCTATTAAATAAATTAAACACAAAAATAAACATTAGTACAGATGTTTTACATGGAATTACAAACAGGATGGGTTGACTGCTAAACGAAGATAGTCTGTGTTTTAGCCTAAGAGTAGCTCAGAGTTGACCAGGCTCTGAGATCTGGTGGGTTTCTCTGTCCAGCAGGTCAGCAGAATGGCTCTCAGGCCCTCTTCTCTGACTTCAGGCCATCTGTATCTTAGAGGTAACACAGCAGGTACCTAGGAAATTTCCCTTCAGTCTGTCTGTTCTGCAGCCATGCGGCTACTGGCCAGTTAGAAGAGAACCCTCTTCCTTCATCTAACTCAGTGTTCTGTTTAGGACACCCTAGCAGCCATCTCTTCCTGTTGAAAGCCTGCACTCCCTTCTGGGCTGCCTGTGATGTTTGTTTTTCTGTCTAAGGCAGGACACTCCCAGCCCTGTGCTCCTTTGAACAGGAGAAACGGGGAGACAGTTTGTGGTGGATCCACACAGCTGGCTCAGGTTGCAGCCCACCCACTTCTCTGGAATATTGTCTTTAGCTCATTGTTCGTGTGGTCCCAGAAGAAGGCTGAGCCATTGTTTCAGTCTCTTAATTAAAACCCTATAAAATAAGATATTTTAAACACCCAGTGGATATGCATACTTCCCACCAGGAATTAAGAGGGCTGTTTTGTTATAGTTTCATGCTCATTGTAAAATGATTAATAAAAAAATCCAGTGCCGTATGGGTTGGCAGGGTTAGAAAAATAAAGAAATGATTACACAAAAGCATGTCTTTGTTATTAACACTCACGCCTCTATTTATTTAAGTCGACATAGTGAGTCTTCCCTCCTTTTAATCCGACAATTCCTTTCATTAAACAAAATAAACAAAATCAAAGCAGATACAGTATTAATTTTTTTCCTGGACGTCTTTTATGTTTTAGTGTCTCACTGAGCAGTTCATAGCACTCACATAAGCCATTTGAGACAGACTTAGAATTCCATGTTCACAGAACTGTGGAATTTTTAAACTGCAAAGGAAACCTGGAAATCCTAAAAACCTCTTTATTTTATGGATGTGGAAAGTTAAAGCTTTCCCCCAAGATCACACAGCTAATTAGAGGCAGAGCTCAGATGAGAACTCAGGTTTCCTGGCTCTCAATTCAAACCCCTTTCCAATATCACATCTCAAATTCTTCCATAGGAAGTTTAATTAAATTATGCGCTTCACATTGCTTGTGGTTTGAAACACGAGCTTCTCCATATCCCTGCCTCAGGGGGGTCAAGGTGGTGTGTTGGCCGGCACTGATGGGAGGAAGACAGAGCCCTGACCAGGTTGGGGTCAGGCATTTTGACAGTAGAGAGGGATTCCAAGGTGAAGCTGAAGAAACAGGGTCAAAGCAGACCATCAGGGAGGGGAAATGAGTGATGAAGAAGAGGGGAAGGAAACGCCAGAAAGCCCCAGGGTTGGCCCCAGGTGCAGAGACCTGACACCCCTCTCTGTATGTTCCCTTTAGAAAATGGCCCACGGCTCTGCCTCTCTAGGCTAAGCATCCAGATGTGGCTCATAGCCAATGAAATGATCTCAGTTTTTGGAGGCAGTCCTTTGAACCAAGAGAACATAAAAGTTTTTAAAATAAAAAAAGGATCTATTGGAAATTTGTTATTCCAAACTAGATTTGCAGATTGTTGTAAATTTTACTCTTCATATTGTGGTCTGAGGGGACAGCTCTTTACTTCTTCATCTCATTCCACTGGGAAAAAAGTCACATACAGGCTTACCTGGGGCTCTCAGGTGTTCGTGCATCATTATATCAGCCCTCTTGGGGGGGACTTCACCTCTTCCTTTCTCTTCTTTAGCAGTTCAGTTTTCCTTTTCAACCACTCCTATTATTTTGTGGAACTCCTCATAAGACTCCTGCCCATACTTGTCCAAGGTAATTAAGGATTCTATGTGTCAAAGACTACCAGTGTTTAACCTAAGTAATAGTACTGACCAGAAATAGACTATGCTTTTAGATTATTGTAGTAGCTAGAAGATAGATGGCTTTTAATTTTAAATTGTTTTATGACCTAAGATTTATATCCCAATGATTGTCTGAGATGCTAGCTATGCTTAGATTTAATTTTCAGGCCTTATCACACTTCATAATGTGAAATGTTTTTCCCTCTCCCTTGCAAATGTAGAAAGTTACTTAGTTAGAAGATACTAAGCTTTCTTAGTAGAATGGAAATAGTTAATTTCCAAATATAAAAATGGGATCAATATTCTTTGAATGTCCAACTTTGATACTGATTACATATGAAGTGGACACAGACCCATCTTTTAGCAGGAATCTATTTTTTAACTGATAGAAAAGTAGAAAAAGAATGCCATAACCATGAAAAAGAAAATTAAGCTAATTTTTTAGAAGGGCTTTGATGTTCATTGAGTATAAATTTCCTGGTAGTGAATTGAACTCTGTTATAAGCCAGATAAATAGAACTACAGAAATTTAATGTGAATTGATTTGGCATACAGTCGACTATTACCCGAGAGTTGACTATTACCCAAATGTGACTTTTAATACATAAAATCTATGGAGAAATTAAAATAGAGCATCACTTTTGCTATAGCCTTCCCTTGTCAATTTTCATAATGGACCAGAGAACTTTTGTAATAATAGAAAAAAAAATGCAAGTAATGGATGATTAGTGGTAGTTTCCTATTTCTTTCTCCATTGTTTATTTTACTTATTCATTTATTAAGTACTTGGCACAGAGGTACAAATAGAAAGATGCAACTTCTGCCCCCAAAGGAATCAGCATCTGATAGGGCAAAGAAGGATGTGCCTGCAGGAGAATTTTGGATAATGGATTCAGAGTATGACAAGCTATCAGACAGGGTCTCATGGGACATGGTTTAAAAGGTCATCATGACCCAGCCGGGCGTGGCTCAGCGGTTGAGCAACGACCTGTGATCCAAGAGACTGCGGTTCAATTCCTGGTCAGGGCACATGCCGGGTTGCGGGCTCGATCCCCAGTCGGGGTGTATGCAGGAGGCAGCCCATCAATGACGACTCTCTCATCATTGATGTTCCTGTCTCTCTCTCCTTCTCCCTTCCTTTCTCTGAAATCAATAAAGGTATTAAAAAAAAAAAAAAAAAAAGATTGTCATGGTCTAGGGTCAGTTTTTTACTTTGCAAGTCCAAAGACAGGGTTTGGTAAATATAACCAGAGTTATTTGGCCTCAGGAGAACTGACTTATAGTAGCCAAGCCCACAATAGAATAAACCAGAATACCATTTGATAATGTGCATTCAGAACTAGAATTAATAAGATCAGGAGACATTCATTGGCTGTGCATTCTCTCTAACTAGCAAAATCTAAGTGGGGAATCACATTATAAACAAGTGGATTGTTGAGACTGCATTCAGAGCAAAGGCAATGAGTGGAAGACCTTGGCAAATGATGATGTTAAACCATGACTTCTCATTGGTGCCAAGTCTGGTTAGTCCCCCAGTGGATCCCAGACTGATGGATCCCAGCCTTTCCTTTTAAGGATACTGAGAAAAGTGCTCTGGTCATGCAAGTCCCCCCCTTTTTTTCTTTGGCCCATTCTTTCCCCAGACGAATTAAAACCACTGACTAGCCTGTGGGTTGGTGGGGTTTTAGTGTTGTTTAATTCAGATTTAATTAGAGTTCTCGGAAGTTTTTACTTTGACATAGAATGCATTTTCAGTTCTAGGATTTAATGTGTTTGTTTCTTCTATGTGTATGTGTGTGCGTGCGTGCACCCAAAGAGCTAATCTCATTTACTGTGTCTTGATATCGCTCATTTAACTTTCTGAGGGTAAGCTTCTCTCCAGGTTTCAAGTGTATTTAGTACTTGTACTGAATACACTTGTACTCATTCTATACAATTCAGCTTAAGCATCTTTGCCTCAGGACACACCTTCTTGATGTCTTCTCTTCCCTGTCAGATTTTGACTCCCCTACTCTTTCCTCTCTTATCAGCCCGTGTGTCCGTGTTCTTTTCTCTCATATCCTTCTGTAGTATTTATTATATTCTAATAATTTATTTCCTTGTCTTCCTCTGTCATCAGCCTATAAACTCTGTAAGAACTATATTTTACTTAATGTTGTGTCTCCAATGCTAGTTCAGTGTCTGTTGGTAGAAAGTAGGAACCCAGTAGAGGTTAGGGAGGGAGGAAGGATGGGTAGAGGGATGGAGTGATATTTATACTAAGCCCTTAAGTGATCAGTAGACTGTTCTTTGGGAAGAGAAGCCACTAACGTCCCTTATCAAGGTCTAACAGTCATTTTTCTCTTACTTGAGTGCTCTTAAGATACTGACTGAATAGATGGTGAGTGTGGAAACCAGATTGCAGCTTAGTATGTAACCTCAATACTTCTGTCCTGGTGTTGTACTGTGATTAGCATTTGTAAGACATTTTCATGAAAATGGCAATATTTCCAGTATTTTAATTAGGAGATGGTTCCTAGTCTCTTACAGTCTTGTTACAGTTACCTATTGCTGTGAATAACAAATCTCCCCAAAGCCTAGTAAGACAACAATTTATTGTTTCTCACAATTCTGAAATCTGGTTGAGGCTAAGTCAGGTAGTTCTGCTTTATTTAGTGTCTACATGGGCTGGGATGTCCAAGATGACTTCTTCACTCACATTGAGGTACCTCAGCCAGGATGGCTAGAACCAATGGGAGGCTGGTGGGGCATCTTTCTATATATGGCCTCTCCATATGACTAGCTTGGACTTCTTCACAGCATAGTGGCCTCAAGGTGGTAGATCTTTTAATGTGCTGGTTGTCCTCCAAAAAGGAAGAATCAGAAGCTGCCAGTTCTCCTAAAGACCAGGTTTGGAATGGGTACAGTGTCACTTCTACCTCATTTTATTGGAGGAAGGCAGCCCAGATTCAAGGGGAGGGGAAATAGGCTCCTCCTTTTGGTGTGATGGACAGTATGCACTTATAGGAAAGGATAGGAGGCACCTAAAAATGAGGATCTAAAACAGATACGTACAAAAAGAACTGTACATAAAACTAACACTTAAGCTAGATATATATACTAAAGAATCATGTCTAATTTAAGTGACTGGTTTTAAAGAAGTGTACTAAGTTTATTTGAATGAAATCTCTGGGGGAATAAAGGGGATCTGTGTAGTCAGAAAACTAAGCTTTATCAAAATCAGAGTTAGGATGCTCAGTAATGGAGTCAAACCTAGTATTCTGGTATTGGTGGATGACTGGTTTAATTATGTTTAGTGCTCTCTTATTTGTTAAAAGTCAAGTCTCTAATGATTTTTGCTTTCCTTTTAAAGTGAGAGCATAATAGCACTTTGATCCATGAGAATCAGAAATACTCATTTCCTATTATTTTTCTCACCTTAAAGGGGTGCTTAGAAAAGTGTCACATAATTAAAGTTTCTTGAGTTGGTAATTCACTGGGAAAATTTTGTAATACTGTTCTCTCGTCTTAGCCTTGTGATGGGAAGTGGACTATTACCCTTAGTCCTATTTCTTAACCTGAGCCATTTCCTGAACATTGTAGAAGTATAATCATTAGTTTCAAAAAATCTCGATAAACCCAAATGATCAAGATAAGGACACAATAAATGGGGATATTAAAAAGCATACACAATTTCTTAAGCAATTCCCCTTGCTAATATTATACCTGATTCTCTTCTTTAAATATGTTTTTATTGATTTCACATAGAAACATCAATGATGAGAGTCATTGATCAACTGCCTCCTGCACGCCCCTACTGGGGATCAAGCCCGGAACCCAGGCATGTGCCTTGACCGGGAATTGACCTCCTGGTTCATGGATCGACTCTCAACCACTGAGTCACACTGGCCAGACTATACATGATTCTTAACAGTTTTGAGTGTCTTATAATTTATGTGTTCCTTTGAAGCTTTTTAAATATATTGTGCCTCTTTAAAGCTTACTGTCACATATCTCTATGGCATTTCATGGGAATGGGTGTGTAATGAGAGTCACCCTTTGTTTGAGGTATTTGCAAAGAAACCAGGAAACCTAGGGTCTTAAAAGCCCTCTTGGAGGCTGAATGAATGAATAATTTACCTGTGAAGGACTTTGGTAGAGAATGGAGTTCCTTACTTTCCTTCCTGTAGAATAAGGGAGCCTTATTCTAAAAACAGGAGGTAAGATTAATTTCAAAGATGGACACAGTGCAAGAAAAGAGTGAATATAGGTGAGGCAGACACAACACAGAGAGAATGTGGGCAGGAAAAAACATTAAGTTACACAAAATACATTATATGCCCTGAGGTGAGGTGGGGAAGGGATCACAAATTTGACCCAAAGCTGCTTGTTACCAAAGGAAGAAGAGAAACAGCTGGGACAGATGCTGGGAGATCCCAGTTTAGTCATTAGCCACGAAGAGCCAACAGGGTAGATTGTGTTAGCAAAATGTTTTCATGTATGCTGTTTTATGGTCTGTTAATAGTTCCAAGGATTAGAGACCATGGGAGAAGAAATCTAGAACATTCCTTTCTGAAACCTGAGGCTCAGTTTCCTCATACTGACATTACTATTTCTTCTAAACAATGTTAATTGGGGTAGGTGGGGTAGAAGTCATGAGGCATGTTATTATTTAAAGTAAACATTTACGCCTCATGAAACAAGAATAGTTCTAAGGTTCATAGGAGGGGAGGCAGAATTCACAATTCATAGATTGTCAGCAAATATTGATTAAGGACCTTCTACCTGTCTGGTTACCTTGTTCTTAGGCACTGGAGATGTGGCAGTGAACACAGACATAAAGGGCACTTAAGAGATGGATGGTAGTGATGTTTGCACAGCAGTGTAAGTGTACAATGACACTGGACTGTGCACTTAAAGATGGTTAAAACTATAAATTTTGTGTAATATCTATTTTATCACAATAAAAAAAGACAGGGCAAGTAAAAAACAGTGTAATGAGACTAGGTCAAGTACCTTGGGGGTTAGGGACTCTCTGAATGGGCCTCTACCTTGCCTAAAGGGAGTAGAAGGGCTCCCTGGAGGGGTCACTGGGCCCCTGATCTGGAAAGAAGCAGGGGCCATTGCCCTGCATGACTTTTGAACTTTAGGGTATCAGGTGGGATCTGCTGTGTGTGACCTAAGGAGGAAGGTGGTCAATACTGAAGTGACTGTCCATGCCAGGCCTGGCTGGCCCCTTCCTTCTTCTCCTAACCAAGTCCTTGCTGGTGCTTTCCTTCACAGACTGCCATTCTGAGACGACAGGGTCGATACTGGTGTTCCACAGTTCCTGCAAACGCACAAGAGGAGGCGCAGAGCTTATTTGTGACAGAGGTAATATGGTCCTTCTACAGTAATTTATATATTATTTTAAAATCATTATTTTCTAATGCCTCCCCCCCCCCTTTTCTTTAAATTTTAATGATGTTTTCAAGAAATGTCAGAGAGGTAATTATTTTTTTTTTTTTTATAATGGAAGTTAAAATCAGAGAATAACATGAGGTTTTCAGAATTTGAAACTTAGAAATTTCAACAGGGGATCATTTTTGATGACAAAACATGAATTTTGCAGAACTTCTACAATAAAGGGCAACTTTTCAATGAACTCATTAGGTGTAATGTCTGAGGCTTCATCACTGATATTTTTTTAATGGAGACTCAGTGCACACATTTATATACTGATTGACACTATTTACATGTTTATACTTGGAACTTACTTTCAAGACCAGTTCAATATTTATGAAGTGGCAGGTGAAAATGAGCTGAGCCTGATGATCCCTGATCAACATATGATTACTGTTACTTTTGTTTGAACATACAAATAGTGATCGTCATGAGGAGGAAAGAAAAGTTATTGCATTTAGATTGCTTGCGGTCTTCCTTCACCTTGGGTTGTTTGTTTCTTCCTCCAGGTGCTTTTAGGTAGGATACACTAATTAGATGTTTTAATTTGGTTTCTTGAAGTCTACCTTCATTTAAAAATAAGGGATTTCTATCCCCATTTTCTAGATGACAAATATGTCCATCTATAAGTTTGCCCACTAATAAGGAAGTTATGCTTTTATAAGTGAAGACCAATTAAAATAACAAGATTTAGTTTCCATTGAGATTTTTGAAAAATTCAATATGTATTTACATTTTTAAAAATGTGTTTTCTCATCCTTCTGAAAAGGTAACTTCTTATCTTACCTCCTTTCTACTATATTAGTAAAGTTAATTCTAGACAAATTCAGCCAGGTATGCTTATATAATCTTAAATGTGTATTTTAAAACAGGATGTAAGCAGATTGTGACCTACAGGCAAAATCTGGCCTGTAGACGGTTTTTATAAATAAAGTTTTGTTGCAGCACAGCCACACCCAATTGTTCAGCTGTTTATTGCCCATGACTGCTTTTACATTGCATTTCAGAGTTGAGTGGTTGCAGCAGAGACAACATGTCCTTCAAAGCTGAAAATGTTTACTGTTTGGCCATTTTCAGGAAAAGTTTGTTAACACCTGTTTTAAAGCATGCAGCAAAATTATTAATTACTATTTCAATTTTCCCAATTGCTTAAAAAATACGGTTTTTGAAAGACAACTCTCCATTAAGTTCTTTAGTCCCTGCAGGTTGAGCAATAGCGGCTTCATCCTATGCTGCTGGAGCCAACATAACTAAATCCTCTTGGGACCCTTCCACTAGGGTGGAGTGGAACAGCACTTCCTCCCCATCCTTTCGTCCAGAGGAGAATGACCTAATGGCTATTTAAAAAACGACTTCAAAAAACTTTCAGTATAACTTCAAAATATTATTGAATTTCACAAGTTTGAAAGGTCAGTCATGAACCCAGTCAGTCCCTGTGTTTTTAGAGATATAGTTCTCTGGATACTGATTTCTGATTGAACCCATTGTCTCCTAGACTTTCTATATCCCCAGAGGGATGGGTGTTGCTTGCCTTACTCCGTGTTTCTCCCTTGGAATTTAGTAGATGCCTGCTGTGTGGGCAATCAGCAGTGGCTTATTAAATGAATGAACCTCTGGCTACTTAACCTGTTTTTTGCAGTTCCTTGTAATTGAAAATATTTAAACATTATAATTATGTTTCTTAACTAGTTTTGCCGAAGGTATTAAAATTATGGGCACTCAGGTATTTTGTTCATAAATGCATACGATCATGTATATCGTACTTATTTATGTTTTAATTGGGCAGGTACATTTTATACTTCAGAATGGTTGTAATGACCTGCAAGAGACTTTGGTGGCACAACTTTAGTGGTCATGTTGATGAGAAAGCGTCGTGGCCCTGAGGGCTGCCGCTGTCTCTGATTGGGCACATCCACAAGACTGTATCAGACGCTGTCAGACCTGACTTAGCTGTGATAATGGACCTACGGACAGTAGTGGGAAAATCCAAACCTAAGGATAATTCTGAAATCACGCTGGTTTTGGAATGTAATTTTGAGTGTGGCTGTCTGATATTCGAAATGTGAAAGTGCTCTGAAAAATTTTTGAAAGCATTTACAAGAATAAATTTGTATTTAAAAACATTTTTAACTACATAGCACAGAAATCGAAAAGTTGTTTAGCTCCCACATTTGACTCCGTTCTTAACCTTTCTCTGCTGTTTATTCCACCCCTCTGACTGATGACAGGAAAACTTACACTACCTGCCCTTCAGAACCTTGCCAGTAAAGTGCTTAGCATAGAGCCTGGCACGAGAGAAGCACTCACTATTGTTGCTGTAGTTATTTTCATGATTTCGGGGTGGAGGAGATTTTGCCTCAGAAGGCCTTCGGGCACAGGCTAAGAAATAGATAAAAAGGTTCACAATTAAACAATGAAGAGAATTAAGCAGAGTAGAGACTTTGTTCATGTTGTTAGTTACAGCCAGAGTCAAGTGAAGTAGGTAAGACAGCACTACATTTATCTACCTATGTTTTCACTTATTTACTTTTTGCCATACTGAAGTCTACATACGTGTAGTCAAGAGCTGATTACACAGAAAAATTATATAGACTAAGCTGATAGTAACTAAATCAAACACTTCACCTATTGACTTGGACTTATTTGTATTTGAAGATCTGGCAGATGCTGCCTTATCTTAAGACTCTGTATGCTACTCAGTGATCCTCCTGGGTGAATGAATGAGAGACACCATGCTGGCCCCTTGTGTCTGTCATGGAGGAGGTAGTTTAATACAGTCTCTGTAGGTTAGTGTCATCGATAGAATCCTTGGCAATGAAATGCTCCATACTTTGTGCATCCTATACACACAGGCAGGTACACCTAAAGATGTCACGGTGCCACTGTGAAATGGGATCCTTCCTCCTAATAACCTCACTCTGTCCCTTATAACTAAAAGGAACAACTGAGGGCAAATTTATATAATTTTGACTAACAGAGCCAGTTGTAATACGTGTTAGTAAATACCATGAAAGTGTCTTATGGTTCACACTTCCTGTTCACTTTCATGTTCTAGTGGAGGCCACTACTTCTTAAGAACCAAGTGTTTTTAAGTCAGAAACTGTACATTGTCATGTAAATGTAGCACCAGTGGGTAAAGCTTGTCTCCTGTAAAATTTGCTCTCAGATCATGAATAATTGTAACTTAAAGTGGCCCTTCTCCCAAGGTGGGATATTTTAGTGCTTCTTAAGCTTCATGGAACCTCTGATGGTGGAATTTCAGGCATGAGAACATTGAGGGGAAAGAATTTTTTTGATATGGGTGTATATTCATAAATCTTCCCAAATGTTCTCAAAAAGTCATCACATGTTTTTATTTTATTTTTCTCATGTATCTTCTATTTTTTTAATCTACCCTCAATAGTGCATCAAAACCTATAACTCTGACTGGCATCTTGTGAACTATAAATATGAAGATTACTCAGGAGAGTTTCAACAGCTTCCAAAGTGAGTAAATGGACAGACCACGCAAGGTGGGGTTATACACATAGAGAAACTTCTTTGTACTTAAAATGTTTAGGGAGATATGTAACTTCTAGCCATCAGATTAATTGGAGAAAATATTTCTAGATGATTTGTGTGTATAAGGGGTAGCTATTGTTTATAGGCCATTTGATAATAGGACTCAATCCCAGTACTCTGAGATTGGCAGGTGGTAATAAATACATGGATGGTTTAATTATGTCAAGTGATTCTTTTCAGGCTACCACTGATAAAACAGGAAAATTTTTTTCAGTGAGAAATAGAAAACAAAGAAAATGTAAGGGTTTTGAAATATGCTACAATGTGTTTTATCTTAAAAAGAATATTTTAAAAAAAAATAACAATTTTATGTTTTATGAATTTTTTTCCCATTTTTTTACTGGATAAATTTTAGGTTAAAAGCATATCAAAGAACAAGCATTTCCCCAGACAAATTTCTTTACCTCCTTTAAAGTATTAACTTACTCTAGAATATACCAAAAGCAGGTATTTAGATTGATTAGTGGAGGTTAAAGTAAACCAGGGATAGGTAGGTCTCACCTTGAGAGGATATCTATTATAAAATGGTACACCCTTAAATGATTCAGTTGGCAAATTTAAATATAGTTGATTATGAAAATTGAAAGCAGATGGTGGATTGTATTTCAAAAGTAACCTTCGTCAATGGAAATTTTACTTGAGATCCTATTAATATATTTTTCTTTGTGTTTGTTGCATCTATGGGTTTAATTTGTTTTTACTATTCTTGATGGATCTAGCTATTTGTTTTTCTATTTGTGTGGTTCAGCCACTCCTTAAGAGTGGTTAGCCAACTTCTCAAATGCCTTTTTTTTAAACCTCAGCCAAGAACACTCCCTTCCAGCATTATCTTCTCCAGATGGCTATGCTTCTTAGCTCTATATTCACCCAGTACTCATGTGGGGGGTTTTTAATTCTTCCCATTTGATCCAATTAACCTAGCTTTGCTGATAGTCTTGTTTGTGCTATTTGCACTGTGGCTAAAAGAGAATAAACTGTGAGATATATTGTACTTACTATATGATATACTTCTAATGCTGATAGATTTCACTTTGGGGCATTAATAAGAGTTTCTGATTGTGATGCGAATGAGAGGAAAGATTGTAACAGTGATTAAGAACATAGACTCTTCGGTGTCTGCATATGTTGTGTACTTGCTCTGCTCTCTGTAAGCCTTAGTTTCCTCATCTATTAAATGGCTTTAACACCACGGAAAGGAATAAAGGAGAAAACACAGCACAGTGCCTAACTCATAATTGTTTAATAAATGCTAGCTGCTATTGTTATTGTCACGTTTCGTTAATGCCTACCAAGTCTTTATTTATTAATAAACTTTCCCATCTTAAAATACCTATGTAACTCCCAACCTGCTATGCCGTCTTTTCTACATAGCATTTGGAGTTCTCTTAACTCCACTGTGAAAAGCAGTGGCATTGATGGTTTTTATCTATCTGAGTGGGCGGCTTTGGGCTTGTTAAATGCTGAGTCCTCTGATGGGAGAGGAAATGCAGCAGCTTTTCGTGGGTCAGGTGATTATAAAACAAGTTTTTTTCCTTCTTTTTAAAGCAAAGTGGCCAAGTTGGATAAGCTTCCAGTTCATGTCTATGAAGTTGATGAGGAGGTTGACAAAGACGAGGTAGGATGATCCTCACAGATTTAAAAATTGATTTATTTTACAGACTTAGAAGATTGATTAGAAAATCACCAATGTTGAGCCGAAACAGGAATTGGAATGTTTCTTGAAATGGGAAGAATTTTTAAAAATGTGTTGTTTGATTGATTGAAATACTGTTTCTGTTTCAACTTGACTACTTAGCATCTGTAGCATGTTCTCCTGGTCCTGTTTATTTGTTCTGAGATCATTTTCAAAGGCCTGGATAAAATTTGGCTGCACTGTTAAAATATATCAAGATTACGTCCATCTTAAGGTTATGTTGTTTTTCAACAGGATGTCTTAAAATAAGCTGGTAGCCAGTAAATTTTAAATGACTGTTTTTCAGTGATTGCATTGAGTGGAGTATAGTACCCAGAAGCTTTGATTTTAACAACCACACTTCCCCTACTATTGCAGAAATGATTATGGTGAGGGAAGTGTGCAAAACGCAGGGCATGAAGGTGACTGCCCACTGACCAAGGGAAACCTCCTAACTGTCAGTGCTGCCCGTCTCTGCATCTCTCATTCTCCTCTGCTCACTGTTGGACGCCTTATCATGAGTTTAGTTTTTCTTTTCTTATTTAAATTGTCAGCTAAGCCAGGAACACCAGCCCCTCATGAAGTTGAGCAGTGCCCTTGGTAGCAAATTATTTTAGAAACCACTTTTTAAATAATCCTGGGAAGAGGAGGTAGTCATTCATCATGAAAAACAAGCTATTAAAAACGTGGTGCTGATTAATAATAAGAGGAAGACACGTAAAACAAATTATAAAATACTGGATAGAAAGTTATTTCTATTATTGCTAATAATAAGAACAAGAAAAACCACCAATGTTAATATTGAGATGGTCTAAAACAAAGCATAAAATGGGTCTTTATGCAAGTGTCTACTTGATTACAAAATTAAGGATTGTAATTAGAGACTGGTTTTAGGAGGTGTGAGCTGGGTAACCTGACACTGTGTGGCCTTCTTTTCCCAGGGTATCTGCTGAAGTGTATGTTGGGCACAGCCTTAAAGGGGGAAAGAAGTGACAAGGGGGTGCCCTTAAAGAGTGTGGGAGGATGTGGTGGAAGACTCACTAGATTGTGTATTTGTGTGTGTATATATTTCATCGGTCTGTTTATTATGTGTACAAATATACGCCTATATTTTTAGCAGTAGCTGGCCGCTCCACCCCCTTAAACCCAGATCTCAGAGCTTGGGGTGAGAACTTGAAAAAGCATGTTTCTTTACTTTTCTAGCTGTTTCCTTTCACTTTTCTAACGCTCCTCCTTTCCTCTTTCTCTGTTGCATTTGTCCCTCTTTTCCTTCTTTTCTGTTGCCCCATCATGTTACCTCTCCTTTATTGCCTCGTATTTCCTTCCTCCCTTTCTTTATTCACCTTTCCCTGACCTAAGCCTCTGGGAAGTTTTCCAGGAATTTGCTTTTGTCTTTCAATAATAGGGGAGTTGTAATTTGAAAACATTTTTCTTGAAACCAGGCGAGACCTTACAACTTGAATGGTCAAGTATGGTATGTACTTTCTGTGGCTCATTAAACACTTAAAAATAAAAAATTTTATAGTGGAACTAGCTTTGCCTTTTAATGGACTAGGGTTTTCAGACATTTAGACTTGTCCCTCTCTTTCCCTGTTAAGCGGACTCTAAAGTGACTTGTAGGTGTTAGCGTCAGATGGTTTCTCCAGTAAAGGGGCAAGGGGCAACCCAACACCAAATGAATGATTTTCCCACTAACCAGTCTCGCAGCAAATAGCATAAGTAATAACGGGAGCTTGATTGCTATGTTTTTCTTCTCTCCCAGGATGCTGCCTCCCTTGGCTCTCAGAAGGGTGGCATCACCAAGCATGGGTGGCTGTACAAAGGCAACATGAACAGTGCGATAAGTGTCACCATGAGGGTAAGGAGGCCCACCACCCTGTTTTGCCCTCTGATTAAATTCTTGCTGCTGTAGGTCTTAGAAATAATGCTCAAGATGAATGGGTGTGCTGTTCTTGACAAAAATGACATTGTCTGGTTAGTAAGATGCTCCCTTTTTTTTTTAGTAAGATCGACCCGCATTCATACAGACCCTTCCACCCACTTACCGGTCACCCTCTCACCATCACTGGGCTGGTATGAAGGTGCAGTTGCTAACACAGCCTTTTTTTCTCTGTATTAACTACAAAAATGATACTCGGTACCTCAAAGCACGCCACCGAGAGGCTAACCCTAAGCACTTTTGTGGAGGTCTGCTGCAGCAAAGTCAAGTGAAGTGAAAGTTGAGGACCAAAGGGAAAATGGTAACATTGGAAGAAGGCTGCAAAGAGGAAAGTAAAACCAGTGTAAAAACCTACTCAGGAGAGAAACTGGGCTACAGAAAGACCAGGACTAATAATAAAGAGAAAAGAAACAACGGAGGCGGGATAGGATGGACAGGGAGATAAAAATTAAATCCGGGAAAATGCTGACTGTCTCGGTCCTGAGGATGGAAAATTGTTCAGTGTCACGAGGCAAAGAATAGTTTCTGTTCTGTGTGAGCAGGAAACCCTGGGGATTTGAGAAAGTTTCCACCCCTCTGAGCTGCATCCCAAATCAGAACTCACTACACTGCTTTTGGGGAGTTACGTAAAATCCCACATTCTGTGGGTGAGAAAAATGACCCACAGATGTTAGGTGAACCACTTCCTTAGAATTGAGATACAGGTCGAGGGGCCAGCGGGGGAGGAAAGGGGGACAATGGGGGGGGGAAAAGGGAGACATCTGTAATACTTTCAACAATAAAGATTAAACCTATTAAAAAATAGCAAAATCAGGATTTGAACCCAGGTTATCTGTTAAAATAAAAAAAAAGAATTGAAATGCAGTGACTGAAGGAGAGTCTTAACACCCAGTTACCCGGAGCATTGGCCAGAATTAGATTTGGTTTGGAGAGAACTGAACTGGTTTTCACATATGTGTCAAATTGTGAGTTATTGGTAGAGCTTGTGACTCTTTTCGTTTTGAAACAATAGCTGTCTGTGTGTGTTTTTCTCTCAGTCATTTAAAAGACGGTTTTTCCACCTGATTCAACTTGGTGATGGATCCTACAATTTGAGTTTTTATAAAGATGAAAAGATCTCCAAAGAACCGAAAGGATCTATATTTCTGGATTCCTGTATGGGTGTGGTTCAGGTAAATATGGAAAGAATTTTATTACTTTTTCTTATTTGTAAACGTACTATCTGTGAGTTAGCAGATTTAAGCAAACACTTCCAAAAATGGCAATTTTGTGCTAGAAATATAACAGTTGACTTTAAATGAGAAAAGCCTTGTTTTTCATCATTTTAGAAGATGATAGGCATAACATAGAGGCAGAGTTTCATTGTAGTAGCCACAAGTGCTCTTGTGCATGAGTTCTTGTATTTAAAACCTGGCTCAGCCAATTTTTAGGTCACCTTGGATGGCTATTACCTGAAGTTTCTTCATTTGCAAAATTCAGGTAATGATAATGTTTCCTGAATAGGGTAAATGGGAGGGTTGGATGAGCTAACTTGGAAATATTTAGAACAGTTCTTAGCATTTCAGTGATGACTTTTATCACTGCCATCATAATACCAATGGCAGAGTAATATATTGGTCAAGAGATTAGGTTTCAGATCCAAACTGCTCTACCATTTACCCACTGTGTAAGCTTGGAGATATTACTTAACCTCTCTGTGCCTCAGTTTTCTCACTTGTTAAATAGTACCAAATATGGCTTCTGAGAGGATTAATTAATAGATGTAAGAGCTTAGGACAGTGCTGGCACATGGTAAGCTTTCAGCCAGTATTAGATATTTTTATCATAGTGCTGTTTCAACATTAAAGATAAATTAAGAAAAAAATATTTTTCATTATATATAATACATGAATATATACATATTATAAATATCAGACAATACAAATAATGTGGAAGTCCCTGTTGACCCCAATGGCTCCCTTTCCCAAAGAGCTGCTTTTACCAGTTTGGTGCTCTCCTTTCATACCTTTATAGAATTTGTCTTTGAAAGCCAGTTGCCAGTTTTCCCATCTATCCATCCATCCAGCCATCCACCCATTCCCCTGCCATTTTTCAGGAAGATCTAAGGCTGCAATTTACAAGGATACATAAAACACAGGATTCCATACATTTAAGGTGGGTCTGAAAGCAGAAAGGTAAACAAGGAGTCAGGATTGGGAGGAGATAAGTGGAATAAGGTGAGGAGAAAGTCTGTGTCATAAAGACCTAATACAAGCTTTGGGGCCCTACACTTTCTAGCTGGGAGACCCATTCAGTCACACAGCATACAGAGATACAATCTAATTAGTCAGAAGCTGCCCGAGCATCTCAGAATGAAAATATTCAGGCATTTCTCTTGGGGGACCCCATACAGAGGACACTGTGTGATTAATGAACAGTCTCCTTGACAACTCCTCACAATAGATACAGTCACCATTATCAGAGAATTCTCCCTTAAAGTGACTCAATGTTGGCTAATGACATCAGTCCAAAGCTGGATTCTACAAGAAAAGTTGTTTTGTGGGGCCAGCGTGGTTAAGGTTAGACACATAACTCTCTGGTTTGACCCTCAGGTGTGCTTGTTTATGTATTCATGTTTACTTAAAATTAAATTGCATTTTCACCTACGTAATTGTTCCTTTGATTTAAAAAGTCAAAACAGTGCAGAAAGGTAACACGAAAGACACATTCCTGCCTGAATCACCCCCCACCTCACCTATTCCCCACTCTCCTAAGGTGGTCATTTTCAACTCTTTTCTTTATTTTTTCTGGGATTTGTCTTCATATTGCTAGATAAGAAGTGTCTGTGCTCTTCATTCATCAGTTGTGGATATTATGTGCCAGTGACAGAATTTTAGCTCCTGCCACCCTCCTTTCTGCTCTAATCTGGACTACAGTTGACCCTTGAACAACATGGGGCTGAGGGATGCCAACTGCCCCCAGAATCCATAATCCATGTTTAACTTTTGAATCCTCCAAAACTTAACTGCCAACAGCCTGCTGTTGACCAGAAGCCTTTCCTGTAACATAAACAGTCGATTAACACACATTTTGTATGTTACACACATACGCTGCCTTCTTATGTGTGTTTACATTTTTCTCCACTGCAAATGGTGCCATGTATGTCTCTTTAGTGTGTGCAGAAGCTTTTATACATTTTAACTTTTTATAATTCATGAATATTTTATGGTAGTAAATGATAAAATAGACTAATATCTACATATTTTTATTCATTTATGACATACCTAACTTTTTCTTAATTATCCATATTTCTAGGCTGAGCAGTCCATGTTCAAGTTTTTTCCAATTGTCCCCAATATCAAAAAAATTTTCCAATATGTTTATTGAAAAAATCCACATGTAAGTGGACTCATGCAGTTCAAACCCATGTCATTCAGGCATTAAAAGTAATTATTTCCTTAGCCTCTGCACAGCCACCATCCTTGAAAATTCCCTTCACCTTCTTCCCCGTGTTGGATTCCGTGTTTTGAGGATCCCGTCCTGTCTTATGTCGTTGGACTGTCTTGTTTTGGAGGAGTGCATCCTCCAGCAGCTTCCTGGGAAATCATGTGCAAGATGCTAATTTGTTGAGGGGTAGCATATCTGCAAATAGCTTTATTTTTGCATTTATACTTGACTAATAGTTTGGCTGGGTGTAGAAATCCAAGGTAAAATTTACTTTAGAATTTGAAGGCGTTTCATCACCTTCTAGGTGCTTGTGCTGTTTTGGAGTCGGGTGTTATTCTTATTCCCTGTTCTTAGTGATCTTCTCTTTATCTCTGGTGACCTGAAATTTAGGTTATTGTGTCTTGTTTTGATTTTTTTGGTAAGCTTTTTGTTAAGGCATAACATACAAATAGAAACTATACATATAATGAATGTGAGGCCAAACTTTTACTAAGTTTGGATCTCTTCTGTTCTTTGTGCTGAGAGCTCTGTTCTCACTCTGAAAACTGTCGTGCACGTTCTAGCCACCTGGGTCTTCCTGACCCCCAGTCAGTCTCTTCAACTCAGGGAGACCGTGGGACTCTGGGTCTCCCTTCCTGCGCCGCACTCCAGGCAGAAAGCTGAGGTGGTGGTAGGGCTCACTTCATTTATTTCCCTTCTATCAAGGATCCCAGGCCTGCTCTCCCTGTTGTCAACTATCTGAAGGCAGTTGTTTCATCTCTTCTGTCCAGTTTTCTAGTAGTTATGATGGGAGAGCAAGTCCATATGCTGTTACTTCATCATGGCCAGCAGTAGAAATTGGCGGTCCAAACTCAGATCTTTTCAGGGGCTAAGCAGGTAATCAAGTGAAAGAAGAGGCCTTGGTGTAAAGCAATAGGGAATCCTTGGGACTGTGACAAACTGGATGCAGGTGATCCCATTTAAAGAGGGCTGATGCTGCTGGGTGGAAATAAATACCAGCTCAGGGTTGTCAGACCATCAGGTTTTTCAAGAAAGGCATAAATACAAAATTTTAGTTAAATCTTGAAGTTCTTAATGCTAACTAATTTTAAAAACAAAAACACTGCAGGGCCAAAAAAGTGGGGAGGTGGGGGATGTAATACATGAAAGTGTATTTGAGCCCTGGAACAGGAGTTATAGAATCACTTAATGTTCACTAGAAATTATGATGTGTCAACAGCTAATTGGCATGTGGATGTCTCCTGCCGGTAACCCAACCTCACCTGAAAGCTGCTACTAGAAACCAAATTATATCAAACTTTTTATTCACGGTGTATAGTAAGGGTACCAGAGAGAATTGTCGATGAAGGCAAATTAACTTCTTGTGTGGGATTCCCAAGCAGGAGTTTGATTGATATTTTTAAGTTGAGAGACTTTTAAAGTTGCTTTTTAGTTGATTTTCTGGCATTTGGAAAGTAGGAAGTAATTATTTTGTTTTATTAGAGTTTTGTTGCCCGTCTTCACAGTGTATAGATGACTTACAAGTACAGCAGCTGAGCTACCACTCAATCTCGAGTGCGTTTCAGAATCTAAGGTTCTGACTTCAGCAGATGTGGCTGATGGTGTTTTTCGTTTAATAAATTGTATCTAAGGCTTCAAAAATTTAAAAGCATTTCTTTTCATCCACGTTTGTTATAAGCTAAGTTCCAAAAGTTGTAGTTTAAGCGTTTTGGGAGTTTTAAAAATATATATTGCTATTGGACATTATTACTAAGTTAGTTGATTAATGCTGTGAGTTCAAAGAAGTGCTTAAAGTAAAATTTTAAAATAGGCCTGAATGGAATCCAGGTTAGAATGTTAAGCTGTAAAAGGATTTTAGAAGCTTGGAGTGATTATATTTATTTTGTAGATAAGGAAATGGAAGTAATTCAAAATCAAGGCCTAATGTTCTCCCCCCACCACCTTTTAACTTTTTACTTTCATAACCGTGAGTATGTGAGGAATGTGGGGGAAAGAAACTTCATTTCACTTCCAGACTTTGACTCTGATTCTTGCCTTGAAGTGAAGTTTAAGTGAGGTCCAGGGCAGCAATTAGGGTGCCCACAGCGGGCAGTCTGTACACAGTAGTTTGTGTGGCTTTGCCCGAAGAGGCAATCTCCTTCATGTTTCTGAGAACTACACAGACGCCTTAGGGAGGGTGGCCCTGTCCCTGAGACCTGCATTGAGGAACCCCACAGGGACTACAGCTAAACAGCTAGAATTTTAGTAGGTGAGGGGTCTGCTCTGCCCTACACAGGTTGGCAGGAGTTTGTGACATCATGTCCCTCGGCCTGTATCTGCAAGGAATCTTGTGCCATGGCCCTTGGAGCTTAACCTCTATCTAATGCAATCACAGGGGGTGATTTTACCCACCAGGGTGTGTTTGATAATATCTAAAGACATGTTTTGATCTTCACAACTGGAGGGGAATGCTACTGGCATCTAATGGGTAAGGCCAGGGACGCTGCCAAACCACCTACAGTGCACAGGATGCCCCCATACCAGAATTATCAGTCCCAAACATCAGTAGGGCAGAGTTCGAGAAACCCTGGTCTTGGGCACATTCACTCTTCACCATTTAATGCACGTGGACTACTGTTTTTATACTTTGAGTCAGATACCCTTTCACAGGCATAAAAACCACAGGCATGAGGGAAGGGGAAGGTAGACACAGTGTCCTAGTACCTTTTGGGACTCATCAGTGATGAGGAAGTTCCAGATAAGGAAGTCAAGCATGTTGATAAATAATGGTTTGCTTTTAAAAATGTAATACCATACACTAGGTCATTAAAAAAAATAGGAGCTAGGAGAATTGAAAATTTTCAATGAAATTTCATTCCAAATATCTTTCAAGAGCCTGTTATTTGTCAGGCAGTATTCTAGAAATGGGGATGTAGCATTGAACAAAAGAAATCTCTGTCCTGAGGAGCTTCCATTCCATTGGAGGGGATAGACAGACGGCAAATAAAATTAACATGTAAATTGTGGAATGTGTCTGATGGAAAACAAAGCTACGGAGAAAACAAAGCAGGGAAGGTGGAGAATGATGAGTTTTATGGGGGGGGGACTTGTTCTGAAATGCCAATGTGATAGCACCCATCAGCAAATAATAAAGAGGAACTTTTAAGGCCATTCCAATTCTTTTAAAATATATGTTGTTACCCTTTTTTTCCATTTCAGAACAACAAAGTCAGGCGCTTTGCTTTTGAGCTCAAGATGCAGGACAAAAGTAGTTATCTTTTGGCAGCAGACAGTGAGGTGGAAATGGAAGAATGGATCACAATTCTAAACAAGATTCTCCAGCTCAACTTTGAAGCTGCGATGCAAGAAAAGCGAAACGGAGACTCTCATGAAGGTAGGTGGGTCTAGGTTTCCCCAGGTTCAGGCACACTCTGCAGGTGTCCTTTATTTTTGCCAGAGGGTATAGAAAGTAGACATATAAATTGCATACCCACATGAGAGGTGAGACAGATGTGAGCTTTTTAAAAATATATCTTTATTGATTTCAGAGAGAGGAAAGGGGAGGGAAAGAGAGATAGAAGCATCAATGATGAGAGAGTCATTGATCAGCTGCCTCTTGCACGCCCCCCACCAGGGATTGAGCCCGCAACTCGGGCATGTGCCCTGACCGGGAATCAAACCACGATCTCCTGGATCATTGGTCAATGTTCAACCACTGAGCCACGCCGGTCCAGCCAGATGTGAGCTTTTTACAGATAGCCTGTCATAAAAAGATTTTGTCACATTACTATTTACTCCCCTGACATCATTTTTATAAGGAAATCATGTCATTGGAAGACCCACAGCTTTCGAAGCAGAAAGGAAGACCTGAGTTTGAATCCCAGCAATAAATATACCATTTTCAGCTGTGAGACCTTAGGCAAGCTACTTATATATTCTGAGTGTTGGTTTATGCACCTATAAAATGAGGGGAAAAAGAATTTGCTGGTCAATGGGAAGATTAAAAAAAATAATGTATTTCTAGTACCTAACATAGAGTCAGCGCTTAAAATACTAATTGTAGTTGTTATTGTTATCATTAATCATGTCGTTTGGAATTTCCAAGACAAAGTTAGGATGGGCAGAAACCTCCTATTAAATTGGTAGGAAAAATCTTGCTATTTTCTTGATAATTCATGTTTGTTTGTTTTTTGCTTCTTTAGACAGGTAATTCTCAACTCTGTTTGTGTCTTAGAAATGCCTAGGAACTTTTAAAAAATATTATTTCCTTTGTCCCACCAAAGATTCTGACTTAGCTGGCCTGGGGTGGTGACTTTTAGTGCTTCTGATGGGTGCGGCTCTTTGGGCTGGTGTTCACGGCTAGTATCCATGCTAATCAGACAGTGTCCATGCTGTACCAGCTACCACATGTTGACCTCTCACCACTGGGCCTGGGCATCAGAGTTGTTTTTAAAGCTCCAAGGTGTTTCTAATGGGTATCAGAGTTGAAACCCACTGCGTTCGAGGGCACATAAGAGAAATGGCCCTCCTCCTGTTTTTAAAAAAATATATGTTCAACTACAAGTGACTCGGGTAATCTGTTTTGCCATTTTAGATGATGAACCAAGCAAATTGGAAGGTTCTGGTTCTGGTTTAGATAGCTACCTGCCTGAACTTGTCAAGGTAACATCAACTTAAATCTTCTGCTCTTCATAGAATGATACTGAAATAGTTCTCATTTCATCTGTTGAAATATTAGCAGTTACATTGTAGTAAGTCATTAAAATGACATTGTAGTTACTGCTCTTTCTTTTGTAACTTGAATATTTGCTGATACGAAATACACGACTAACCTGAGTCAGATTTCAGTCTGTTTTCCAGAAAGTGCCTTACAAAGTATTCTTTTTTAAATTATTCTTTAACTTAGTGATTTTCAACCTGTGTGCCGCAAGAAGTTTTAAAATATGCAGTACTTGACTATTTTGTCAAGGGCACTGACCTTCAACAATAGCTGTCTGGTGTGAATGAATCAAAATTATACCTATTATTTTTGTCAAATTGACAAAAAAAATAACATTTTCTGGTGTGCTACAGAAGTTTAGTAATTAGTTTATGTGTGCCATGAGATGAAAAAGGTTGAAAATCACTGCTTTAAGTGTTTTTCCCTCCATGATATTTAATACTGTATTACAAGTATTGAAGAAATAACCAAAATACACAGGTGAATGTTCCCATGGTAACTAGGTACTTATGCAGCCCTTATTCAGGTTGATAGACACCGTTCCAAAGATGATGGGTCCATGTGAATCTTGCCACTAAACCAAAGAGGGGTTGCCTATGTTATATAAGTTGTTCATGGGTCATTCTGAATGAAAAAAAGTTACACCTGTTTTTTACAAGTTACTGAAAAGCACAAAGAACAAAAACAACTATATTCCCACCTCCCAGATTCAACACCTGTTACTACAGTTTTAGCTTCCATATTTTTTAAAGAAAAAAAATACCAGTTATAAATTTCTTTTTAAACATCATCCTTACTCCATTCCCTTCTTTTCATGCAACCTCAACCAGAGACAACCACTATTAAGAGTTTTCTGGGGTAACTTCCATTTAATTTGTATATGTTTATCGGTGTATCTGTTATAATGATATATATGGTTGTGTTTTGTGTGCTTAAAAATGTTATACAAATGCTAACGTATTATTCTGCACTTGCTTTTATTTTTAAATTCAGCATTGTTTTGAGACTCAGCCAAGTGGGTATATAGATCTAGTTCATCTCTTTTATTCTATTGTGTAAGCATTTGTATTAGCTGTTCTATTATTTCCAGTGTTTCTATTACAGTGTTACAGTGAGTATTCTTGTAATTCTCTCCTTGTGTGCATCTATGAATGACTTCTTTTTTAAAATGAGAGAAATATCTTTGTCTTCTCTAGCTCTTTATATTCTTACTCTGTTACTGCCTTTCTATTCTTTTTTTTTTTTTTTTCCGAACACAATGGAATAGAGGCTGTACACACCCATGTCTTAAACACTGTAATAGAAAGCATGGTTTATCTGTATATGATTATAAATAGACTAGCATTCAGCATTGACCTTTACTTTAGACAACATGGTTCTTCTAAAATATAAAATCTCCCTCCCTGGCTAGGACTTCAGAATATTGTTTTTCTTAGGACTTGAATGTTACCACAGTATCTTTTTAGCACCTGCCTATTAAAGCTAATTTTAGTGTCACCATTGTAACTACCTTTTAGGCTGAGAAGAGTTTTGGTGTGTGTGTTTGGTTTTTTGTGTCATAAACTTCTGTGTATCATATTTTACATTAAGGTTTGCTTTTTTATTTCTAGATGTTTTGGGGTCCACAATTTATCAAAGCAAAACATTTGTCGAAACAGATATTATATGCAATGCAATCTAGAATTGAAAACAGAACTTTCCACACTCACTGGGTGACACAATGGATACCTAGGAGCAGACTCATATTATTTGAGTCCAATGTTGATTAATTAGAAATCTGTATTTTTTCCTGTGAACACATACAGGAGTTGTGCTTTCCTTTCTTCTCTCATTGCCTACTACTACCTGGCCAACATAATTCAGAATTCCTTGATTTTAAGACCTAGGGAGATATTTTTAAAATAAAAAAAATATATACATACACATTTAAAAAACACACAAAAAACTGGGTCACATAATGTTGAGCTAAAGAAGCCTGACACAAAGCCTATCTTTAGATAGATAGATAGATATTCTTTTTGAAAATATATGTATAACATATTTGGAGCTATTTTCAAACTGTGGGTAAAAACCATCAAGCTGAAGCTATTTTAGTTGGTAAAATCAATTTAATTGGTTTCAACCCCCATTTCATTTTGTTTTATTTTTTTCTATTCTTTTTTTATTGAAGTAGAACTTATATATAGTAAAATTCTCAAGTGCTAATTGTACAGCTTAATGGATTTCACATTTGTACACACACATATACCTCCCAGATCTCAATATGTAGAGTATTTCCAGCACCCAGGAGACTGTCCTGTAACTCCCTCCCAGCTGGTATTCTCATTCTTTTGACCTCTTTCATTGTAGGTTAGTCTCAGTTATTCTAGACCTTCCTATAAACGGAATCATACAGTGTGCACTCTCTGTATCAGGCTTCTTTAGCTCAACATTGTGTGACCCAATTTTTTTTTTAAAGGATAGAATTGAATAGAGAATATGAAAGTACACTGCCCTTAATGATCAACTATATTACTTTAGCTATAACTATAGATATAGATACAGATATTGTGTGTGCATTGGGTTATGATGTAAATGTATTTTTTACTGTGGGTCATGGTCAAAGCCTGAAATTGCAGCATTATAAGGGGCTTAACTACTGCACACCCACTCCTCGCCCCAGCTCTCAGGTGTTTTAAAGATATTTTCATTTAAGAAGGTGGAAAGAACAGAAAGTCATTTTTCAAAGGGAAAAAAAGAATAAAGAAAATTAAGATGTATTCTCACTCACTCATTGTCCTGCCATCATGCTTGCAGGTGGCAGTGTCCCTGGTGATGCCTTTGTGGCGCACAGTGCGAGGGGCCCAGGCACCTACTGTGCCCAGCTCTCAGCTCCTCACAGCCCAGGGCCCCGAGTGTGAGCGTGGTTTTGGCTGTCTACAGCCCCCTCCGGCGTATCTGGGGAGGTGATGCTTTGTACCTGTTAGGAAGCAGGGAAGGCGACTGATAACTGGTTGTCCTGATTTTATAAAGAGCGGGTTCAGTAGTGGAGAACCCGAGATTGAAGCGCGAAGTGGGAGGGAGAGGGGAGAGCGCTGGAAGCAGAGCTGTGCGGGGAGGGGGTTAATCAGGGGATGGAGGAGCCCAGAGGTCAGTACCAGGCCAGGAATCTGTAAGAAAGGGCCCAGCAGGTGATCAGGCCACGGCCGGGGTTTCTGAGAAAGGGCTAGAACAGCGGGGCAGGCAGAAGGCCGTTAAAGGTGTCGTTTAATGGCAGGTCCTCTCTGGTCAGCTCCTCTTTCTGCTTCATTTATCCTGTTGCCCTGGCTTTTGTTTTCCACTGTGACTGAGACATGACCAAAGAGGATATGAGTGACAGGAAATTGTTTCGGTACAAAAATAACCGAAGTCTCCTTCTGGAATATAATGGAGCGGCCCTTTACGTGTGGTAGGGATGATACGGGCTTAGGTTCTCAGAATATTTTGTATACTCTTGGCCCCTGCGTTTGTACATTTAGTACTGAACATCATTATTGTTTTACTGGGTGATGTGCTGTATTTACCCTAAAGCCTGTTCTTTTCTTCCTATTCTTAATATGGAACCAAACATGTTTGTTGTAAACTTAACAGCATTTATAGTATCGGAGTACTTACTCTTATAAATGTTTTTATAGATTATATAAACTATAAAGTTAGTTAACCCTTCAGAGTCTAGGGTTAATATGATTAGATTATAAACCTGATTACTATTTAATTTCTTTCTCTGATTACATTTGTCTTAGGTGACATTGGGACGTATATCCCCTCCTTATGTAAACCCATATAAGTAAAACCCTCATGCTTCAACCTTATATGTTTCTTCTCCACAGCTTTTCTATTTTTGAGCTGTTTTTTTTTTGGTCCTCAGAGAACAGCACCTCACTTTAAATTGGTCTCCCCATGTGGTTCTGAAAAGAAGTGTTGTTTCATATTATCCCAAAATTGCTCATATCCAAATACCTTATAACTTCTTTTTAGCTAATGAACTTACCTTTCTGGGTAGATCTCCCACAGCTTAGCACAGAATAAAATGTGGTGTCCCAAACTTTATGATCAGGTGGAGTAAGGGTCAGGCAGACAAGCTCAGCAGTACATGTCAGAACCCAAACAGTTTCACAGACACCTTTGCTGATTTTTTAAACCAACTCTGTAACAGATGCTTCCTTCCCTGTGTCCTAATCCAGAAAACTGTGTATTGTATTATGATACAAAGGCATTGGCTAGGGCTGTGTTTGTGAGGTCAGCTAGAATTCTGTTTCTTGGGCCTCCTGATTCTATAATGATGAGATGATGGTCCCAGGGAGTTAGATATCTTGGGGGTAATAGAAACAAATCGTGACAGCTCTTTAAATTAAAAAGTATATATTCTAGCCTCTAAGGATTTTGCTAAACTTTCCTATTCCAACCCATTCCATTTAAATGAGCCAACGGTTAACACAGTATAATTCTGATAACTCATTCTCAAAATGAAGTGCTGTTGACCACAGTCTTTGACCTTAGATTGTTTTGTCTGCTCAGAGATAAACTTAAGACACAAAGTAGGCCTACAGCAGTCTCTCTTAAAACTCTGAAATGTTTGGCCCATAATTACTTCTCAAAACAAGGGAGAAAACATAAGCATTAGTGATTAAACTTAGGGTTTACAGAAGTGGGAGGAATAGCCTTTGTTTCAGATGAATCATTCTCCTCTTTGACAGCGGAGCAAGTGTCGGTTTTTACAGAGACCAGCTCTCTCATTGTCCATTTTCTTCGTTTTCCTCTCCTTTTTCTCCATACTGAACTGAAAGTATTAGATGGGTATGGATCGGATGGCAGCGACAGGATTTGGAGAAGAGCCAGTCCAGTTCTTCCTACCTCCACAATATGAACTGACCACAGGTTATTTTAAGAGCAGAGCTGGTTTCTGTCACTTTGAGAAGTGCTGGATGGCACAGTCTGTGGGATGTTTGTTTTTTTACAGTTATATTTTGTAGGCCTTTAGATTGTGAGAGTACATATTACAGGAATTTATTTTGTTTTTACTAAAATTTAAGTAAATATAAATGCACTTGCTATAACAAGTAAAAAATATCCAAAGTTATATAAAGAAAAGTTAATCTTTTCCCTCATCTTCCATCACCACAATCCTGAGAGCACCTATGTTATTAACCTGTTGTAATTCTTCTTTCACCAAACCAATTGCTCATAGAAACATACACACATATGTAGTGTTTTTAATGATTTTTAAAAAATATGCTCATGATCTATATGTTACTCTGCAATTTGTTCTATCACTTAAAAACCTTTCATAGCTGCCTCTGGATCTAGTTTATTCATTTTCATAGCTGCATAATATTCCAGATATGGTTATCGCACACTTTATTTCACCATCTCCCTGTTTACAAACATTCAGGTTATTTTCAGTTTTTAGCCTCTACAGACAGTACACAATAAACATTATAACATATTTATGAGCTTAAATACGTGTACTCTTATTCCGCTTTGAGAAGTGGAATTTGCTTTTATCTCTCTCATTGCAGAGCTGTCAGTGTAAGTGTATGTAAGGTGCATTATAAGCTCTTAGGTTATTTTTACTTCAAAAGTTGTCCCTTTCCCCTTAAGTGGCTTCTCCAGTGACCACTATATCTCTTGGACGTTAGTGCAAACATCAGAATGCTTTGAGTCTATTTTTGGCTAGTTGTTGGTTTTTTTTCTTTTAGTGTGTCTGCATCTCTGCTTGTCCTCTAACTGTATGGAGCTCACGGCAGTCATTCTTTGTTCATTTCTCGTGTCCTAGCACAGTCAGCTTGAGACAACAGCATCTTTCAGAAAGGCAGTGGGAATCGCATCCACACTGAGAACCCATCGCTCTGCTCCAGTGTCTGAGATGAGAGCATTCACCTTTGTTGAAGGACTCAAGCAGAAATTCAGGAGTGGGATGCGTTACTGCTGGTGGTGGCCCCTAGCACCTTGTACTGATGTTTTTGTTTGGAAACATAGCTCTGTACAAAGTAAAGCAAATTCTTTGAGCTAAATTAAGTAGATTCTAAATACACATGTTCTGGCTCTATTGATATGAAAAATTAGGAAAGGTGATAGGAGCCTGCCTCAGCCACAGGCACATGTTTTTACTCAGAAATGAAAATGGAGTCCAGGGAGGCAAAGTACCCTGCTCAAATTCACACCGCTAGTTAATGACTGAACCACAACTAGAATCCAGTTTCTTAGTATTCCAGTGTCATTTCATTCTGCTAGACCTATAGACAGTTGGTTAAATACAGTGATCATAGAATTTGGGTCATTGCTAAGAACCTGTTATAACAGCTACATGCCTGAGAAAATGAAGGCAATGCTCAATTTCTCATTAAGCATGATCAGAAATGTAATAATAGACCTTGTTCAGCCACCAGCATAGAGGCTGTCACTGTAGCTGTCACTGACCCATCACATGTGACATGTGATGTGACATGTGACTTGTGGTCTTTGCAGAAAGGAGCACATGAGAAAGGGCATTCTCTTCTGACTATAGATTTATAAATTTCACCATTGAGATTGAGAGAAATAAGAAGAACAGGATCTAGATTAGAGGTGCCATGTGTGGGAAATAATGTTGTTAGAGATGACTTCTGTCTTGTGGATATCTTAGAAGCTTCTCCTTTCTGTTCCCAAATCCCACTTCTCCAGCCCCCTGTCTCTGCCACCATATGTCTGTTTCCCTCAATGGTCTCTCTTCTCCAAGTCTGTGATTCCAGCCTTCATCCCTGGCTGTCCTCAAGTTCCAGCTCTCTAGCTGTCTACTGGATGTTTCCAGTTGGAAATCCCACAGGCATCTCCAAACTCGAATTTACCACCTTCTCCACAGACTTGCTCTTGGTCCTGAATTATCTCTCTCAGTTACTAGCTTGCCCAGTCAGCAGGGTTCTCAACTAGGAATGTGAAATTTGTATGGGGCTTGCTGTGACACTCAGAGGCAGTTGTAATAACCCAGGAGAGACCAGGTGGCCTCTTAGTCTTTCCCCTTTTAATCTATTTCCTCAGTCCTACCTGAGTCATGCTTCTAAAATGCAGAACTGGTTATTGTATTCCCTTGCTTAAAATATTGCAGGATTTTTTTTGGATTTTGAATGAAATCCTCAGTCCTTAACATACAAATTCTAGACTCTTTTTTTTTTTTTACTGTTTTCATTATGTACAAACATTCAGTCATAAATGATTTGGTAACTGCTCAGGTATGACTTGCCTCTTTGTATCTGCAGTACCTCTTCCTAGAATGCCCTTTTCTCCTTTCCTGCCTAATGTTCTGGTCCTTTAAGTTGGGCGCCTTTTCCTGGCTGCCTCTCCTGGTTCAGGTTAGCTGTCACTGTCCCTTATGCTTTCTTTTGCCATTCTTATTGCCTGTTTATATTCTGTCTTCCCAGCTAGTGTCCTTGGGGGTGGAGACTTTGTTTCATTCATGTTTGTGTCCGTAGTGCCTGATACATAATAAGTGCTCAATAAATATGTGTTTAATGAATCAGCAATGCCCCCTCCCTGCCACTGACACCTGTGGCTATCCTTCAGTGTCTGCCATAGTTTTCTCTTTCCTGCCATTCAAAATATATTCCTTTCTCTTCTGTTGCTTGTACTTTCAGGCTTAAGTGAACCCTAAATTTTTCTACCATCTGGGCTCATTTTCACATTCAGGATCTCTCCATGGTGTGCATCTTCTTCATTCAGCCTAAAATGTTTGTTTTCCTCCTTTTCGCTATCTAAATTCTTGCAAAGCCTGGCCCCTATTCCATTGCATTATGAAGCCTTTCTTGATAGCAATGCTTAATTATTCTCTTTTGCTTTCTTTGTATTGCATTTGACTCTCTAATTGATTGTCAGCTTCATAAGGGCAAGGGTCAGGTATTAATCTCTTTTCCTCTGACAACACTCCCACTGTGTGCTGTTCCTGACATGCAGCTCGCTCCCCAAGCTGAGGGTAGAATCTTCTGGCAGGCAGCCTGGCTCTTCAGGAAGGGGCAGCTTTCAAACACACTCGGCCACCCCTGTAAGAAAATGGGTTATTTTTAAATCTAATTTATATTTTTTGTTTATCTGATCAGAGTACCCGAGATGCAGAAATCAAATTGAAAAGTGAAAGCCGAGTTAAACTTTTTCACTTGGACCCAGATGCCCAGGTAAGAACTGTTTTAATGTTTAAAGTTTCAAACTAAGTTCAGGAAAGGAACCTTGGACAGATTATTTATTTCTTTATGTCTTGTTTTATTTTTGATTGACAAGCAATATAACAACACTATAGAAAATTCAAGGGGTAGAGGAAAAATAAAAACAACCTGTAATCTCATCACCACAGCACAAACATTGTGAAAATTTATATTCAATTGATGAAAATCGAGAGAAATTTATCCAAGGACATTCTCAGACATTTATACTTTACCCCATAAAATAATAGTCAGAAAATAACAAGCATCGCTGCAGATGCCCAGTAAACAGTGATTATTTCCTGACTATCCCAAAGTCAGCCTCAAGTACAAGCCTTGCAGTGCAGTCGATCCACATCTGTGTCCCAACAAAATCCAAGTCGTGGCGTGGCTAGGACCACCAGGGCTGCCACAGATAGGGAGTTTCTGGAGGCAGTGGTTCTGCAGTACTTCCTTCTGTATTTTTTCCTCTTCATGTGTGGTCTTTTTTTTATAGAACTTCTTTTCCCCACTTAACTTGAATAATAAATGGTTTTCTATGTCTCTTCACAGACTTCATAACCCTATATATATTTTTGCTTTTTGACAGTTTTTTTACTTGTGATAAAATATACATAACATGAAATTTACCATTTTAACCCTTTTTCAAGTGTGAAGTTTAGTAATTAAAAACATTTACAATGCTGTGCAACCATCACCACTATCCATTTCCAGAACATTTTCATCATCCCAAACAGAAACTCTTTACCCATTAAACAGTCACTTCCCTATTCCTCCTTCCCCTCACCCCTAGTAACCTCTACTCCACCTTCTGTCTTTGTGAATATGCCTATTTTAAGGACTTAATATATATGTGAAATCATATAATATTTGTCCTTCTGTGCCTGGCTTATTCCATGTAGCATAATATTTTCAAAGTCCAACCATGTGGTAGCACGTGTCAGAATTTTACTTCTTTTTGTGGCTAAATAATATTCCATTGTATGTATATATCCCATTTGGTTTATCCATTCATCTGTTGATGGGCACTGAGTTGCTCATAACCATAATTTTTAAGCTCTGTATGATAATCCATTAAGTAGATATGCCATCATTTTTTAACCATTATAATAAACTATATAAACTTATAAAACAGTATTGTGAGTAATGGTGTATATGGCTTTTCCATATGGCAGTTTCCTTAGGGTGCATTTATTATGGGATTTTTTTTAATGTGAGCATAATGTATTTATATGTTTACTTTTTTTTAAAAGAAGCTTGACTTCCCATCAGCTGAACCAGAAGTGAAGCCATTTGAAGAGAAGTTTGGGAAGAGAATTCTTGTCAAGTGCAATGATCTGTCTTTCAATCTGCAGTGCTGTGTTGCCGAAAATGAAGAAGGACCCACTACAAATGTAATTTTTCTTAAAGATTTCTAAAAAACGGAGGTTTAAGGAGGTACAATGTTTAGATCAGGATGTGGGGGCTCGTTTAGCCTGCTGGGACAGGATGTTTGTGACAAAGGATGGATATTGAGGCTATTTCTCTTTAGCAGTTAATTTATAGCAACATGTCCAGTAATTTATTCTTTGAGCCATAGTGATGGCCTGGATTGTTTTGTTTTGTTCAGGTCGAGCCTTTCTTTGTTACCCTCTCCCTGTTTGACATCAAGGACAACCGGAAGATTTCTGCCGATTTCCACGTGGACCTGAACCATTTCTCAGTGAGGCAGATGCTGGCCACCACGTCCCCGGCTGTGATGAATGGCAGCGGGCGGAGCTCGCCCGCGCTTCAGGACATCCTTCATGAAGCCGCCATGCAGTATCCGAAGCAGGTAGGGGGCCTGAGCCCACCAGTCATGCTACTAAGACTTACTTTACACATGCTGTGGAAATACATAGGGACTTTGTAATGTATAACTGGGGAGAGACTGTTGACTATATTGACAGCTTATCTAATTAGGCAGTAAAAGCAAGCTGAGAGAAGTGGTTTTGGATTTCTCATTCCTTTTTTCTAAACTTTCTGCTAGTTGCCTCCCCCACCAAAAAGCCTATTTGAACAGATGATGAACTATTGATCAGTTAACAAGTTTGGCACTGGGTGCTTCTTAATAGCTAAATGGTTTCACCCTTCTTTGCTGCTTTAGAACCTTTAATGTTCATGGGATTTGTTTAATGTGGCTGTGAATTCTACTTACTGAAGAAAATGTTTTGTCCCCTAGGGAATATTTTCAGTCACGTGTCCTCACCCAGATATATTTCTCGTGGCTAGAATTGAAAAGGTCCTTCAGGGGAGCATCACGCATGGCGCTGAGCCTTACATGAAAAGTTCAGACTCTTCTAAGGTAGGGATGACTTTTATGCTTTGTGAAGGTAAATAGCAATCGGGAGAAAGTGCTCTCTGATGAAGTAGAAATGCTTAAAGAAGTCAAAATTAAACCATATATATATTTCAGAAGATGTAGACTACTGTACATAGGTTTACTCTTATATTTAATCTTATGTGTTCAATTTTCAGTGAAAAGTAGTCCTATGTGTCAATAAAATGCTTCATTTGGCTGGACTATCCTGATACCTTGAAATAATTTGCAGAGGATTTATCAGCTTAATAGTAAACTTTCTGTCATTACAAGGTTCATATATTATATTCAGCTAAAATTATTTCACTTGATGTCTCTCTCAGGTTCTGGAATTATATTTGGGTCCATTTACACTTAAATACGAGACTGAGACTAGGAGACAATCTGGCTCAGATGGTGTGGCCAGTAGGATTGGTGGTTCGGGTCTACTTGTGTTTTGTCAGATAGGACAGGGTTATGGTGGCAGAGGTAGTGTGACCTTAAATAGAAGAGGGAAGGGAAACATAGAGGATGTATGTTTGGTAAATGTGCAAAGTACTGTTCATTACCTGTGGAATGTGTAGGTGTGGACATACCATAAAATTACGGATTATTAGAAATCATCTAGTCCAAGACCTCCTTTCACATTCAGAAGATTGAGGTTTACAAAGGTTTATTTATTTACCTGCTTAGTGTCCCACAGCTAGAGTGGCCAAAGGACACTTGACTGTCACTTGCCAGCACATTGAGCTACCTGTTTAGAGCAAGCTGTTGAGTACTATCCCTGCCAGTTGTACAGTTTTATTGTTTTTTAAAAATTTGGATAAGTGGTCATTTGAAGATTGCCCTGATATAGGAGGGGACACCTCAGAGGCTCTAACAGGAGGTTTGCTGAGCTAACTCAGTTTCCTCTCTTCCTTTCTGTGGTCACCCATACATCACAAGTGTGTCCACCAGGACACAGGATGTTCCTCAAAGAACAGGCTCTAGGAATCAGAAGTGTAAGTGCTGAGCACCTAATTAGCCTGGATACTTTGGATAAATCATGTCACCTCTCTGGGCCTCAGATGTTTAATCCGTAGTTGAGGGATAATATTGCTACCTGCCCCTGCCTTCCTCTCAGGGACAGTGCTAGGATCATACAGATCCTGTACAAGACAATGCTGATATGGACTCCACGAACCACTGACCATGCAGGACCTCGGTATCCTTTATTATACCCCCAGTCAAGTAAAAGCCCGTTTACCCAGGCTCATTGCTTCAAACAGTGTGTGTTTCTGGCTGATAAAAGCTAATTAAAGTTTGGTCTCTGGAGAGAAGCTGTTTTATTTTTTAAATCATGTCTGTAAAACTGTGGATGAGAGTTCTTTTAGCTCTTTGATGTTTTGATTAATAATCAATGAAGGCCCAAGATAAGATCTACTCCCCCGACTGTGCATGCAACACATTTCCAAGGCCCAGACGCACCGACTTTGCTATTTCTGTGTGCCACATGCACAGTTTGAAATGTGAAAGCTCACATTGGTACAGAAACCACGTGTCATTGTGGACTAGATGTTACACTCCACACTCCCAAGTGTCCATTGAGCATCTGCTGATGTCTCCTGTTTCTTCATCACTTATGGGATGTAAAGCTCAGCCATGTGCACATTTTTCCATTTATTCACACCTCCAAAGCAGTAAATTAAAGCAGAGATTAAGATTCAACCATCTTACATCGGAATAGAAGGTTTGGCAGAGAGATGACAGAGGGATATTTTTTCCCCCTCTGTGTATAAAAATTGCCTCCTCATGTTTTCCAAGATGGTCTAGAACATCTTTTGGAGGAAATTTTTATGAAAAGTCTCTGTAGGCCCATCGCAAACAGATTTTAAAAAAAAAAAAAAAAAAAAAAAGGAGAAGGAAGGGAGGGAGGAAGGGAGGAAGGGAGGAAGGGAGGAAGGGAAGAAAGGAATAAATAAACCCAAAGGGCAAAAATGAGTTTCTCACTCTGTCACATACATAATTATGTTCCATTTGCACCCTTGGGAAGTCTGAGGGCTCAGTCCTCGTTCACTGCAGGGAAGAGTGAAACTTACTTAAAGCCTTGTATTTTAGCTTTAAATTTATGCAAATGTTCCATTTTACTCCACGACATAGTCATTATTGTTAAACCTCAGAATAATAGTTTCCACCATAATTGCCACTCCAGGAAGTAGGCCATTTTACCCCATGACTTCAAACCTGAGTCTCTATTTGAACACACCCCACTTGAAGAAGAAAGGGAAGGACTAGATGAGCTCCTGACATCTATTTCAATCGAGATGTGTTTTCCAGTTCACTCATGAAGGCAGCAATTCCCACAGCATGATTATGGTAGAATCCTAATGTTTTGTAATGAAAAGTATAAACCAAGCCCTTCATTTTTTAGTTATGGAAAGTGGAACCTAGAGAGGTGTAATGGCCTATAGATTCACACACCTGGCTTGGAGACAGGCAGCTCTATTATTCTACTCCTGAGTCTTCTAGATGAGCGCTTCTCAAACCCAGACCCAGTGCACACAGGTCACTGGACGTCTGGTCAGGTGCAGGTTCTAACCCAGGAAGTCGGGGGTGGGGTCTGGGACCCTGATTCCTCACAGGTTCCCAGGTGATGCTGATGCTGCCGCTCTGCAGAACACAGACTGGTTCACACGAGCTAGATTACTCCCCAAAATTGGTTTGTCTTGGATATACTTAAGTAATGTAAATGACCCTTCAACACATCACTCTGGCTGAAGTAGACTTTGCATTGGTAACAATGCCATATCCCAGTACAAGCAATTTTGGGAAAATTAAGTGTCATTTTCTTTAGCAATTGGGGTATAGTTGGTTAATAGACCTGCCATGTGTACATCTTAAGCCAAAAGCAAATCTGCTTCACTGTGTACTATAGGGTTAATCAGTCAACCCACAAAAAGGCAAAACTGGTCATTAGGAAGTGAAAATAGCAGAATTTATACTTAGAAAGAAAATATATAGAAATTGAAAACCTTGCACTAACAAGTCATCACCTATAATGTTTTAATAATTACTATTTATCCCCAAGTTGTGGGATTCTGCACAAGCCAGTACATATTAGGAGCTGTGAGAGCTTAGTATTTTCATTAATGTACTCATTTAAACTCTAGTAATGCAATATATTTTGGTATGAATACCAAGTATTATTAATTATTGATAACTCAATGAACTTATAAGTAGCCCTTAATCGTAAAAACTAGGAAAGCCTATGATGTGGCATAGTTGTTGCCTGTGAAAGCAACATTTTAGGTAAGAAAGGACATAACATTTTGGAAACAGTCTTTATTCTATATTTGTTGAAAATCACTGCTAGAGAATTCATTAAACAGCGTACTCTGTGCTGAGTGTCAATCCAGCCGTATTTATTACAGCCAAGTGTGCTTTTGTATCTGATACTACAGTAAAAGCTTGTGATGATGGATGGCTCTTTAGATGGTAATTCTCCTGTCAGTGGGATGCAGCATCTCATGGCTTTATTCTGTCTTCAAGGTTGCTCAGAAGGTGCTGAAGAATGCCAAGCAGGCATGCCAAAGACTAGGACAGTACCGGATGCCATTTGCTTGGGCAGCAAGGTAAGAAAAACATCTTTTATACCTTTGATATAGATGTAGATAGATGTAGATAGATGATAGATGATGATAGATGATAGATAGATAGATAGGTAGATGATAGATAGATAGATGATAGATAGATAGATAGATAGATAGATAGATAGATAGATAGATAGATAGATAGATAATAGATAGATAGATAGATAGATAGATAGATAGATAGATAGATAGATAGATAGATAGATGATAGATAGATAGATAGACAGTCTTATAGACCAACCTATTCTTTTTATTGCCCAGAGACAAAGAGGATTTGAATGTGTAAAGTTAAAAAGTAAATAAGCCCCATATCTGAATACTCACTCACTAGAGTCACAGAAAGGAAAGGTGCTGGTTGGAGGGTAGCTCTGTGGAATGGCGGGGTGAACGGGAATGTTTGTTGCAGAGCTGATATTCCAGGTTCCAGCTGGGAGTGGGGTGACAGCCCAGTGAGGTCTGCAGATTCTCTTTATTTTGTGATCTCTGCTTCTTAAGCATTTCACTGTGTATGTTGTTTCCTAAGCACAGACCGTTTGCTGGAAATGTTTTCTATGTAAATTGAGTTAGTTGTGTTCATCCTCATAAATATCTTCCATGTTTTTAGATAATGAGATTTCTGTTAGCTACAGCCAATGGAATAATAATTAGTCTTCACATAGAAACCAGAATTAAGTTGTGGATTTATTTTGGTCTTTTGGAAACTCAGTTTAGAAGTGTTGTTTTGCTACTTCAGGACATTGTTTAAGGATACATCTGGAAACCTTGACAAGAATGCCAGATTCTCTGCTCTCTACAAGCAAGACAGCAACAAGCTCTCCAATGATGACATGCTCAAGTTACTTGCAGACTTTCGGAAGTGAGTCTCTAGGCCTTACTTTTTCCACATCTGAAAAATAGAAGTTGTTTGGTGGGGAGGGAGGAAGTAGGAGCAGTCTTTTAAATTGCTCCACTCAAACATCATGGGCCATGTTGGTTGAGCATGGACCTTACCCCAAGTCCTTGGGAAGGAAGAGAGGGTTTGACACTGGAAGAGTAACCTGTTTAGTTTGAATTCTGTAAAGGATGTTATTGTTGGTTCTGTCAAGGGTGGGTTGAGGTTAGAGATGAACCTAGGAAAGAAGGAGACAGTTGAGGAACCTTTGCAGGAGGTGGCAAGGGCTTTAGCAAAGCCACTGCAAGGGGAAACAGGAAGAAGGCAACTGATTCAAGTTATGTCAGAGATGCCCAGTTACTGGGTCTTGGTTTCCTGACTGGGTGTTAGGCTGGAAGGAGAGAGAAATGGGTGGTAGTCTCAGATAAATAAGTCCCAGCTTTCTGACTTACACAGTGGAGTGACTTGTGGTACTATTAGCTGAATGGGAGGATAACTTATATAGTACTTATTGTTTATAAGCATAGTTCTAAATGTTTTATATATATTAATGAGTGTATTAGTTTCTTAGGGCTGCCATAACAAAGCACCACAAACTGGGTGGCCTAAAACAATGGAAATTTATTCTCTCACAATTCTGCAGGCTAGAGTTCAAAATCAAGGTGTTGGCAGGGCCCACTCCCTCCCTCTGAGATCTCTAGGGCAGGGTCCTTCCCTGCCTCTTCCAGTCTCTGGTAGCCCCAGGTATCCCTTGGCTTGTGGCAGCGTAACTCCAAACTCTGCTTCTGTCTTCACAGGGCTGGCTTCCTGTGTGTCTGTCTAAACTTCCTTCTTGTAAGAACACGTCATATTAGATTAGGGCCACCCTAGTGACTTCATCTTCACTTAATTACATCTGCAAAGACCCTATTTCTAAATAAGGTCACATTTATAGGTACTAGGGTAAGGATTTAAACATATCTTTTTGGGAACACAACTCAACCCATAACAATGTGGTAAAGAGGTTGAGCAATGATGGAAGGCTGAGAATCTGCTGTTATCTATTCTATCATAAGGAGTTCATTTCTGAACTTATAAAAACTGATTTCCTCTGCTAAGGATGTAGGTTTTAGAATTTTTCTGGGAGAATTCGAGAATGAGAAAGAAGTAAAGGTATTAAAAGATAATGAGATGAAAACAATGGCCAAGAGCCAGCCGCTAACTATTCTATACCATAGGAAACCTTTCAGTCTTTTTTTAAAAATGTCTATCAAAGTAACAATATCAGCTTGCCTAGAACTCAGGAATGGCTGGTTAGCTTTCTTTCACTTCATTTTCACCATTTTCTTACTATAAACCTTTACTTATTTATAGTGAGAAATATATTGTCACAGATAATGTGTGTCATACAGTAATTATTGTCATATTTTTATCTGAGTTCCAGGAAACTTTTAGCCTTACTCATAGAATAAAAAGTTGTTTTTTGAAAACACCAGTTACCTTTAGTTAAGTAGATTACAACTTTCCCTCACTGGACTGCCTTGCAATTCTCAATAATCATGATGTAGGTCTTACATGTACTCACTTAGGAAGATGAACACCTTATATTGTTAAGGAGGAGAAATTGTATCTAATATGACCTCTTTTGAAAAGAAAGTATTTTATATATATGTATTTTTGTATATAAATGAAGAAATGGGTACATAATTAGCTAATTGGGTGGAAAGATAGGTGTAAAAATAGTCTTATAGGCTATACATCAAACTGTTAGTTGTGATTATCTCTGAGGAATGGGTTTATGGGTGACTTTTCACTTTCCACTTTATAGCTTTTCATGATTTTATGTGGACATTTTTTATAACTAACATTTACTCTAATATTCTGACAAAACAAACAAGGAAGTTTTTCATACATGATGGAGGTTGGAAGCCATGTCTCAGGTTACTTCCTAGCTGAGAGCTGGAGGCTTCCCCTGCAGTGGCAGCTCTCGGGGAGTAGCCCCAGCTCTTGGATCTGGTTTCTTCAGTGGAGGCCAGAGGTGGGACTTTACCGGGTCTTTAATCAACAAGCAATCTGAGCCCAGAACCTGAGGCCAGGCAGCAAAGAGCACAGACCTTCACTGGTTCTGAGCATGTGGCACACCACCTCCCTCCTCCAACACGCACACCAGGCCTTCATGGGTGTGCTCAGCAGGAAGGATTTGTGGGAAGAGTGTGCTCCAGGTGGCCAGTAAGAGATGCAGAAACTTGATAGTAAAGATCCAATGCTATTGGCATCAGGGGGTACCACAGCACTCGGGGAGCAGCTGTCCTGCTCAATAGGAATCCGGAGAAACACCAGTGTCCACTGCCTGTGTTCTTCACAGTAGAGTTAGGGAAGGGGAGGATTCCCTTTTATTTTTATTTTTTAAACCTTAGCAGTGCTCTTTTTCTTTCCTCTTTCTTTTTTGACAAAGAATAATCTCATATCAGTGGCTTGGGCAGCAGCTTGAATCCAAAGCTGTTGTTTCTGCCCCCATGATTGTCTCAAAATGTCATTCAAGAGTGAGTGAGAGGGGATATCTGTAATACTTTCAACAATAAAGATAAAAAAAAAAAAAGAAAAGAATGGATGAGAAAAATTTTCTCAAGCTGCCCAGTCTTTAGAAGACAGCTGCCCAAACTCACGAGCCACTTCCGCCGTTCCCAGGGGATACCGTCCAAGATTTAGTAAGAAAACAATTCTGTCAGATGGTATTGCTGACATACATGCTCCAAGAAGTATTTATCTAAGAAGAGAGACTTGGTATACACTTTACATTTATTTGATTTGCTCATGGTGATGTCTTTTCTCACTTCTGCAAAAAATCCGAAGGCATGAAGTATAAAAATAGAGTGTTTTCTTTAAAATGTAGACCTTTTGCCTGGCTGGGCGTGGCTCGGTTGAGCGTCGACCTAGGATCCAGGCGATCGGGGTTCGATTCCCGGTCAGGGTACGTGCCCGGCTTGCGGGCTGCAGCCGATCAATGACTCTTCCATTGATGTTTCTCTCTCTCTCTCTCTCCCTCTCCTTTCCTCTCTCTGAAATCAATAAAGATATTTAAAAATAAATAAATAAAATAAAATGAAGACCTTTTTAATGCTACCTTTGGGTAATTTAGGTAATAACACTGCTAGGGCTTTTGCATGAGACTGAAGTGTATGTGTTTATTTATACTTTATGTTCTTTGTCTCCACGTTTGACATTCTGATCTCCGTTTCCTTCTCGTTACCCTGCACTCAAACCAGGTGGGGCTACTTGCCTTTCTCTAAACCCACCGTATACTTTTACTCCACCATGCTTTGCTCTCTGCCTGAATTGTATTTCCTTTCTGCCCCATGAAGCAGCTACACACAAGTGACCAACACCTACAGCATATGCAGTTCCCTTCTGCTTCTGTCTGTCTGAGGCAACCTTACTCATCTTTTGAAGCCCAATCCGTAACTCACTCCCATGTTGGGAGACCTGGGCCAGGTCACTCTGTTTATCTGCTTGAGTCTCCTCTTCTTTTTAAAGGGGATCATAATGGCCCTGCCTCCTAGAACTGTGGTGGAAATAAATGAAAATACATGTCAGGTGATTTCTCACACTGTGTCATTCCCTATTCCTTCTCAATACCTCAGACCTCTGCCTTCCCTTGGAGGTTTATACAAACTCTGTGGAAATAGTTGCCATATGTCTCAGGTAGTTGACTGTATCTACCAGATTTTTGGGTTCTTAAGGTCAGGAGTCCTATCTTGTTTGTATTCTGTCCATGGTGCCTAATCTAGCGTGTGTTGTATCACATCCTAAGCACATGATAAATGCTGGTTCAAATTTCTCATAGACATAAATTCAGTGATTTTGTTTAAACAAAAGTATTTCAAATATCTTTCAATCACATATAAAATTTTTTTTAATCTTTTTTTTTAAATCCTCACCTGAGGATATTTTTCCATTGCTTTTCAGAGAGAGTGGAAGGGGGGGAGAGAGAGAGAGAGAGAGAGAAACATCGATGTGAGAGAGACATGTCAATTGGTTGCCTCCCGCACGCACCCTGACTGGGACTGGGATGGAGCCTGCAACCCAGGTACATGCCCTTGGCTGGAATCGAACCTGGGACCCTTCAGTTCTAGGGCCAGCATTCTAACCACTGAGCCAAACTGGCCAAGGCCACATATAAATTTTTTTAAGTGACACCTTTTGGGCATATTTCCCCTTACAAAATGCAATTAGAAGATTAGATTCACCACCAACAACAGATCCAAGCATGCCTACACTGCCAATTAGTCACATTAATGGGTCAATACAGGAAGTCGAGAAGAGAGCAGCTGACTGAAGAAACACAGACGTAGGGACACCAAATCTGTTGGCATGAGATGACTCTTTTCTCTGTGGGAATTGAGTCAGCAGGAATGTATGGACAGTGGGAAGAGAAAACCTTCCCTTTTCCTGGGAGAGTTTGAGCCTCATTCCTAGGTCTAGACACAGACAGAAGCAGTTCCCAAATTCCAGACACCCTACATGTGTCCACATCATTCATTTATTTAATCAGAACAGTTTTAGGATGGGTTTTCCTGCTTAACTGTTACAAGTTTGTAGAGAATATGTGCCCTTTTTAGCATCAATCAAACACTGATCTCAGTTATGAAATAATTTACTTTGTGTAGCACACATACATCATCATCATTTTGCAAATGCCCAGGAAAGAAGCAGAATTTTTGTTGTGAGATTTTGATGTCAATAAAACCCCTAACCCTTTGAAGTAGGTTTAAGATTATCCTTTAAGGCCTGGCCGGTTTGGTTCAGTGATTAGAGTGTCAGCCCACAGACCCAAGGTTTGATTCCCAGTCTGGGTCGGGGCATGTGGAGGATGCAACCAATCGATAGTCTCTCTTACATCCATGCCCCCCCCCACACATCTCCCCACCCCTCTCCTTCTTTCCTTTCTCTCTAAAAATAAAAAAATAATAAAAATTAAAAAAAAAACAGCTATCTATCCTTACCTGCCCAGGCCATACTGGGCCTGATCTGTGCAGTTCTGGGTGCCATGATATAAATGGGACCTTTTTTAGGAAAGACATGGCATTGGAGGCAGGTGCAAAAGTGCTGAGAATGGAAGACTTCAGAAAGCTGTTTATAGATGGTTGAAAGATGTTACCTAGGAAAACATAAGTTGATGAGAGGCGGTTTCAGGGAGGTGAATTTACCATGCTATGAGGAAGGGCAATCTGAGTGTTAACGTTTCCTTGTTACCAGGAAGGGCTGAAGCAGTAGCAGTGCTCATCAGGTACGTTATAGCGGAGATTCCTATATTGGACTGAGGCAGACAAAATAGAAACACCAGACATTTCATTGAATACCTGCTTGGTATCCAGCATTTTGCTAGACACTAGAGACTGAGATGACTTCTGGTTCTGAATTTTCATGATTCTGAATGAGCCAAGAATGTATGGTGAGATTGGAACGGTTCAGCAAAACTTTAACGTTTTGCTGATGTTATCTAGAATTTTGCTGTCCACCTCAGTCGCCACTGCCACAGGTGTCTCTTTAGCACTTGAAACACAGCAAGTGCAAACTGATATGAGCTGTAAGTGTAAAGTACACATCTGGTTTTGAATAGTTTGAATGAACTTTTTATACTGATTACTTATTGAAATAATAATATTTTGGATATAATGTATTCTTAAATAAATGTATTCTTAAAACTAATTTTACCTGTTACTTTTTAAAATGTGGCTACTAGAAAGTTTAAAACGACTTTGTGACTTGCTATTTCTCTGGGAAGTGCTGCTCTAGAATATAGGTTTTAGAGCTCACCTAACTTAAAAATGTTTGATTTTTCTCTTCTTTGTTTGTAGACCTGAGAAGATGGCTAAGCTCCCAGTGATTTTGGGCAATCTAGACATTACAATTGACAATGTTTCCTCAGACTTTCCTAGTAAGTGTAACTTCTGTGTAATAAACAGACAAAATTTTGTTTGGTTTTTACTTCAATTTGTTTGTTTTTAATTTTTCAGATTATATCAATTCATCATACATTCCCATAAAGCAATTTGAAACCTGTACAAAAACTCCAATCACGTTTGAAGTAGAGGAATTTGTGCCCTGTTCACCAAAACACACTCAGCCCTACACTATCTACAACAACCACCTTTATGTTTATCCTAAGTACTTGAAATATGACAGTCAGAAGTCTTTTGCCAAGGTGCGTGTAAAGATTGAGGTTTCATTTTTGGTATCAAACTCTCTTAGGTTTTGGCTTCTCATGTTCTTTTATAAATATTTATATATCCTGACTTTTTGTTTTCTTTTTTTCAATATGCTGCAGGCCAGAAATATTGCTATTTGCATTGAATTCAAAGATTCAGATGAAGAAGACTCTCAGCCTTTGAAGGTTTGTTTTTTATATATTTTCTCATTTTAATAATGCAGTTGTGTGATATGGCACAACTAAAGGAATTTGGCAGATTTCAATTGACACAAACACAAAAATACATAACATTACAACATATAACCACATATGCTGAACCTTACAGAATATGGAATAATTGAGTTCTTACTCCTAATTGACTATTTCTGTTTTGTTATACATTTTAGGGCTGAAGGTTTCTTATGCATGTTTAATTCTGTAAACATACTGTGCACCTGCTATGATCCAGGCATTGTATGCTAAGAATTATATTAGTAACATTGATAATAGAAATAGTAATAATAATAGGTTGACATTTATCAAATATTTATCAAATAATATACTATCAAATAATAGTATATTATTGATGTTTATTGAGTGTTTATAATATTTCAGGCTCTGCTCTTAGAGCCTTGTAGGTATTAAACTCCTTTAATTCTCATAACAGTCTTTTGAGTTAGGTACTATTATTATCTGCATTTTTTAGATGAGGAAATTAATACACAGAATTTAAATAAATTGCTTAGGGTCATACATTAGTGGAAATGATATTCAAACCCAGGCAATCTGGCTCCTGAGCCCAGATTCTTTACTGAAACTATGTGAAAATGACTTTGCAAGAAGGGAAGGAGACAAAGTTGTAAAGAACAATGCATTCTGGGTTTTACCCTCAAGAAACTTCATAGTTCGGTGGGAAAGACAGTTATGAGAGAAAAATGCTCCTGGCATACAGAAGGTACTGAAATGGTTTATTTTACAAAAATGAATAATTAGAACAGAAAAGTGCTGAAGGGACACAGAGGAAGGAGTTAATCACTTCTTGAAGGATGCATGGGAGTTTGCTCGGGACACATAGAAGGGAAAATCATTGGGACAGAGGGATTGCATGAGCAGAAGCATGGAAGTGTGAAAGGAAATAGTGGGCGAGGTCAGTTCAGAGCTACGACTCGGAGGGGTAGGAGGAGGGGAGGGGGAGGGCTGGGAGGTGAGCAAGAGGGTGAATTGGGCCCAGGAGTAAGCGGGTCTGGAGTCTCAGAGGCAGAAGTCCATCAGAGATGGTTAAGTTTATGCTGTAGTAGTGTTCTTTGCAACACATCTGAGTTTACTTTCTTACTCTATTCATTGAATGCTCGTGTTTCCCTTTGCTAACTCTTCTTTTAGTGCATTTACGGCAGACCCGGTGGGCCGGTGTTCACAAGAAGCGCCTTTGCTGCCGTTTTACACCACCATCAAAACCCAGAATTTTATGATGAGGTAAGTAAGGTTTTCAAGGGAAAACCCAGTTTAACTGGTTTTAAGGAAAATGCCAAGTTCTTTGCTTAGTAAAGCAAAATTCAAGAGAAGCTGCATACTATACTGAAATCACAGTGATAGAACTAAATGCTGAATTATTTATTTTACACAGTTTTTTCTAATTGTAAAAGTAATGTATTTATGGAAAAAGTAAAACTTGGAAAATGCAGATAATATAGAAAAGAAAAAGTTAAAACCTTCCTCTGTCACTACCACAATTAATAATTCTGACATAGTTTCTTTCAAATTCATACTTATATAGTTACGTTTGTTGGACCTTTCTTATAGTTAGGTTTTCTTATGTAAATGTTCCACCCTGGTTTTTCACCATGCCTTGGCTGTGTTAAATTAATGTAGTGATTTCTCTCATGTGTTTTCCAATTCCTTCTAGAATTGAAATATCGACTCTCCTTTGTTTGGTCAGTAATGTCTTAGTCTGTTTATGCTGCTATAACAAAATACCACAGACTGAGTGACTGATAAACAGCAAATATTTATTGCTTAGAGTTCTGGAGGCTGGAAGTCTGAGATCAGAGGCCAGCGTGATCAGGCGAGGGCCATCTTTTGGTTGCAGATTATCAGTTGTATTCTCATTGTGGAAAGGGCTAGGGAGCTCTGTGGGATCTCTTTTATATAAGAGCATTAATCCCATTTATGAGAGTTTCTCCCTCATGACCTACTCATCTTCAAAGGCCCCTATTTAATATCATCACCTTTGAGGGTTAGAATTTCAACATGTGAATTTGGGAGGGAGTTGGGGGGACACAGACATTCAGCCCATAATAGGATCCATTTCTTCCTTAGCACAGTTTACAGTCTCAGATTTCTTTGCCTGCAAATGTTACTATCAGTTTGGAGACCAAATGCACACTTAGGCCCTGGGTGATGCGTAGTGTGGCTGCTTTCACCAAGAAATTTTGTTGTTTTGGAATATTATAAAAATTGTTATTTTGTCTTCCTTGCAGATTAAAATAGAATTGCCCACCCAGCTACATGAAAAGCACCACTTGTTGTTCACATTTTTCCATGTCAGCTGCGACAATTCAAGTAAAGGAAGCACAAAGAAGAAGGATGTTGTTGAAACACAAGGTTTGAAATTTCATCATTCTTTGATTGTCTGTAACTTACACGTTAGGCTCTTAAATTGTATTTTGATCTGAATTTGCATCCTTTTGCAAAGGACTTTTTAGATGATGTTTGTGAAGGTAGCATGTCTGGCTTGTATATGTAATTTTCTATAAAAGATAAGTTTAGAATTCTAACCCCAAAGGAGTCAGAGTACATTGTAGACTATATTCAGGATCTTTTCAATTTCTTAACCCTGATTGATATTGACAGTTCTTACAGATCTGGCAACTTAGTAACATTGGCTTTCTTTCTTAAGTTTTCCTATACTTACAGTGAATTTTTTTGTTCTTTGTTTCAACAGTGGGATATTCCTGGCTTCCTCTTCTGAAAGATGGAAGGGTGGTGACCAACGAGCAGCACATTCCCGTCTCAGCTAATCTCCCATCTGGCTACCTTGGCTACCAGGAGCTTGGGATGGGCAGGGTATAGGACTTTAAGATTGGTTTATCCCAATTCCTTCAGAAAACATTAAAGATCGACTGAAGCAACAATAACACAAAAAAGCACATAGTATTTTTTCCCGTACCAGCATTTTGGTTTTAGTTATTCATTTTCAAGTAAACGTAGGCCATTGGAAGGCAGTGCTATTAACAGTATCACAATCTATAATTATAGCCTGGGCATTTTAGTATAAGCCCAGAAGTAGCAGTGCCTCAGCAGGGACATGAATGAAGACTTGGAGATACTGGATGAGGTAGAAAATCTCTGCAAACTAGCCATGCTCAAATAAAGCATTCTTAGGGTCATGCAAACGATTAGGAATTGTCTTCCAGCTTAATGTAATAAGTCTAATAAGCAAATATCTCACCCACATGGTAGCTCATTCTGTTACCTTTCTGATTCATTAATGCTTGAATTGCCTCAGATGTCTCCAATTGGTTTGTTGGTTTTGCTTTTTTATTTTTTTAGCTATCTTAGATTTTATAGACATCAGTTTTATAACATGCTTAGATAAGGTTTGTTTCATTTCATTTTGAATGGTTTTAATGTTTCTTTACATTTTAAATAGCGCCAAATGTGGGCCCATGTTATGGAAAAATAGTTAAAATATTCCAAAATAAGGTTAAATCATATAACCTTCAGTTATAATTTCTAATCTGAACGTGAAAAGAGTGGAGGTTTCTGACATTAAAACAAGCACAAACCGACGTTGACCCTTTGACCTTGCCAGGAGTACTTACTGTCCTATTTGCTTTATCTGGCACCTTGTGCCATCACTTTCAGAATCCTGAACTCGAATTTGGTTAAGTCATTGGTGAAATAGGATTCTTTCCCTCTCAAATGCACAGTAATTCTTATAGCTGCAACTAAACAGGAAAGATAACTTAGAAAATCTAGTAAGAAGAGCATTGTACTTGGGAAAGAAAGTGGGCAGAAATTAGTGTTGGTTGCATCCTGCTGTGAGCCAGGCATAGGCATGAGTAGCAAGTCACCACAGCTGTTTGGGGCTTCAACACCACATCAGGACCCTCATCCAAGATGGTGACTGAAGCCAAGATCACTAATCTGTTGGGATGTTTTTTTCCCCCTCCATATTTTTCAGCATTGTGGTCCAGAAATCAAATGGGTAGATGGAAGCAAGCCACTGCTGAAAGTTTCAACTCATCTGGTTTCCACGGTGTATACCCAGGTATCCTCTATTCCATTAAAATTAGCACTGATTGCTCTGTGAATGAATTTGTATGATTTTTTTGGCAAAACAAGAGTCTAATTGATATTATATAGATATATTTTTACTCTATAAGTCCTCTTTTGAAGAAAGGAAGTAATTTAAGGTGCTCATATGTACTGAAATAAATGAACAGTACAAGTAACATTTCTTAACAGTTTTCCTTTTTTGTTGGAGGATCTTTTGAAATATTTTTAAAATTTTTTATTTTCATCTCTTTGATGTTTTCATTTTTAATAGGATCAGTTTTCATAGTCTCAATAAAACACTCATGCTGCAAGAAGCAAATACTTGTATTTCTACAGCAGATATGCTAATAAACTTTCATTTTCTTTTCTTTTTCTTTTCCACCCCCCACAGGATCAGCATTTGCATAATTTTTTCCAGTACTGTCAGAAAACTGAATCGGGAGCCCAAGCCCTAGGGAATGAACTTGTAAAATACCTTAAGGTATCAGATGGCTTTCTTAATAACCCCTTTTTAATGAGTTTGGAGTTGATTGGGTTTTCTCTCTGGTGGTGAGTGTTATAAGGATGCTCGTAGCTAGATGCTCTCACACCAACAGCTTCTGTATGGTTTTGGACAGTGTCAAGAAGGGGAATCAGAAATAGCGCTCCTCATACCTTCATCCTAGTCCCACGCATACTTGTCCCAGGTCAGATCTAAGGCATACTGTTCCCTGTGTAGGAAACCCTTCACACAGAGGCCGTCTGTGTTGAGTGCCCACTTGGTGTACAGCACAGTAACAGGCACATAAGAAGCAGTGACTTTAGTCTCACCATTAAGGAACTTCTAGTTCATTGTAGGCAATAACATAAGCTTTGAGAATGCCTAGTAAGTGGGTTCAAAACAAAACAGAACAAATAGTGCACGCCAGTAAACACAGCTTTGTGCAGGGTCAGGGAGATTCCTGGAGTCCATGCACCTGGGAGCAAGGAGGGTTTGTCTAAGGGAATTCTGTTCAAACTATGGTTCTAGGGGAACATTTTTAAAAAGAAAGTAGCTAAACGGGCATTCTAAGCATGGGGACAAAATATAAGAAACATAAGAAGTGGAATAGAAGCTTGGTTTATTTAAGCAAGGGAAACGGAACAGGGATCCTGAAATCACTGCTGTGCCAAATCCCCTTTCGGCTACCTCAGAGAACCCTGTGAGATGAAGAAGAGCCTCTGTATTATGTTTCCTATTGCTCCTGTAAGACATTCCCACAGACTTGGTGGCTTAAAACAACCCAAATTTCTTATCTTACCCTTCCGTAGGTCAAAAGTCTGACATGAGCTTCACTGGGCTGAAATCAAGGTGTTATTAATAGGGAGTTTCCTTTCTAGAGACTAAGGGTGAATCTGGTTTATTATCCTTCTCAGCTTCTAAAAGCTGCCTACATTCCTCGGCTTGTGGCCAGTTCATCCATCTCAAAGCCTCCAAAGTTGCACCTCTGACCATTCTTCCCTAGATATGTCTCACCCCCTCCCTTGGCCTCCCTCTTCCAGTTTAAGGACCCCTGTGATTACATCAGGCCCACCTGGGTAAGTCCAGGAGCGTCCCCCTATCTTAAGGCCAGCTGGTTAGCATCCTGAATCCCCCTTTGCCGTGTAACCTATTCACAAGCTCTGGGGATTAAGACATGGACATCTTTGTCCCTTATCCTGCCGGCCACTGCCTTCCATTTGTTTTAGATGCACTTATTCCATCCTTATTTGAAACTGAGTGGAAATTGCTTAGGGCTGGTTTACTTTAAGAGGAGTAACTCAAACTTTGGTATTCCACGTCTGTAGAGCCTGGCCGTGGAAGGCCACGTGATGGTCACTGAATGGAAATTGCTTAGGGCTCGTTTGCTTTGAGAGGAATAACTCAGACTTTGGTGTCCCGCGCCTGCAGAGCCTGCACGCCATGGAGGGCCACGTGATGATTGCCTTCCTGCCCACCATCCTAAACCAGCTGTTCCGAGTCCTCACCAGAGCAACTCACGAGGACGTCGCCGTCAACGTGACACGGTGAGAGAGGCATAAGGCGGACGCTCTCCTTCCCTTCCAGTCTGTCCACACCTGGAGCAGTCATACATACCCGGATACTAGTGTGTGTGAAACATTATATTTAAGAAATTTATTTTGATCCCATATGTAGAAATCCCATCTGATTCCTTGTTTCCTGTGCTGCCAATAGCGTCATCGTTGTTCTACTGTGATAATAATGAAATGTTTCCATTTTCACATTACTATTCATTGCTTTATTCATTCCTATGGTGTGTAGGGTCATTATTCATGTGGTTGCCCAGTGCCATGAGGAAGAATTGGAGAGCCACTTGAGGTCATATGTTAAGGTATGTAAAATATAACTGTCCCGATCATTTAAATCTGTGGCTCTCCAATTTTCCTTCTAAGAACTTTTTAATCTAGTTCTTTTGGGGTATATTTTGTGATGAAACCTAATACCTCTCCTTTCTCTTCTATATCACATAGCCAGTGCTTGCACCTGGATGAGGGAAAATCCAAAGAGGGGCAGCCATTCATTTATTTACTTAATATCATTTTGTCAACTACATTTCTCCTTTTAATGGCTTTTGCAAATAATGTGACCCAAATGATGTGGAAGTTTAAAGAAGACTATTAACTCCCTCTTAGCTAGGCCTCTGGTATAGCTTGTTGTCTTTTTCTTTTTCCCACCCAAAATTACCAGGAAAACTGCTTCTCCCAAGATAGGAAGGTTAGCTCTGGCCTCCATCTAAGTAGATGACTACATGGGACAGCAAGAGATGTTGTTGGAATAAATATCAACAAGCTCTTCATTTATATGAGATGTTCAGCAAACTCAGTGGCAGTTCCTGTTCTTAATAGTTACTTACATTCCACTTAGTCTTTGATACTATCAATTATAGCTGTGTTCCTTTAAAAAATAAAGTTTGGGTTGTTTAGGGATTCAGTTACCCAGTGTCGTGTGACACATTTTGTGAAGTCCTGAGGAGGAGGAGTGGGGGCTGAAGGACCCCTGACCTGAGTCAGGTGATTCACATATTTAGGTGGGTCCTCCGAAGACGTCCTGAGCTCCCTCTTTCTGTCACATGACAACAACCGTTCCCACCTTCCGTTTCCACACCTTCCTCTTGCACCCATGCATTTGTGCCTTGGTCCCTGGTCATTCTTTGGAGCCTCGTCAGCTTTCCGCTCAACTTGGAGAACCAGTGCATTAAAGCATCTTTCCCTTTTCTTCAAAGTATGCTTATAAGGCTGAGCCATATATTGCCTCTGAATATAAGACAGTGCATGAAGAACTGGCCAAATCCATGACCGCAATTCTCAAGCCTTCTGCTGATTTTCTCACCAGCAACAAACTGCTTAAGGTACGTTGGGAGTGCCAGTGTGACTCTGCAGTATTAAAACTGATTAAAGAAAATTCAGGTTCCTCTGCTTGATCAATTCACCCTTCTGTGTGCTTTTAGAGACAATCGCCACCTCCTAGTTCTTCAGTTACAACTTTGCTCCTTGTACTGGTGCCCCTGTTGAAGCTGCAAATTGTTATTGTACTCAGAGTTTCATGGCCTCTTAGGTATTAATAAGCCATTATATTTAAACCACTGGAAGACTGTGGGTTAGAGATTATACAGGCAAGTGTCAGCAGGCGAGACTCAGCCAAAAGGAAAGATTTCGCATCTAATTGAGCGGCGCCTATTGTATGGGTTGCTAAGCTTACACGCTTTATTTCTTGGTGGGAGGGAGTCACTTATTGTTGGACATGTGAAAGCAGGAGAACACCTGCCACACACCTCTGGTCTAATAATAATTTGACAAGAGGTTCAGCCATGATTTTGGGTCACATCTGTTTTATGTCAGTAACGTTGTCAGCCTAAGAGAATAAATGTCTCTTCTAATTGGTTATTTTTCTTACTGGAATCCTTTTTTTCTTTCAGTATTCGTGGTTTTTCTTTGATGTTTTGATAAAATCCATGGCTCAGCATTTGATAGAGAACTCCAAAGTTAAGGTATGTCACTTCATATGAGGGCTTGTGTGGCGGTGCTTAGGGAAAACTACCTTTCATTGTGTTTGTAGCTAACATTTATTAATGCTTCTTGTGTGCTGCTTACAGTACTGTTTTAATTACTTTCCAGTAATAAAGCATTTTAGCTTCATAACAACCTTATGGGGGAAGTATTAGTTTTACCCCTCATTTTATAGATGAAGAAACTGAGGCCAGGATGCTTGAGTTACTTGCCCAAGGCCATGCCGCTAGTGAACAGAGGGACCCAGGTTTTGAGACCACTCTGGCTCTAATGCCCACACGCCTCAAGCACTAAATCCAAAGAAAAATGTGTCTTTTCCTTTGACTAGCTTAGAAATCTTCAAGGGTGTTGAAATGGGAATAGTTTAAGCATTCATTTAAAGTGAATTTACCTGGTGTCTCTTAAGTGTCTTGAACATCCTAGACATTTCTCAGGGACTTGGATGAGTATCTGATGCTACTTCACGTCCTCTATAACCAATGAATTGACTCAGAGATAACTTAGCCTCTCCCCAGCCCTCCTTTCTGAGGTGCTGAGTATGTGCCTGTAAGACTCTCTGGGTCCCCATGCTGTGCCCAGGTTCATCTCTGGACTGATGCCTGTTGAGGCATGACTGGTTGTTGCTGGTTGTCTGAGCGTCAATAAATTTTTATAAAATTCCAAGGCAGTAAACACAGGTGGGATGTTGCAGAGTTCCTTCTGAAATGCACATTCTTGCAGTTGCTATTGTGACTATGAATTCTCACTGCATTGTAGCTGTACAGAAGTGGGAGCTGGAGGAGTCTGGGTGAGAGCTGGAGGCACTCGTGCCACCAGCAGCAGTTGTGGTGCCTGACAGCCTCTCTCAATGAATATGGGAAGGAGGGTGGAGCCACAGGCAGGGAGGGTCAGGATCTAGGCCATCTGGACTCTAGGAGGAAGCCTTGGGAAAGGCTGATGGATTTTTGTCAAGCAGAAGGTGGGTGGTTCAGAACCTAAAGCCGTAGTTTCCTCTAGTAGAGTGGGCACTAGTGCCTGACCAGATGGTTTCCTTTTTTCCCTTTTTTTCTTTTAAATCCAATTTTAACACACAGGGAGATGCCAGATGGAGGTGGGCCCTGTCTTCCACAGAGTAACACACCATCTGAATCATGCCAGTACAGCCTGCCAAGGGAAAAATCTAGCAGACTATCTACTTGGCAGTGTGAAGCTAGTGTGCGTGCATATACACGTGTGCATACACACACACATGCACATGTGGAGGTTATTTGGATATATTACCTTTCTGTTAAAAATGTCATTGCAGGATAGGCTTTAGCTCCATATTAGTTTGCACAGGCTGCCATAACAACTCCCACAGCCTGGGTGGCTTAAACAATAGAAATTTATTTTCTCACTATTCTGGATGCTGAAAGTTCGAGATTGAGATGTCTGTAGGGTTGATTTCTTCAGAGGCCTCTCTCCTTGGCTTATAGATGGCTGTCTTCTTCCTATGTCTTTATACTGTCTTTCTTCTGTGGGTGTCAGTGTCCTAATCTCTTAGGACACCAGCACTGTTGGACGAAGGCCACTTAATGACCTTCTTTTAACTTAATTACCTCTTTAAAGACCCTGTCTCTAAATACTGTCATATTCTAAAGTATAAGATATTAGCATGAATTTTGAGGGGACACAATTCAGTCCATAACAAGGTCACACTGGATTTTTTATTATTTTTGGCTCTAAAATAATTACTTTAGAGAGATTAATGACTTGCTTTTTTTTAATCCTCACCTAAGGATATTTTTTCCCTTGCTTTACAGAGAGAGAGAAAGGAGAGAGAGAAGGGGGGAGGGGCGAGGAGCATCGATGTGAGAGAGACACATCGATTGCTTGCCTCCTGCACGTGGCCCCACTAGGGCTGGGGATTGAGCCTGCAACCAAGGTATGTGCCCTTGACCAGAATCAAACCTGAGACCCTTCAGTCCAAGGGCAGGTGCTCTAACCACTGAACAAAACCTGCTAGGGCTGATTTGCTTATATTTTAAAATATAACTGATTTCAGAAAGTATTCCTTGTGCCCTTATTATGTGCAGACTCAAGGATTACAAAGTTAAATGTAGCGTGGTTTGTGTGGTCATGAATTTAGGTGGAAAAGTATACAATTAGACCATGGGAGCAATGGTCAAGGAGGTAACAGTCAGTTTGGAAACATAAGAAGTATATTTAAAACCAAGTATCAATGACATCTTTGAGACCTGTGATAGATTAATAAAGGGACTCAGTTGCATGTATGCTTTACTCCAGAGCCAAATTAAACCAATGTACCTTTAGGGATGGCAGAGACCTGACAGCTACCTGATGGTCCAACTCCTCCCTTTGTCCCCGAGGTTGAGATGGAAGTATAGACCCGTGAAGTAACTTGCCCAGGGTCACACAGCTGAGCAGAGCCAAGGACTGACTGAATCAGCCTCTCCCAGATGCTCTGCCATTTCCAGCCTTATAATCGAATTCTCCTTCGCCTCTGGGAAATAGTTTGTTTTTGGAACTCTGTGGAACAAACCACTCAAATGCTACCATGCACAACCTTTTCCTGAAGTTAATTGTATCTTGGTCCTAAAACAATATTCAGAGAGTTTTTAGAAGTAGCTTATTTTAAAATTGCTATCCAACTTAAAAATAAACATTGGCATCCGAAGGAGAAAACTTAACTATAACATAATTTACTATAAAAAGAGATTCAAAACACCTACTTACCACTTGGGAGAGTTGAATATTTTCACTTTTGGAAGATTCCCCTCTGACTTCCTCTCTCATGACACCCCAGAAACCATGCTGCTCTTTCCTTAAATCACGTATTATTAATCTAGGAACTTCTCTCACCTTTTTTGAAGCCTTTGTTTAGTTTGCCTTATATCTTAGGAGTAATGAATTTTATACGTTTGAATTCATTATTTTTACATTTGTCTTATACTTACATCTTAAGAATTATATGTCCTAGTCCCTGATCCCAGTGTTCGGAATTTAAGAGACCAGTTCATGATCACCATTCCTGTGTCATTGGTGATTTCCAAAATCATGGTCAAATCCGCTCAGTTTTTATTTTATTTTTTTTTAAATCCTCACCTGAGGATATTTTTTCCATTGCCCTTCAGAGAGAGTGGAAGGGACAGAGAAAGAGAGGGGGCGGGGAGATATTAATGTGAGAGAGACACATCCATTGGTTGCCTCCCGCTCACACCCTGACCGGGGCATAGGGATCAACTCTAACCCAGATACATGTCCCTGACTGGCATCAAACCCGAGACCCTTCAGTCCGTGGGCCAATGTTCTAACCACTAAGTAAAATCAGCTAGGGTGAGTTTTTATATTTTTTGACTGAAGATTATTAATAGCATCCAATGTGTTTAAAATCCTGACCTGATTTCCTTCCTCATTTGTGAGTTTTTCTTCAAATGCTATGACCAGGAACACACCCATCTTGTAGGGGCACCTGGGCCACCGATTCATATCAGAGCTAGGTAATGCTTTTAGTGTTGCTGACAGATACCTGGCATTGATCAGTATTGGGGGGCATAGTGTATGTGAGACAAGGCCTTCAGTGTACAATCCCCGTGTTAGTGGAGTGGTTCCATCTGGCGCACATTTACGTGGAGGGATAAATTTGCACGTTGGTTGCTCGCTTCTGGTGGCTGCTGCACTCTTTCTGAAGATGGGAGTGGCCACATGTGCCCACCTTCCCATCCCCAGGCAGACAGAGTATACTCTGTGACATTTGTTGAGGAAGGCTGTGGGTCATAGCCTCTCTTTGAACTAGCATCTAAACTAAGCAAATTTTTTTTGCTAGCCCCTGTGTTTCATAGGTGACATGTGCTCAGAATTTAAAATAAGTGGTTTTTGAGTATATGTCATTGAGGTCTACTAAGTTATAACCCACAACCCCATTCTGCCTCAATGGGCAACATATTTTAGGTGTTTTTTTTCTGTCATTTACATTTGCCAACTATAATTTCAGCAGACTGAAATTATATTTTGCGTTTCCTTTCCTCCCACATTGAATGAGCAAATTGCTAGCATTCCACAGGTGTACTTCGATGAAGCTGGAAAACCTGGCATAGGATAGGATGAGTGTATGCCCTTAAGTGTTACTTATTTAACCTTCAGCCATTTTCCTGGCTTAACTGAGCAAGGAAAGAGCTTTCATTTGAAAAGTGGAAGGAGGATGGTGTGGTTCCTGTTCTAAATGGACTGTTTGGACCTAGGTACAGGTGACGGCAGGATGTTTATATCCGTCCTTTCATCCGCGGGTAAATGCTTTGAGCAGCTGTTTGCTCTGTGCAGAGCACTGAGGAGCCATGCACGTGGAGCAGAGGATGCATCCTCAGCCTCAAAGCTGACATAGCCCTTGGAGAAAGAAGACATTCGGCTTGCAACAGTTGGAGGGGAGTGCAGGAGGGTGTATGTGTGAGCTCCAGAATGAGAGATTAACGTAGAGGTAGAGATGGAACCTTACCTGGGCCTAGAAATGCCACCTTTAGAGAAAAGAAAATGAGCTTTAGGCACAGGAAGGAACTCATGCCCAGGTAAGGCCTCAGTGGCGGAGCTCAGGCGGAGAGTAGAGGGAAAGAGTGAAAAACAAGACCAACTCAGAAACAACAATGAGATTATGGGGAGCTTTGAGGCCAGGCAGCTGATGATTTGGTAAAGACCATAGAGAGGTAGGGTAGGTTCTTGAGCAGGAATGACAAGATGGAAAGCGCTCATAAGCACAATGGTTTGGAAACTTTTATATCAGTGAGTCTGCTTTCCCCTTGGAGTTTAGCCCATGGAACAGATTAACATACCTGTTATGTTTTAGATGTCTGGGGGTTTTCTTAGCTCTCTAACTGCAATAATATGAAATGACATTTTATGGTGATGCTGATAAAGCCTTTAAAATAAAGATGTAATGCTACACCTTGTCACACTCAACAAAATTAGAAATATTTCTTATCATCTGACACCCATTCTATATTCAGTTTTCCCCCAGGTGTCTCAGAAATGTTATTTTACTATGGATTTTCTGAATCAGGATCTAAACATAGCCCAGACATTGCATTTGGTTTATGTGTCTCCAAAGTTTCTTGTTTTGTCAAACTGTTCCTGCTCTTTTTTTTTTTAATGCAATGTATTTGTTGAAGAAAGTGGGCCATTTGTCCTTTCATAATTTCTCACATTCTAGATTTAGCTGACTGCAACTTCACAGTTTTCTGTGACATGCTTCTATGTGCCCTGTCTTTCCTGTAAACTTATAGTGATACCTAGAGGCTCAACCTCATTCGATTTGCTTTTTGTAAAGGATGCTTTGTAGTCAGCACTACTGCATCACATCAGGAGGCACACTATCTGGTTGTTGCACTTTTAGTTATGATAGTATCGAATAATAGATTTACGTGGTGCTCCACCCTGTCCATTCATTATAGAGTTCCCCATCCACTTTTCATGGTTTAGCAACCATTGACTCAGCCTCATGCTGAAGGCCACAAGCTTTTTATGGGAGACCTGTTTTTCAGTAATGGCTATCTTGGGTCACTGGCAGTCATGCCTGGTGGTTAGAGTTGGCCTTGCATGGGTTCCTGGAAGCTGATAATCTATTGAGGCCAACACCTCAGGATACAGTTATTGGTTGCATGTATGGAACAGAATCCATTTGTAATTTCAAATTTTACTGTATTGTTTTTAAGTGAACTTTAAATTGATATTACTTGATTCTTACCTCACTTAATTCTTTGGTTTATATAAGTTTACAAAGATTTTCTTGTTATTGGTTTGAATATTAAGATTATTATAAAGCTAGTATTTCAAAATTTTATAATAGGTTCTGGTATTTAATGCATAACATAAAGCATGCTTCCATGTCAGAAATACTAAGTTCCAGGTCTAGTGTTACAAAATACTGTTTGTTTCATATTGGGATACTGGTTTGGTTGCTCCAAAGCAGACCAAAATAATTGTGCCTTAAATAAGATAGAAGGTTCATCTCTTACTTTTGGAAAATTATGAGCCAATAGGCAGTTCGGAGAGTGAGGAACCTTGTCCCCCAAGGTCTTTTAGGGACTCGCCCTCCTTCTGTCCGGTAATCCAGCCCAAGTGTCTTCCTTATGCACCCGGTGGAGAAACCGGCTCACCACCACCATGCATCCCAGGCAGTGGTAAAGAAGAGAACTTGGAAGGCAAGCCACTCCTTTTATGGGCATAGCTGGAAGACACACATGTCACTTCCTCTTACGGCCTCTCAGCCAGAACTCAGTCACATGGCCCTTATCTAGCCACAAATTAGGCTGGGAACTGTTGTCTCTAGCTAGACAGCTGTGCGCCTCTATAAAACCTGGGGGCTCCACCACTAAAAAGGAGGAAGAAAGTAGGGATATTAAAAGATCAGTTAGTACTTGTTAATGACTCTCTCTAAGCTTCTGTTTCCTCATCTGTAAAATGGGAATGAAAATACCCCCCCTCTTGCGGCTGTTAGAATCACATGCATGAATGGATAAATGCATGGAGCATCTCATTCAGCCCCCTTCACATTGCAGGCCCTATTAAGTGGTTCCACTTATTACAGGCAGGAAGGGGGCAGCGGGCATCTCAGAGCAGAGAGAGCACAGGCCTCGGACCCATGGTAGATCTGGATTTGAATCTTGGTTAGGTGATGGCTGTGTGACTGAGGACACATTTGCTTAACCTCTCTGACCTGTAAAAATGAGGGTCAAACTCATAAAGTTTAATAATAATTAATAATAATTCAGTTAAAAAGTACATAAAAATATCTAGTGCAGTTCCTGACATGTAAAAGATATACAGTAAATGGTAGCTAATTGTTGAGTGGTCTTCTAAGCGGTTTCAACTGGCAACGTACAATCATCCATCTTTGTCTTTTCAGTTTGAGTACTTGAAGCTTAAACCTAAGGCAGTGTTTTCTAAAGAGATGTCTGAGCAGTACAGGCATGAGAATCCCCAGAAGTGCTCGGGAAAGCACAGCTCCTGATCAGTCTCTGACTACCAGCACATCTCCATATTTCTGTAAACATCTCTAGGGTGGCCTTTATCATGCCAAAGTTTGAGATCTGAGGTCTAATCCACAGCGCTTATTTGAAGTATTAGCATACTTGTACAGTACTTTGAGAGGAGAAAGGATAATTCATCTTATCTAATTCCAGATAAATAAGATTAGAATGCTGGGGGTTTTTAAAAACGGACTCAGGGATGAGATATTTTCCCCCAACGGGTTGCAACTTAAAGCAAATTGTTTGCCCTAAATTCTTTTCAGGTTTTGCGAAACCAGAGATTTCCTGCGTCCTATCATCATGCAGTGGAAACAGTTGTGAATATGCTGATGCCACACATCACTCAGAAGTTTCGAGATAACCCAGATGCATCGAAGAATGCGAATCACAGCCTTGCTGTCTTCATCAAGGTGGGCGCTCCGGGCAAGAGGGTGTCCTCTAAGTGACGACTGAAATGTCCTTTCTCGAGGAGTAGCTAGTGTACAGTAGTTCATAGTTGCTTAGCCAATGTAAATGGTATGTTTGCACTCTAAAGGATAAACTTGTTAGCAGTAAGGACTGATTAGAACCCAACTTTCCAAAAACCCTGGGCTTAAGTACTTACCGTTGTGGGTTGTTTTGTCCGCAGAGATGTTTCACCTTCATGGACAGGGGCTTCGTCTTTAAGCAGATCAACAACTACACCAGCTGCTTTGCTCCTGGAGACCCGAAGGTAGTGTGTGTTGCATGCTGTTCTTTTCGTCTCACCGATTCGCTTCCAGAAACCCACCTGTTTCTCTTGGTTCACATCAGAATTTTCTTTCATTCCCAGAGACACAACTCACTCCCCTCTCTTGAAGATACTACCTAGTACTCACTTGGCGTTAATGTGTGAGATGTTAGGGACGCGGGAATTCTGAATGTGAAATAAACATATCTGTTTGATTTTCTTGTAAACCCCTGAAGTGACTTCTCAGCTGCAAAACTGGAAGTATATGTGTTGGGAGTCATGATTTATTTAGCAAGGAAATAGAAGTAACGGGGGCCTTTCTCTTACCCATCTTTTTTGTTGTGTTCAGTCTGTGTCTATAATTGTAAGCCGCCTGAAATCCTTCATTGAAGTAGGAGGGACATAAATAATAAATGCCCTAAAAACCAGTGGAGAACATCATTTAATGAAATGTGTTCTCAATTTTCAAACAAGTCCCTGTAGTCATTCTAAAATCTAAAATAGCGTAGAGCATGCCGTTCCAAGACAGTCAAGAAGCTGAAGACTGGGTCTGTTGTTTCTTACAGGTTTTTTAGGATGCTGTATAAAGTGTCCAGTGAGGTATTTAACTTAGGACTAAACTTCTTTTTTTCCCTGCAGACCCTCTTTGAATACAAGTTTGAATTTCTCCGTGTGGTGTGTAATCATGAACATTATATTCCGTTGAACTTACCAATGCCATTTGGAAAAGGCAGGATTCAAAGATACCAAGGTAACCTTACCTTTACCTATAGTTACTTAGCCTTTTCACTAAGAGAGTCATTTATTTTTAATAAGATGAGAGAATTGACTCCAACATGACATTTGAATTTCTCATTGATGGATTAATTTTTTTCTAGCTAAATTTCAATGTTAAAAAATATTGATAAAAATGTCCTACGGGAACTTACTTGTCAGCAAACTTACCCGACTATAGATCACGTTAGTGTGACCCTGTTTCATTGAAACGCTCCTTTGTGTAAACAATAGAAATCCATTTTACTTACTGTAGTTTATTTTTATTTGTTTCACTTTTCCTTTTTTCTCATGAATTAGCTTTTCTTTCACCAGCCGTGGAGTCAAATGAAACTCCTGTAGGTAGGTGTGGGGTGTGCCGCTTGCTTTCTTGCATTTCCCTCCTTTAAAGATAAAGGATGCAAGTCATTGCTGAAGTGCTCACACATGCTCTTCATCCAGGCATTGCCCGTGCACTTCGGGCCGTTTTTAAGCTCGTGATAAACCAGTGAATGTCTTCTCGCTGTAGCTGAGACACTGCCCTAACGTCCCAGGGAGGCGTCTTGCTTTTTGCTCCTGGGCCTCTAGGATGCTTCTTTAAGAAGTAAAACAGACAAGAAAACCTGTTCACTGCAAACGTGTACCATTCCACCATTTTCATAGCCCTTGTCCGTAGCGGTGGCGGTAACCTAAGCACAAGCAACACGGCTTTTCACACGCTTTTACGTTTGCATGTTGGGTCTGTATTAACTGTCCCGTATCTTTCAGTTCAGCTCAGTCACTTCTTTACCTTCACTGAGTAAATCGAAGTAGTCTGCCAGGTCTGCTGAGTGATCTTTGCTGGGTTTGGTGCCTCGTTTGTGCTCAGGATTATTTATGCTAAAGGAGAGAAAAAGTGAAGGATGCCACCAAGCTATTAATAACACCTAAATCAACTGACTCTGAAATTCAGAGAGAAATATGCAAAGGCATTCATTCAGAGACATAAATATCTTCCCCCTCAAACAGACTCAGACTGATTTTTAAGGTATGAGAAGAGGGATTGTGGCCCTAGAGTTGGCATTCATGCATTTAACAAATATTTACCCAGCACCAACTATTTTTAGCCTCAGGATACAGTCCTGGGCAAGTGTCCACAAGCGTACAAACCTTTGAAGAATTTTCGTAAGGTTTTATTAGAGCCAAACTGATGACTGTTGCCAGGAAGGTTACCCTTATTTCTAAGGAATGTAGCCTAGATGCACAAAAACAATGGATAGGTCTAGCTTAAGGCAAAGATCAACCTTTTACTAAAAAAAGTCATATGCCTGGGGTGCCACTACCCGCCATGACCTGCCCAGTTAGGAATTTGTGATCAGATCGCCCTGTGAGGTTACTTTCCGTAGAACCCCTTTTCATCCACACAAGGAGGATCATCCCTGGCTGTTTTACCTAAGGGAGATTTATAGAATGTTAGAGTGATTATTGCTAAGGTGAGAAAAACAAGGCAAGGAAAGGGGGTGTGAAACAGGGTGACATTTGAGATAGGGTGACCAGAACATGGCAATCTGAAGAACGTGAGGGGCTAGGGCCATGTATACATCTGGAGACTTTCTGGGCTGAGGTAACAGCCTCTGGTCCAACCCCTGCCCAGCTGTCTGGTCTCACTCCCTATTCTTCCCCATTTTTCAGACACACCTGCTACTCCCAGCTCCTCATACATAGCAGGCCTACCCCTGACATCCCTCTACCTCCAATAGCCACCTCTCTGGGGGAAACCTCATTTGCCTTCCCAGCCAGTCACAGCATCTCCTATGTGGTACCTGCCAGGACTCCTCCTCACCCTCTCCCAGCACCACACTGGAATTAATTGCTCTCCACCCTGCACTTCAAACCTCATCACACCCTCCCTCACCTCACGGTCTGTTACCAGTCCCCTTGTCCTTGGGGACCGTGACTGTCTTTTCCTCTCACCTGTCAGGGTGCTGAGGGCGGCCCTTTAGAACCAGTGGCTGGGCAATGAGTGTATGCTGCTCTCTGCCTTCCGCTGTGACCCAGCAGGGCCAATTGCTTATCCTGCAGAACTGAGTGAGCTAGAAATCCTTCAGGTGCCTGGCAGACTGGCACAGACTCCTAGTTGAATGCTGGGTATTTGGTGACAAGAGGGACTGCCCCAAGCATATGGGCATGGGTCACCTACAGATACTTTACCTTGATAAGAATGATTTTTTATAATGATATAATGAATTTTATCATTCCCCTCTCTCCCTTTTCACTACCCCTCTTCTTCCTGCACATACACACGTACACACACACACACACACACACACACACACAGTTAAACACATAAATAGTTTTCTTCTAAGGTGTTTATGTGGATTCAAGCTGTGAACTGTCATTTGGATACTCTGGGCTTAATGTAAAGAGTATACATGATTATTCTGGAAAGAGGAATAATCTTTCGCTTCTGCTCAAGGGCTTCATAGGACTTGGGTCAGTATTCTGGATAGGTTTAGAAGTAACTAATATGAAACTAAAGTCAAAGGAAGGGTCAATAGATTTTCCTCTAATGGATTCAGTATAAAAGTTAAAATCCTGGCCACAGCTTACTGGAAAGACGTTTCAGCTTCAGGGTGATGTTTACCTGCTTTTATTTGCCCTCTTTCAGTACTTTCACATTTGCATCTACCTTTTTTCCAGAAGAGCTTTTAGTTTTGTCATTTAACTTGCTGATGATTTCCTAGTTTGGGTTGGTGTTTTGTCCCTTTTGTTTTAGTTTACTTGCTTTTAGAGGTACAGAAGTATTGAGTATATTTTTTAAAATTCTGCATTAAATAAGTTCTTCATTTAATGATAGAAAAATAAATAAGGTATTTGCTAATGTGTTAATTTTAAGCACATTGGATTTTAATGGATGTACATGGGCTATTACTTGCCAGGAAATGGGTAAATGAACTCATTTAGTAAAGAGCATTTTAATAGACGATGTATATTTATTTTTTCTTTAATTACATGTTTGTTATCCATAGACCACTCCTCTATAATACTGTCAATTAGTATAACTTTAACTTCATGTCAATAACAGAATTACACTTGTAATATATGTTGTTCTGTATTCTAAAAATTGGTACTAAAACTATTCACCAACTGAATTATATAGGATATAATATGCTTCAAAATCAAAATCCAGTGCAATCATTTGTGTTTAAATGTTGCTTTCAGTTAAGAGCTCCATGTGTTAAGAAGTAGAATAGTATCTTAGATAATCAGACTTTTCCCACTGGAAGCCACACCCAGGGTGGGCTGACTATAGAGGGTGGGTTTGGTTTTTATTTTATTCAAAGGGTGGTACCTTTTAACTAAAGCAGTTTCTGTCCTCATTTCAGATCTTCAGCTTGACTACTCATTAACAGATGAGTTCTGCAGAAACCACTTCTTGGTGGGACTATTACTGAGGGAGGTGGGGACTGCTCTCCAGGAGTTCAGGGAGGTCCGGCTGATCGCAATCAGTGTGCTCAAGAACCTGCTGATCAAACATTCTTTTGATGACAGATATGCTTCAAGGGTGAGTGGTCCCCAAAGGAAGGAAATACAGATTAATAAATATCCTTTATTTTAAGTAATATAAAGAAAGTAATCAATTAAAAAATTAGTGTAACAGCATTAAGATTTTCCTCTGTTTATGGAGTACAATCTAATAGCAGTCTTTATAGAAAGTATCTAAATACTGGAGATGGCTAGTATCAGGTCAGTCTGTCATTAAATTCTCAGAGCCTGGGATAAACTTACAATGTGTGCCTTTGTTTTAGAGCCATCAAGCGAGGATAGCCACGCTCTACCTGCCTCTGTTTGGTCTGCTGATAGAAAATGTCCAACGGATCAACGTGAGAGAGGTGTCCCCCTTCCCTGTGAACCCCGGCAGTGTACGTAAGCCTATTTACATATACACAGCCTGTGTTGGTTTCCTGGGGCTACCCTGACAAAGTACCACAAACTGGGTGGCCCAAAACAACAGAAATGTATCCTCTTACTGTCAGGAGGCCACAAGTCCAAAGTCAAGTTTGTCGGCAGGGTTGGTTCCTTCTGGGTGAAGAATCCCTGCTTCTATCCTGGCTTCTGGTGGTTGCTCGAAATCCTTTCATTCTTTGACTTGGGACTGCATCTCTGCCTCTGCCTTCACATGGCCTTCTCCATGGTGTGTCTGTGTCTCTGGTGTCCTCTCCTGTGTCTGGTGTCCTCTCCTTTTCTTATAAGGACACCCTAATCCAGGATGAGTTCATCTCACCTTAAATCTTAATTGCATCTGCAAAGACCCTATTTCCAAATAAGGTCACATTCTGAGGTTCTGGATGGATATGAATTTGGGAGCAACACTATTCAACCCAGTACATACCTGTTCTCTTTTTTTTTTTTTTTTTTACCACTAAAACAATAATAATACACAGTACTTAGTAAATTATATTTCTGGCTAAGATGAGGTCAGTCAGTAAACCTTCAATTCTTGTTAAAAATCATTATAAAAATTATGCTTTCCTAATGCCCCGATGTCTTGTAAAACATCAGGATCTTCTTTGTGTTGTCAACAGATTTTTATAGAGGAGGGAGGTTTAAAAAAGGAGAAAAGGATCGTTCTAACCTGTGTGTTATGAAAGCCCAATGCCAGCTCTAGTTCTGACTGTCACATACAACTCAGTCTTTGAAAAGTCACCTCTTTGGGCTAAAGTCTCAGTCTCTCTCTCTCTCTCTCTGTGTAAAATTAGAAAGTCAAGCTGGATGTCAGGCCAGGCCCCACCTCCAGAGAGGCCTGACCACAGTAATTTATATTATCTTCATCTAGTCATTTAAAAATGTATTGGAAATTAAGTTGACTGAAGAATGACCCCAGAAATTATCTCAACATTTTTTAATTGGAGCCCACCTGCCATTACTTTGGACAAATGTTACCAGTTCCGCAATTGCCTTTTCCCTTTCATTCTGGACCCGTGAACTAGCTCAGCTGTTAATCTTGCCTCTTTGTCATCTAGCGTACTTGGGAAGTTACTTTTCGTATTCCTGTTCCTTTTCCCTAGTGATGCATTGCTCTATTTTTTACTCTCCACCTCCGAATACACTAAATAATGATGCCCTGAGAAAAGCCATATTTATAGAATGTTTTTTGTAATTCCAAAGGGCATAAACTTTCACTGTCTTAACTAAACTGCACCTCGCTCATCTCACCCTATACAACATTGTATTTCATGGATGTATTCTCTAAACCTTTTCTAATCAGAATAAGTAATTCAGGGCATAGTGCTATCCTCTGTACTGCTTCGGTCTTGAGGAAAAGGAACACAGGTCTCTCCTTGGCTAGTACCCAGTAAAATCCCTTTGGTGACATCACTTTAAAATTAACATAGTTTCTCCCCTGATCGATAGTACACATGCAGCTCCAAACTTGCAGAGATTTCTCGCTGCTGCTCCTGCAAATCACTGGTGCTCATGTGGGAGAATTTCCAACATCAAAGAGAATCAATCCCGCATTCCAGATAGAAAGAGCACGTGAGGCTTTTTCAGAAGGAAAAAACATACCCAAATAATTTAGAGAACCGTTGGACGTCAGAGCTCTGGAAAGGGAAAGGTGCCAGACCTTCTGAGGACAGAAGTGACTTTATGGGCCCAAATCTGTGCCCCCTAGGCTTTAAATATGTTGCGCTCCCTTCTCCTTGCTCTTCCTCTGGTCCACCTGCCACCTTCCCCCCTCTGGTGTCCCGCGTGGCTGTTCCTCCCACTCGGGCACATGTAACTTGTCAGGCCATCCTGTCTTGTTCGAACACTTGCCCTCACGCTTCCAAGATCCACTGAGGACTCTTTAAATCATCTTTGATCATTTCTTCTCTTTCTCTGCTTTTTGCAGACTGTGAAGGAGGAATCGCTCACTTTGCCTGCTGTGAACCCGCTGGTGACGCCACAGAAGTCCGGAAACACGCTGGACAACAGCCTGCACAAAGATCTCTTCGGCGCCATCTCTGGCATCGGTAATGCTGGCCCTCGTCTCGGCTCTACTCTGGTTTATTCCGAAAGTGTCTTCAATCACTTGTTAGCTTTCAGATGAGAACTCTGAAGTCTGTGTTTCTGCTTCGAATATTGTTTTCCTGGTTTTGATAGTTAATGACTGGAACCCCTCAACTCTACACTGAAATAGAGATCCCAGAGTCTCATGAATTCTGAATATAGTACACTTAACTCACATATTCGTACTATTGGCTTTTTGTTAATCTTAAATTAATTTATCATTTTAAGTCTGTAAATTGGAGTGTTTATGCTTTTAGGAAAGGAATATCTTTGCAGGTGTGTGTGAGGGGAGTGGTACGATTTATCTGTAGTGTTAGCAATTTAGGTGAAACGTGACGGAGTAATTCCTGAAGGGGATAGTGATTTATGGCCAGAGTGCAATCCTGAAAGTGGTTTTCTAAAATCTTCTTTCCTGGAATATTTTTTCTATCTGAAATAATACAAGAGCAGCCCCATGAGGAGGAAAACAGATGGCATAAACCAAGATCCAAATGGAGTAGTTTCTCTGAAAGAAAATGCCTGAGAAATGTACTTATTAATATTCTAAACAATTGAGCCCCTGTGCCAACTCCTTCATAAAGAAAATGATACAAAAAATATATGTCTTCACAGATTTGTCACAGACATATTCCTATTCTGTCTTTGTCCTTTCTCTTATATCACACTTGGAATAACTGAAAAGCCTTGCCTTGGTGAATGCTTAGACCACCTAACAATGGCACTAATTCTCAGGGCAGAATTAAGGGTGGTCCTTTTAGCTGAGTAATTTGCAGGACTTGTTCATTCTGAGTTTATGTCCTTACTTTTTGTGTTTTTCTTATTAACATGCTATTTCATGTAGGTGATAAAACTGGAAACCTCATATTAAGTGCCTGAATTCATCCTACAATACCAATGCCAATCCTTAATCTTACTTATGTTCATGTACATTTTTCATAGTTATACTCATCTCATTTGGTGTCGTAGAGATTAAATGAATTAATTTATGCACAATGCTCAGAGCAGAGCCTGGCACACAGTATTTCCATTGGTCATTGTCCTGGGACCTCTGCTCTGTCTTCTTTGCTGCATTGCGTCCGTGCACCCAGCCGATGCTCCTGGGGTGGAGAAGGGGCTGTCTTCAGAGAGTCTTGTCTGTAGTGGTTCACAGCAGCGGCTTTAAGTCAGGCAGATGTGGCTTTGGATCCAGACTGCACCATTTACTCATTACCACGAGCAGGATTTCTCACCTCTTCACCCAGTGCCCACATCTCCAAAACAGAGTCACAGAGAGGGATAAAGGTTAATGTGATATGTGCTGTACTTGGTCTGGTAAACACTCAATGTTAACATTTGACATCCATTGTAATAATCACAATTCTTTAGCATTATTCATGCTTTGTGATATACTCTTAGTTTCCAATTCAATGAGTCCCATGGCCTAGGGATGTATTGAAGTCTTAACTCCCCGACTAGTACTCTTAGGATTCAAGACTGTGGAAATGATCAGACTAGAATGAGGTGATGTTCTGAGTCTGACTTTTTTCCTCTGGTTCCTCATTCACCTTGTTAGGGTTTGGGATGCATTGAGAATGCAAAGATGAACCATTGGGTATCCTCAGCATGACTCCAATGACATAAATGGCGTTCAGTACTCTGTGTTCATGGTGAAGTTACCAAAAGTACTTGAGACTGATACAGTGTTTTTTTATTCTTTCTGGCATTTGAAGACCTGAACCCACTTTTCATAGGAATTTGCCACCACAGGCTTATTGATATCCAGCCTTGCCTACATTTACCCCCTCTTTAAAGACTTAAATCCCTGTTCCCTTTTAGGAATACCTTTCAGGGACGCCCCACCCATGAACTGGGTTTACTAGTTGTTTCTGGTACCTGTAGCAGCTCTTATTCATCAAGGAGTTTCTGGTTAACTTTAGTCCCAGGACTTATCCTTCGAGAGCAGACTTTCTCCTTTCTTCTCCATTTAGAAGAAATCCTGTTTCCATGCATATTGAGACTGCGCCCTCAGCAGTTGTTTGTTTTTTTTTAATGTCTTTGGAACATGGTGCATGAAAGTTTCTAAAACTGATTTATTGCTGGATATAGAAACGCTGAGATTACATTCATTTTCAAAGATACATTTTCTTAGCCTCAGGGTTCCTTTTATCACCTACTGAATGTATTGCATTGGGATGTCTGTATAAACGGGAGAGAGGTGAACTACACTTCTTTTTATTTTACTTACATGGTGTTTAAGATTTTTCAAAGTTATGCACTAGGCCAGGATATTAAATATAAACACACACAATATAATATATAGGAACGTAATTCTACTAAGCATGTTGATTTTGATTTATTGCATTTCCATCTGTTTGCCTTAGATTGGGATGGTAGTTCTGAAATTGAGCCTAAAACTCTGAGAATTTAGGATCTAATTTTACTGAGGACCTCTTTCTCCTGAGCTCTGTATTCTACATTAAATATGAAGTCCAAGTATATTAGGAAGACTGTAATTATAATTTAGCCATAATGTGTGTTTCTTTTCCCTCTCAGTAGAGAAAAAAGCTCATAGGTTTTCCATAGGGTTTTCACCTGTTCCTTGTGACAATCAGTCACATCATTTCTATTCTGGGGAATGTAGCCTGTGGCCAGTGGTTCACATGTTCTATCCTTCACTTACATTTTCAAATTCCTCTGGCTCTTCAAATTCCTCTGGCTCTTGGTTTTAATACACTGAATTGGTTTCAGGAATGGTGGTGGATAAACCTGAGTGTTAAATAGGGGAGGGATTAATTTAGAAGTGTTTTAGTCCATGGCAGCTAATTTGCATGCTGACACCTGAAAATGGCCAGCCTGTTGTGAGGTGCCAGGTAAAGGCATCTTCAGCTTGGGTGTAGGAGGCTGTGCTTACAGCTTGCTGGAGCACAGTGCCAAAAGTCTTCTCCTGCTATCTGCATGACCAGCCAGGCCGTTCTGTTGGAGGCATGCATTTTGGTTCAGCACAGAATGTACAAGTCTGAGAGTCATTTTTAATGTGATTTACGTGCATCTTATTTAAGCAGGAAGTCAATCTATTACGTTGAAAACTTCCACAGTACCGTGGTGGGTGCTGATTTCTGCCTTCAAATGCTGTTTTATCAGGAATATCACGAATTTTATATCCAAGTTAGATTTCCTTTCTGCTTGTAACTTTATTGCGGAGCTTCCCAAAAGCCCTCAGTTCATATCACTCATTATTGTCACAGTAATTTTTTCATGGAGTCCCCAGGCCAAAAGAAACACCTAACAGCTCTGTTTATTAGGTACTTAGGGCCAAATAACTTTAAGTCCTTATAGTCTAACAGCTTAGTAGGCATTTGGAAAAACATCCGTAAATTTAAAAGAAAACCTTTTGTATTTTATTTTTAATAACCACTGCTCTTACTAATGGAATGTGTGTGCCTGTTGGCCACTGCCCAACTCCTCCAATTTGCAATCAGTTTGCTCACAGCCCTCCTCATTTTGTTCCACACTGATTTTCGCCCAGTACTTGCTTTTTATCATAGCAACCACCAAATACCCAGCTTCAGAAAGATATGACATCATCAAAAGGAATGTAGCACAGTCTAATATTGAAACTACAGTTTCCGGCAGATGTCAAGTATCATTGTGTTTTCTTTGAAAATGTAAACTTTCCCATGACACTGCTCTGAGTTCTCTAGGGCACCTCAACATACAGTTTGAATACTGCGGGTGTGCTGCATGGTTTAATTTTTTTAATTTGATGGTTGAAAGTGGTATTATCTTTTAAAATTTTTTTAAGTCTTTATTCTGTCCCATTCTGAAACAGTGTGTGTGTGCACCTTTATTCTTGGCAATCAAAGGTGGTTTCTCATAAGTGAATTGGCAGCACGTCTGAATGTGCCTGATTAAAGTTTGTTTTTATCTACTCTCTAGGTGATTGAATGAAACTTTTGAACCAAATTCCTAACAGAAAAAATGAGTGCCATAAAAGTAATTTTTCTTTAAGTTCAGTGCTTATCTTGATTTTGTTCTGTCTCACCTAGTCTTTGGTCTTGGCTTAATTTCCTCTTAGCTTCTCCATATACGACTTCAACTCCAAACATCAACAGTGTGCGAACAGCTGATTCGAGAGGATCCCTCATAAGCACAGATTCAGGGAACAGCTTTCCAGAAAGGAACTGTGAGAAAAGCAACTCCCTGGATAAGGTAATTTCTTTTCAACTAATTTAAGTGTTTCTTATAACAAATAGATTTAGCCCAAAGTAAACATGCTTCATGTTCTAGTGTTCATTGTGTGACCTTAAAAAAAAAACAAAAAAACACACAACTCAGTTAAACCTGGGGTAGATAATCAGAGCACTAATTAAGGATGGGGCCCATTCCCTGGAACCCCCTGATTCCTGTTTCCAGAATTTCAGATCAGGGCAGTATTTCCAGTTTGAGCGAATGGTTCTGGCAGGTTGGACAGCTAGGGACATCAGAATGCTTCTCAGTTAGAATCCCTGTGGTCTGTATGCCGGAGAACACCATTTACAACACAGCTGTCCTTACAAATGGGCGTTGGGTCCAAAGCTGGCTCCACAAAAGATTAATTGACCATACAGGTGATTCAGGGGTAAGGCTTTATTTGAAATCACTCTGTTCACGCTGCACCCCCAACCCCAGTCCAACAGAGTTTCCTCCTATTTAACCTTTCGTCTGAAATAACTAAGGCTCAGACTCTTTGGAACCTTGTGGGAATGGATAAAGCTTGGATTTAAACCTGGATCCGTGGCAGGTTGGTCTCACCTTGGCCACTGTTGTCCTAATTTATTTCAAGGTATAGGCAAGCACATGTACGAGTAAACAGGTGAACCATTTAGGGATGTATTCCTAGCTCTCAGGAACGTGGAAAGCGCCGCTCCTCGGCACCAGGTTTGTCATCCGATGGCGTGTCTCCGTGGCTGGCATTGACATGACTGTCCGTAACCGCAGTTCTGTGGGCGAGCATCGCAGTGTGGGTGTGCGTCATGACCTGTTGAACTTTCCCTTTGGCCCTGACATGCCTTCGTGTGTAGAGGGAGAAGCTGCTCAGGAGGCACTCCGCTTGTGTCATACGCAGTGCTGGCGAGGAGGAGGAGAGCTGCCAGTCAGCCAGGAGAAACCGGGTCACTGTGGATTTTTCCCTTCTAACGATCCCACCTCTGCCCGAGGAGACGTTGCATGCCGCGCCTTCCCTCCCGCTGCAGGAAGCACTGCGTTCTCCTGGCGGCCCTGACGAAGTGGGTGGGCCGGGGAGGCATCTGCACCATGGTTTTGCCACTGGTTGCACCAGTATTTCTTCCTTAAAAACAAATATTCACGGATGTTATTAATTTAACATTTCTTTATTTTTTTTCAATTGCCCACCAATACCTTGAATAAAAGATAGTTTTTCACTGATCTTTCTGCTTTGGTATTTGGCAAGAAATTTCCCTGCCTTCAATTGGAAATATAACTTTGAGGATTTTAAAATTTTCTGTGTTTTTATCATGAGATGAGATTCTTGTTCTGCATTTTTTTATGTGAACCCTTTGAACATGTGAACCTGCTGTCTAGTGGCAAAACTGCCCTCACCCTGCACCCTGAGCTTTCTGATGTTTGCAGTGTTGAGCTAAGCTGATGATGGCATGACCTCATCAGTTTAGGGTCTTTGGCAGTGCTGTGCTGAGGTGTCTCTCCTTGTCCCTATGGGGCACCTCCCCACTGTTTTCCCCCAAGGGTGCCCCACGACGTAACTGAATGGCAGCAACTCAGTTCCAGGCTTTTGTGGCTGGTACTCAGCACCATAGACTTCATTTGCTGTTTCAGCCACTGACGTTTTCCTGAGGATGTGATTGGTTCTGCAGTGTCTTCTGAATCATCATTTCTGTGTTTGATCCCAGCACATACTTTTCTGCATGAGGTTTTACTTGGCATTTCAGAACTAAGCTGGTAACTAAAGCGATGGTTATCCATTCTGAAGGGTTTGTGCCATCTGGCTTGTCCCTTAGGAAAGTGTAGGAGACAAGCCAGAGCTTGTGTGGAGTAGGAGTAGCTCTTGTGTGTAATTTGTCAACAAGTTATTAATACCGTCCAATTTGAATGATTGGACTCAATTCTAAGAATCTTTCTCTTCCGAGGGAGAAAAGTAAACTAATTTTGTCTTACCTGTTATTCAAGGAGAAAACCCACCTGTATTTCCTTTTTCAGCACCAACAAAGTGGCACTTTGGGAAATGCTATGGTTCGCTGTGACAAACTTGATCAGTCTGAGATTAAGAGCCTGCTGATGTGTTTCCTCTACATCTTAAAAAGCATGTCTGATGGTAGGTAAAACTGGAGATAATCTGCTTTCCTTTCCTTGTTTCAGTGTTTGGTTTATTTTTTACAAATTGTAATTGGTTGAAAGGATACAATGATTTAAAAGGTTTTCTTCCTTGTTTGAAATGCATATTAATTCTCTAAATGGAGTAGAAATATAAAAATCTTACTTTGTAAAAGTATTTTTATTAATTATTTTATTCTGGAAAATGAGTTCCAAAATGTGAATGGTCCTATTTTATAAATTTATATTAATCCCAGACCTATCATCTTAACTAAAGGAGACAGACACAGAAAAATAAAGTAGCTTTTGATTTTGTTTTAAATTTCATTTGTCTAAACAAACTTACTGGTAACTTGCATAACTTTATTAGTCTATGTCTTGAATTAGAAAATATGGTGTTAGGGAACCTCAGCATCTCTTCCATTTAAAGTGTGTGACATTCCTGGCTTTACCTGGAAGCAAAGTATGTTGTTTTCATTTTCTAATGGAAATAGTGGTACTGATTAAGGGTTTGACAGCCACATTTTTAAATAGGAGTGACCACAACATTAGTGCTTTATCGGTACCACGTAAGCTTGTAAACATCCATGACAGGACAGCTCCAACTCTGGTTTTGTGATATGACCAATCACATGATATTATGCCATGGTACAATGTCACATCTCTTCTTTTGGACCAAAATGTTGTCTTATTTTTCCTGCAACAAATGAGAAAGTGTAGTGCTTCATTAATGACCTTCACTCAGTGACCTTCATTAAGGTCATTGAGTGAAGGAGAACTCCTTTGCAAACAAAATGCCGTTTTTCAAGAATCTGAAGACTCCTCGTGCTGCCTGTGTCTGGTGGCAATAGGTGTGGGCGTTGAACACCCAGTGGAAGGTATTTCTGTCTGAAAATAGTGTTTCTTTTATATCAAACTTATGTTTTAGCAGCAAACCAGCCTGATATTGTAACTCAGATGTTAGGAACAGCATGCCTGTTCTTAAAGTGCTTCAGGACTGGGTAATTTTATCCTTCTGTCAGTTTGTTACTTTTAAATAGCTAGTTAAAAAAGAACAAACAAGATTTTCTTTGAATGAGGACCAAATGCAAAAGCACTGGGCATTTATTCTGATACTTGGGTTATAAAGTTGAAATTCTCTCCATTAAGTCAAATGTTCTAAACTTTACGTTATGGTAGGGACTTTTAGCCAGCTATGATCCTGTTTTTCCTTTGTTTAAAATTTTTTAATATATGTTTTAAGTTTCAAATAATAAATATGATCTATAACTAGAACATAACTGCTTTTTAAAGACAAATACTAAAAATTTTACATCCAAGTGAAAGTTACCTTTAAAGTCAGCTCTTTGGCCATGCACATATTTTAAGACTTCAGCCTCTTCAAAAGAGTTTCATTTTATTTATTATTATTATATTATTTTATCTTCACCAAAATATATGTTTTTATTGATTTTAGAGAGAGAGGAAGGGAGAAAGAGAGAGAAACATCTGTCAGTTGCTTCCCGTACTCACTCCAGCCAGGGACTGAACCCACAAGCTTTTGGTGCACAGGACAGCACTCCAACCAACTGAGCCACCCAGCCAGGGCTCAAAAGAGTTTTATAAGATTTTAAAATATTACCTGAAGTTATTAATTTCTTTTTTTTATAATTAGAATTAAGAAATCTTCACGTATCCCCAGGATCATGAAGATGTTCTCCTATATTTTCTTTAAAAGCTATATTATTTAAATTTTCACATTTAAATCTTAATATCTACCTAGAACGGATTTTTGTGTATGGAATGGGGTGGGGAGAAATTGCCTTCAGGTTGCCTGAAAATTGGAAATGCACATACCATTTGACATAGCTATTTCACTTCTAAGAATTTGTCCTATAGATGTAGTTGGGCAGGTGTGCAAAGACACATGTAGAAGGATGTTTGTCAAAGCATAATTCATAATGGCATAAGGATAAGGAGGAACAAGTAAATGTCTATCAGTAAGGGACTGACAAACTCAATTATAGTGCATCCGTAGCATGGAATATTATGCATCTTGAAAAAGATTGAGATAGATCTAAGCTGTATTGTGGAGTTAAAAGTCAAAGGGCAAAACAGTGTGTTTAGTATATATGCTTCCATTGGTGTGTGTGTGTGTGTGTTGTGTCAGGAAGGGAGTGCTTATGTACATGCAAGAATTTTCAGCAGATTCCCTACTGAGGGATTCTATAGCAGATCAAGAGAGAACCTGACTTTAAATTTTATGCCCATTTGTATTCTTTAAACATTCTAGTCCACTTAAGAGCACATTATATATAAGTTAAGTATGTGTTATATAGCACTAGATGATGTATGAAGAAATTGAAGTTCAAGTGTTCAAATGTAGCTTCTTTAGGTTGAATAAGCCCATCGTATAACTTATCCAGTATAGATTGGTCACTGTGGTTCTTCCTTTGATTAATTATAAAAGGGGTTTGGTGGCCTACACGCTGAAATCTTGTCCCGTCTCCTAATGTAACAAATACATATCATGATTCTGACCAGATAAATGTTTGCTTTCTAGATGCTTTGTTTACATATTGGAACAAGGCTTCAACATCTGAACTTATGGATTTTTTCACAATATCTGAGTGAGTAGTTTTGTTTTGCTATTTGCCTCTTGATTTTTCCTGGCCAGTCAAGAGGTGTGAAGAATATCATGTGGTTGAACCAGGAATTCTGTATATTCACATCCATACCTACTCTTAAGCTATTTGTCCTGACCTCACCCTAGCACCTGCTCTCAGGACATCATGACTCAGTGGGCAGTGACCAACCTTAAATTATTAGATATTTGGTTGTTATAAGAGATAACTATTTATGTGTATAAGCCAATTTAATAAAGAAACAGAAAATATATTAGCTGAGTTGGGTGGATGCTGCATTTCTAAGTTGAATCTAACTTAAATAGATGCAGAAACTGAGATAGAAAAATTAGTATAATTTAAAAATATATGGTAAGTAAAATCTTATATACTATCTATATTATCTCATTTTATCTCTTCAGTTTAAGTTTCTGATTTTCTTTAAGCTCATTTCACAAATCCACAATCCATTATCCAAAACTGATGGGGTCAGATGATTTTACAAATTCAGAATTTTTTGGATTTTTGAAAAATTTGCATGTAGAGTAAACTCCCTAAGACCCCAGCAGGGTCTCAGGCAATACCCCACCATCAAACACACTACTGCTTCTGCAGTAAAACATTATTTCTGCAGTACTGTGACTGTTCACAATCATTGGGTAAATCATAACCATAAGTGGCTTTACATCTGTTTGTGGGGTCATGATTTGCTGCCCAGACGTATTTGCACAAACTTATGTGGAAACCTATTTTGTTCTGAGCTTTGTGTGTTTTGCTTCATAGCCTCATGGGTTTTCTCTCTGCTGAGTTAAAGGTGGGAGTTGTCAGATGGTGAGACAAGATTCAGCATCAGAACTTATTGGACATTATTTTAACTGCCTCTTATTAAATATATGCTTTTTAAAAAATCAATGTTGTGGGTATATTGAAACAAAACTAAAAACTACATACTTGATGTCTGTAAGGAACCAGTTTATTAAGCCTAAAGAGAGAGCTCTTTACATAGATTCAAATGAGAACAAATAAGCAACTCAGAACAGTGCAGCCGTGCATGAGGTTTCCGTTGTGGTTTCTAAGGCAGACTGCCTGGGATCTATGTCTAAACCCTGGGTGGATGGACAATCCCACGGGTCCCAGGCCTTTCTTCTGTGTGGCTTTCACCGCCCACCACAGTACTGGCAACAGCATAATATGGGGCCTCCTTTGCAGGTTAGTAATTTTTTCTTGGTTTAGAAGGGCCGTCTAGAGAATTTCTGAAAACCAGATGTAAGGGGCTAGTAAGAATTTATTGAGTGTGTTATTGTTGATGGGTTTAAAAACAATAATGCATTGAAAATAATTTTATCTTCACGTTTCCCTAACAATCTTTCATCCTGTCTGCAGAGTCTGCTTGCACCAGTTCCAGTACATGGGGAAGAGATATATAGCCAGGTACTGTGGGGATTTCAGTTTAAAGTGTTATGTCATTGTCTGTATTACTTGGATCTGAATGTGTAGGAATTGTCATCTGTAGTGATTGGCAGTTGGAATTCTCATAAACAGCCATGAAGACAGTTGGCAGGTCTTTGGATTGCTACCATAAAATCTGTGAGCATCTTCCGCCCATGTTCCTTCTGTCTCGTTTTGTCTCATGAATATCTCTTGGAAAGACCTGCCTTTGTGGCCTGTGGCTACACTTCTACACTTGCTTCCAAATTCTCCCTCATGTCCTGTGCCTTCTGTCTTCTCTGTCTCTTCTCCCAGTTCCTCTTGATGTGTCTTCTGGCTCTTTTCTCCTTCCCCAATTATTTCTTTCCCTGTTTTACTTTCCAAGGTAGTTTTTTTTTATTTTGTTTTTACCATTCTGCCTCCCAGCTACAAAGATACTGATTTATCATCTAACCACTTTCCCTTTTCCTTAATGAAAGAATGTTTTCAGTCCATCTCACGTTTGTTTGGATTTACACAAAACCTCTACAATTATGCCTTTTCTCCTCTACTTCTAAGTAAGCTGTCCATGCCCTGTGTCTTTATCCGACCAGAACTCTTTGTGGAGTATTATAAATCCACACTGCCCTGCCCCACGACATACTCTTGGTTCTGCATTGAGTTTGAGGAGAGCTAGAAACTCTTTGCTGATGGGCACCCAGGCAGCTCCTTCTTTGGAGGTATTTCCCTAGAGCACATTTTGTCATTACCAAGTTCTTAACCCTGCCCTGTAGTCATTCAGTGTGTCTGTATTTGTCTTTTTCCATGTTGTGTATCCTGTGATAATGTATTTATGGGGTCCTGGTCTAAATATCTTATGTTTCTAATGCTATTGTTTTTAATAGTTTAATGATAAGTAAAAATTTGTTTTAGGAAAAACTTTAAAATTTAGTTGTAATTGAAATTTTTTTCTCTAATTTCTAATTTTGTTTTATAGCAATGAAATAGGAAAGAGATTTTTAATAGACTTTCTGTCTGAGTGTGAAGATTTTGCATTTTGATGTTAATATTGTTCTTGGGATATTTGAGAAGTTTTCAGAATTATATTTTATATTAAATAAAAGTATATGTTTTCTTTTAAAAAGAGCAAATTTAGAGAGAGTATTTTATGCTTTCCTCCTATTAATATTTTCTATGTTTAATTGAAATATGGTGGCACTAAAAGTTCTCTAATCTTAATTTTTTTGTTTTTATCATAACCGTAATTTTTACATTTGAGATTTTGAGTACCAAATGCAAGTATACACAAGGTATCCTTATACAGTATATTCCCTTTGACTGTCCCGTGAAGATGGACAGAAAATGTATTTGTAACAAAAAGGCACTGAACTGGGCAAGCTTCACACCCTCCTGGCAGTAACTGTCACCTACGTCACAAGATGGCATTTGGAAAATGCAAAATAGAATAAAATGCCTCAGAGCTGAATATGGTGAATGTGGGAAGCTGAAGTTTTCTGCCCCAACAAAATATTTTAAAATTGGGTTTTGTGAAACTGTGAACTCGTTTTCCAATGGTTATACATTTAATTTTTTTAGAGAAAATCCTCCAACTTCATAAGCACCTTGTATATATTTGCATATAAAAGTACGATCCTTTGGCCATCTTAAAAATAGATGAGCAGAGGAAAGTGGGGGTGGAGGTGGCGGACTGTGCTGTGTGCACTGTGGAAAGACACGCCATGCTTTATAGAAAATCGCCACGGTCTCTGCTGCATGTGAAAAAGATTCGGAACGATCATGTAAATGTCGTCAGTGTTTGCCATTTCTGGTGGTCCAGTTTTATGAATACTGCGCCTTCTCATTGTGTCACTTTGAAATCACCCAGCAGCATGTTGCCCTATGATGTTCCGTGCATGCCCTGTTCTAGTCCACACGATAACACAAGGAGGGAGACTGCTGGCTAAGGGACGGGGACAGGTGTCATTCCAGCACTGGCCTCATTTTTCATCCGCTCTGGTGGTGGTACACAACAGGAAGTTAGCTGGTTGATTGCTAACCCAGGTCACTTTTCTGTTTTCTTTACTTGACTGCTGACAAGTTTAACAAAGTGTGTGGCTCTTCTCCTTCCCACCTGGGTAAGAAGGTGTTCAAACCATTTCGTAAAATCCTGCCCATTGCATGTTTGTTCTCTGTTTCTCCCAATGCATTATTTTTAATTAAAAAAAAATATTTTTGCTCTTTAATAGCACATATAATTCAAAAAGATTTTTGGCGTTTTGGCAGTTGTCAGAACGCTAACTTTAGCACCACATTGGACTGATGTTCAATTTTTTTTTTTTTTTTAAGTAGCATCTCTAAAGTACTTTCTAAAACTGAAATGTTCTCTGCTTTGGCTTGGTTTTGACTTCTCTGTCATCATCAGTGCTTTGCTGTGAGCCGTGTGTGTCTCTGGCTCACAGACAGGCTCGCTGTGCTTGGTCCACGCGTGGCCCGTCTCCTTTCTGCTGTGTCCTCGCCTCACTAACGCTCCCCGTTTCTCTGCAGTGTAACAAATCTAACTTTTGCTTCTATCCCATTTCACTCATGTTGCAGGAACCAGGAAGGGTTGGGACCCATAGTTCATGATCGAAAGTCTCAGACATTGCCTGTTTCCCATAACAGAACAGGAATGATGCATGCCAGATTGCAGCAGCTGGGCAGCCTGGATAACTCTCTCACTTTTAACCACAGTAAGTCCCATGACATACCATCGTAACAGCCAGCCATCTCATGTGACAGCTCAGAGGGGAGAGCCCCAGGCCACACCACACCACACCACCAACCTGACTTTTCTTCCAGCTCAGAGCAAGTAGGATGAAGACCTCAAGGCGCAGTTCCCGTCCTTGGAAGAGAGTGACATAATGTGGACCGTGGTCAACTACGACACTAGACCTAAAAGCGCTAGACCCTTCGCCCCAACCTCTCCACTTGTGTTTTTAAAACAAAATTTGGCAGGTTCAATAGCCAAACATTCTCTGATATTTTTTATTTAATATTTGGATTTATTGCCTGTCGCCAATTTTTCATTGATTCTCCCCCTGCCCCCCGCAACGTCTGAGAGCCACTGGGACAGACTTCTTTCTCCCTGATCCCATGCATGTAATTGACCAGTGTCCACATTCTGGCACTCGGCTTAGGATGTATGTTAAAACTGCTGTGAAACCATAAAGCCGGTGAATCAATTTGGTGTGGAAAAGCCAATAACAAAGTGACTTTTTCTGTGTTTTCAGTGTGAGAAAGATATCAAGTGTGCTTGGAATTTCTGTAGACAATGGTAAGATTTAATCAGGTTGAAGTCTGCTTTCCGAGGCTGCTTCACTTGCACAACAAGACCTTTCGTTCATCTTGCCTTCCTAACTTTGGTGCTTTCTAACTTCACAGTAGAGATTCTGCCAAAACGTGGGCACATGTTTTTAACTGACTTTTTTCAGTCACCAGAAAGGATGTGGCATCATGTGCTGTTCCTAAAACATAAGTGTTTCATCTTCTTAGGGGTTTCTCAAAGCAGAAAACCTAAAAGATACCAACCATGCAGCACTTTGAAAACTAATGTGATCATTTATGATAAATACCATTTCTGTTAGTGGTGTGTTCTCTGATTGTTTCATCTTTTCTCCGAGCATGACATAGCTAGTTATTGTTCTTTCTAGACCATTAGTTGTGCTCATTTTAAGTAATGTCTTTAATACATGGTCATTAATATCATTTCTAATTATAAGAACTCCATTCACTGATTTCCATACCTCTTTCTTAATGTAGCCCAAGAGTAAAGACAATATTTCCATCACATCAATTGATAATACAGCTGATCCTTGAACAACATGGGGGGTAGGAATGCCAACCACCCTCACAGTCAAAAATCCACATATAACTTGATTCCTCCAAAACTTAATTACTAATAGCCTATGGTTGACTGGGAGCCTTATCGGTAATAGTTGGTTAACACGTATTTTATACGTTATATGTATTACATACTGTATTCTTGCAATAAGTTATCTAGAGATAAGAAACGTTATTAAGAATATCGTAAGGGAAATACATTTACAGTATTTTTTTTTAAAAACCTGCCTGTAAATGAACCCATGAAGTTCAAACCCAATGTTGTTCAAGGGTCAGCTATAGTTCAAAGTAAGAAAGCTGAGGAATCAAAATATAGCAGCTTCCCATTGCTCCACCCCAGCAACATTAAACGTAATGGACAAAGCCTCTCTATAAAATTCTAGGCTTAACTTAAATCAATATTATGTCTGCCACATACTGCATTGGTAGCTTGCAAGTGCTAGTTCTGAGTTCTGTACTTAGCTATAGAGAGTACATTAGTGACACAGCTAAGGCTGCCGTACTTGATTTTTCAACTTCATGTCTGTTAGGGCTTTTTCTAGCTCTGTAGACAAGGGGTTGAAACAAACTAACAAGGAGTTTTGGGTTTTTTTAGTTTTCATTTCCTAATTAAACAGAAACTAAAGTTCCACTAAGCTGCAGGACCAGCCACACTGCCTTAGCCCAGATCATTTATAACACAGGAACTACCTCACTGTCAGATGACATAAATGCTTAAATGTTAAAGCACTTAAAAAAAATCATAAGCAGACCAAGGCCCCACCTCCAAAGATAATCATTTAGGAAACACAGAAAACAAAAATAAAATAAATGATCAACAGCTGAATGAATAACCTTAATCCGCTAAAATATGCAGCAGCTCCTCCCGCTGCAAATGGATTTTGCGGTGGTGTCTTGAATTGGAGGAGAGAGAGCGGGCTGTGTTCTGCTGCCAAAAACCGTACTGTTAACTTGGTGGCTTTCCCTTCTGTCTTCCTGCTGCCCACAGAGAGCCCCTCCTTCTTGCCTTCCCCCTCCTCTCTTCTGCAGGTTTTTTATTTAGTCAGTTTTCAGTGACACTATCCTCAATCACAGTTTCTCCTTCTGCCTTCCCCATACACAGTGCGCAGCTGATTCTTTTAGCTTTCTACTGTGTTCCTACAATTCCTGCTCATTCCAAATTGGTGCTGAGGTCTCCTAGTCCTTGATTTACAGCTCTGATTCTGATTATATATATTTGGGTGGCTTTAGCCTTTCCCTTGGTTAGCTTTTTGAACTTCAAATCATCAAGTGGGCCAAAAACCACAGAGAAGGGAGTGTATACTATATATATATATATATATATATATACATGTGTATATGTGTGATCATGTACATGCATGATTGTTTACATCTGTACCTAGGCATTTGATGGAAAATTTATAGCCCTATATGTCTCTCTAAAAAAACCCTGTTTAACAATGAATACATTACCTTCTGTTGGGCCAATCAATATGATGTAGATCCAGTATGTGAGAGATTTTCTGGGATGCCAGAATCTAAAATGAATTTTTTTTAGAGAAGCATCAAAATGGGAAGAGTCCCCTCTACACCTGCATTTTTATTTCCCCTTCTGTCCCAGTAGGAAAGGCTTTGTCAGACCTCAGCCGGACCAGCAGGGAGCAGCAGAGGACTGTAGAGACGTAATCCGACGGGGCCAAGCTATACCGTCCCCACCACCCATTAACAGAACATGAGAAAAGACATCATATGCACTACACGTGTAACTCTGGCAGGGACTTATCTTTCCTCTCAAATTTTAATAGGACATAATGAAAAGGAAAAATCCCCCCCACGGCCAATAGTTTTAATATTCTAAAAACACTCAAAGAATAGAGGCTTGTTGTTTGGGTCATTGCCCAGGTATATGAAAAGTGAATGTTTACAACATTAAGACATTGACTTCTTATCAGTATATTTGTGTCAAGTGACAAGAGTGATAGCTGCATTTAGAGTATTTTATATAAACCAGGTTATAACTGGGAAACTGTGTGAAACGTTTGCAAATAAGTGGTACATTTTCAAAAAATATGAAATAACACTGTATTTATGTTGATGTTATGTATCATTCTAGGAATATATTAAATTAATTTGCAGGGTAATTCATATTTCCCACTGGTGTGGGAAAAAACAGCCAAGAGGTAGAAATGCTTGAAGAAAACCTCTATTTCCTATAATTCAATGCAAGAGTTTAAGATCGCTGGATTAAGTTGCAGAGAGTTAGATTTCAGGTCAACATGGAAAAGCATTTTCTACCTAAAATACCCATTAGCTAGTGCAGGCACTTGCAGCTGGAGGTGTGAAAACAGAGACTGGGCAAAGACCCAATGGGGATATTGTCTGGGTCACTTCAGCATCATATGAGGAATTGGATGAGATGGCTTGTAAGATCACATCTAACTCTGAAATTCCTTGACATTTATGAATTGAGAGTAAGAAAATGAATATAGGTGACAATTAAATTCCTTTATCATACGTAATATTGAATTAACATGAAAAATGCAGAGAATGCATATATTCTCTGCAGTAAAATTAACATTTTTCAAACGTTTAAGCATAGACAATATATATTTAAAAATAGGTGAAGTGGGCTGGGTGCTTTAAATGTCTATACTCAAGATAATAAATAAAATGCTATAAAGGCACATTTCCTTGATCCTGAGATATGTTCCTTTGATTTAGAAATACAATTTTGCACATTTGCCAGCATTTTCGAAATCAGGTAAATTCTGTGGGGACTCCTCAGTGTACAGGCCACCTCATCTATAATAATCACCTGGATACACTTTGCCAATAAGTTATCTAGAAAGAGAAGACACCAATAAATTCAATTAAAAATTAAATTTAAAAATGATGGCTTTTACAAAATAATTGTAATTTACCAATGCATTTTGGGAAATAGATCAGTTGGGCAAAGTGCTATTTATCATTAGTGTGATTGCTACTTTCCTATAGAATTTAAGTCTGAATGTAAACACTAATATACCATTTGAACACTGTCTCCACCTGAAAGAGAGAGAGAAAGAGAGAGAGAGAGAGAGAGAGAGAGAGAGAGAAAGGTCAGTTCCATGCAGAGAAAGAATTAAAATAATCACCAAAGCCAGCTCCTTGTTACAGTTTAACCCAGACTAAAACTTTATTTGGGGTAAATGGTAGCCCTCCGTAAAGGGTCCTTCTGGCCTGTGTGATAGTTTTGGTTGGTCTAATAAAAGGTATATTTTTTTGTACCTTCTTGCCCCAGTTTGTGGTCAGTGTAACAATAATCATCAATCTGTTTTTCATTATCTCTGTATCTTACCAAGCAAACCTCGCTGAATGAGGAAATGCCTTAGCTTACGAAGGCAGTACAATGAATATCAGTCCTAAAAATATCCATCCGTCTTTCCTCTGGGAGATTTCTAAACCAAACAACAGAGATCAAAAGAAACAGAACCAGCATGGTGCAGACGGGTTATGTAGCGTCACTAAGGGTGCATGGACTGTGTCTCACCGAAAAGAACGCAATCCACAAACACACGACTTCAACCACCTTTTAAAAGCCAAGCGAAATCGGATGAAAGCACACAATCGTATTCTTGTAGCATTTTGAAAACCAACTCGGTAGCTTTAAAAGCTTTTTTTTCTTAACTTTTTAAAAATCATGCTATAACTGACATTTATAAAAGTCAGAATAACATCATGTTAGTTACTTTATTTTATCCTAATAATAGGTAGTATGATACAGGGACCTAAATAAGGAATTTGGAGTGCAGTTTCTGGTTTCCCCCCAATTCTGGCCTCAAGAAAATTCTCTAGGTTTTCTGTACTTCGTTTTCCTGATCTATGTACGAAATGTCCTCCTCTCTGGAGTATTAAGAAAATTACCTACCTAGTAAGTGTTGATGTGTTTTTGCTCCTGGGAGAAGGACATTACATGGGATGTTTTATTTTATTGCCATCTTTCTTTGTCATCTAGATCAGTACTGTGACATCTTTGCACCTCTCTCTGTGTTTCTGCTAATGCGTACCATTTCATAATTTAATACCTCAAATTGTATGTCAACCTCCATTTTTATTGGTACTAAATTGATTTTCCAGCCACATAAGAAGATATCAGTTTGTACTTAAATTATGATTCTTCAAGTTCTTTCCTTTTCTTAAACATTTCTTTCAGACACATTGGCTTTTGTGCTTTTTATTAAAGCAAGTAGACTACTGTTCGCAGTACAGTCAACTCTTGGTTATCGCTCCTGATTCTAGCTGATAATACCGCTCTCTAGGTTATTGACTGAACGCTTACACGGCGTTCACTATGTGCCAGGCGCAGTTTTAAGAGCTCCACAGATATTAACGAGTTTAATACTCGCCACAGCCCCTGAGATAGATACCGTTGTTAAATATCCCCATTCTACAGATGAGGAAACGGAGGTATAAAGAGGGCAAATGACTTTCCCAAGGTCACACAGCTAGTAGGTGGCCAAGCTGGAGTCCGTGGCCAACAGCCCGACCCTTGGCTCATCTTCTTATCCGCTGTGCCTTGCCGCTGCCTGTCTGTGTGGGAAGCTTTGGACATCTCACCCTCCCTCACCCCTATCACCATCCTTCAGCTCAGCCAAGTGGCCCGATTGACTGACTCCGGCCCAGGTGCCTTCCTGGCTCCACTGTTTACTGTGTAACGTCAGACAAGTTGTCTCGTTTTTCTGGGCCTCCATTTCCTTACCTGCAGAGAGGGTTTAATAATGTACCTATTTCATAGGGCCATGGAGGGATTAAATGAGATAATACGTGTAAAGTTCGTAGAATTATGGCTGGCACATAGCAACCACACGATCAATGTTTGCCGCTATTACTTCCCTTCTGAAGTTGAAAAAGAGTTATAATGAAATGGAAACATTCTTCACTACCAACCCGTAAAAAAAGCGTATAAATAATCAAAAGTTGACTGTGGCTCTGCATCCTGCCAGCCCCTCTGTCTGCCGTTGCCGGCAGTGAGTAACCCCGTGTTGTAACCCATGCAGGCTACGGCCACTCGGACGCCGATGTCCTTCATCAGTCCTTACTGGAAGCCAACGTTGCTACTGAGGTGTGCCTCACGACCCTGGACACTCTCTCTCTGTTTACACTGGCATTTAAGGTGAGTATGGAGCTTTACCTGTTAAATTCATTCTGCTTTTTCAGCTGAACCAGCAAGGACTATTTGTGTTGTCTTTTTCCTTCACCAGCTGTTTCTTTCCCTGCAAGGAAATCATTAATCCTTAAATTCCCTTAATGAAATTGCTGCACAGTTAATGACCTGAATTCCCTGAAACATAATAAAGCTTAACTGGCCAGGGTGTGCCATGGGCGTGCAGGCTGTGGAAGGCGCCTCTGGAGGGGGAATTTACCTGGACAATGGGCTGTGCTGTGCCCCCAAGGATGATGAATATGAAAACTTAGGCATTTCTGCCTCTACTCCCTTTAAACATGTCTGAATGTGGTAGTGGTTGGAATTAGATATTTATTCAGCCCTGGCCAGTGTGGCTCAGTTGGTTGGAGCGTCATCTCATACACCAAAAGGTGGGACAGGTTCAATTCCCAGTCAGGGTACTGACCTGGGTTGCGGGTTCCATCCCCAGTGGTGCCTACAGGAGACAACCAGTTGGTATTTCTCCCTCTCTCCCTTCCTTTCCCTAAAAATCAGTGAAAACATCCTTGGGTGAGGATTTTTAAAAAAAAGAAGAAGCATTGAGTACAAACACATCCACCTTTTTAAATTTTGAAAAATCTGTTACATAGTAGTTAAGTAGTAGAAGCATTTTGGGGACAGAAAATAAAAGGTGATTTTGGTCTTATGTTTGGGTTTTAGGAAATAGTATTCAGGTAGGTGGAGGTGGTCTCTTTAGGCACCCTCTTGCTTAGGAACCTAATGCTCTCCATTCTTGCTAAACGATTACTTCTGTTTCCAGCACAGAAGGAGAAATGGAATGAGTATTAATATGCTGTGAATATTGAAACACTGTGTTCATTTGCAAGGGTATTTGGAAACTACGACCTAACTCACTCTCTGCTTTGCTTATCTCCACTTCTCTCACAAAGCACATTTCTTTATTAGAGTAGAAATATTTACCCTGGTATCATGTCACTTTACCTATAATATGCCTTTATTCTTCTTAGTAGCCATGCTGTACTCATGTCCCCTGAGCTGTCATTACTAGGAACCCTGCCAAGAGACAAGGAAACACAGATCCTAATAGAATACTTGTGGGGGCAGCAGTGACTTCGTGCAGGGAGTCTCCATTCTGGTGGCACTCAGAGTGTGGTTCCCAGGCTGCCAGGAACCACAGACCCTGGGAACTTATTCGAAACACAGATTCCCAGGCCCCAGCCCAGGCCGACTGACTCAAACTGGGGATGAGACCTGCTGTACTAGAACCATGTTTGGAACCTCTTTCTATATTCTTTTGGATATTTTTAGTTAAAAATGGTTATGTAAATAGGCAGTGAAGTTTTTAATGTGAATATTTGCCATTATACTTGCATCAGTGCCAACCATGAAGTTCAGAAAGTAGTTGTGACACTTTACTCTCTGCCTACAAATGAGCCGGGAGCCTGGAGCTGCAAGGCGGGTGCACATCTGCCTCGATGGATGGGGCAGAGGCACGTGCCGCGCAGGTATGGTCTGGCAGCACCGTGAGAAGAGTGACAGTTTCCTTACTAAGCAGCCTCTAGTTCTTACGTGGCCCCCTTTAAATTGCTTGCTTCCTATGAAAGAAGAGTATTGGTCAGAGTTCCCATATCGCCAATGTCTGGCCACCAAATAGGTTCTGACTCTCGAGAGAGAAACAACATCTGATAAACTGGTTGTAACTTTTATTAGCTGAATATCTTTGGGGACTTCATGCCTCCAGACCTAAGATTTCTCAATTGTAAGACTGGAAAAATAGTATCTGCCCCAGAGGGCTGTTGCTCGTTTAAAGTGAGATGACCCTTGAAAGGGCCTACCGCTTTGCTGATATGGACCAGCCCCAATACACATGGGAGGTGGCCATGTATACAGAAATACCATGGGCTTAAATCCTAAGTCCACTGTTAGCCAGATTTTAAGCCTTGGGCAGGTCAATTTGACATCTCTGTATCCTGATTTCCTTACCTAGAACATGGCAGTTATGCCTAACGTGTGATGGATTGATTCTGTCAGAGTCTATGTCCCTGTGTGCCAAAAAGTTTGATGTTTTGAGCTGAGTACCCCCTCCCTGTTAAAAACTGGAAAATGGGCAAACATTATGGCATCAGTGGATGTCATGCCAAGCTGTAGGCTTACCTGGCCTAGATTCCCAGGTTTATGACACTGGCACGGCAGCCACTGGGATCTTCCTTTGCAAATATTTAGTCAGCTAAGGCATCAGTTGGAGCATATCGGAAAAATTAAATTATTATATTGACTTAACTGACATAATTGTTTGGAGAAAAATTGTCTTCCACAGATACAGCCCCATTGTTTCTGATTTTCTTAATTGACTACATCTAATACATTGCCAAAGGCAATCAAGAAGTCATGTTCTTAATGAGAGAAAATATTTGAAAAGATTTAAGGCCTGAATTCTGGTTGTTATTATTATAGTAACTTCCTGCTATTTATTGAGTGCCTTCTGAGCCTAAAGCATCAATCCTCACAACAGCCTGGCCTAGTAGATCTTCTTACCTCCCATGCTGGAGATGAGCAGATTGAGGCAGAGACAGGTTAGAAAATTTGCCCATGATCACTCCACAACTGGCCTGTCAGAGCCCTCGCTCTCCTCTAAGGAAGGGGTGTGTGTGTGTGTGTGTGTGTCAAGGTAGGTGAATGAGCTCTTATAGAGGGGAAAATTGCCAGGTACTTACCAAATGCTGGTACGACACTAGGCATTTTCATGTTATCTCATTTAACACATAAAAGGGTGTGTCTGTAAACCAAGGTAGTTACCTGTAGAAAAATATGGTTCTTCTCTGGCTGATTCACAATGCCTGCTAACACTACCCCAAAACAATGCTGATCTTTAAATAACTGGACATATTTTTAATGTGTCCACAGATTTAACCTGAAATGTATTTTTAGCAATTCCATGTAGTGCCTTTTCTTGACCTGAGCCTCACAATGAGAGCCAGGACATGACAGTAAAGAGCTAGGAACAACCAGAGTGAGGAGCATTCGGGTAACCGGGGTCTTGCTGGGGAGTTTGTTTTTGGTTCCCATGACCATGGGTCTGGTCTGCAGAGACTCATGAGGTTTAGGTCATCTTAGCAATGGGTGAGCATCTGCAACGGAAACAGCTCTTCCTTAACTAGACTTTTACAGTTATTTGTAAATCAGTGTACTAATAAAAATAAATGCCATATGCCTAGGAAAAGTGCAACTGTCTTGAATAGGTGTAGGTGTGGTTCCAGATGTCTCACGTGGGCATCCAAGGGTTATGTTTTTCTCTTGTTCCTGGATCTTTAAAAATTACTGATCTTGTGTGTTTTTCTCTGGAAGACCCATTTCCTTGAGGAGGCCACGTCCAACAGTCAAACCTGAATCACATCAGACAATTCTGAGAATTATTTAGAACCTGTTCTCCACCTTACTGGTTGGGATAAGTCATGCCTTTCATATTATTCTTACATCTTACTTAATTTCCTGGGTGAAATTCTCCCGTCCTCAGTCAAAGTCTATAAAGATAAAAAGGTGGAAATAATATACATTCCATGTGGTGATTTCTGAGTGCGAACATGAAGGGGGATGTTTGCTTTCCTTTTTTTACCTCCTGTGGGCCTTAGTGAATGTTCAAAACTTGTTTACGTTTGGTTAGTGTCTATGACTTTCTAATTAATGAGAGACGGAGAGACACAGGGAGAGAGGAAATTGATTAGAAAATTAAGGTAGGCTGGGTAAGTGGGGGAGTGTCCAGGAAAAAAGGTCCTTTAGCCCTTTAAATGAGGGCTTATTTATATCTTAGTGTAAGTGAGCTTTGAGATCAGAACTGAAGATCATTACGTCCTGAAAATGGGAAGCAAAACCTTGACCAGAGAGTGTGAAAGGAAAAAAATTCAACTCCAGAGAGAGGAACTTAAAGATGGGCCAATTCAGACAGCAGGACCAGGGTTCTCTTCTGGATCGCTCAGCAAAGCACGCTGAGAAAATAAAAGCTCACATCCAGATTCCCCCAAACCTTAATCCACCCATAATTAGGAAGGACCGTGGTTCCTGGGAAAGTGGCGTTCACAGACAACAAACTATGTAAACAGTTCCCAAAACACTGGAAACAGCCTTTTTTTTTTTTTTTTTTTGGTGCCTGAACAGCTGCTCATGGTTGAGAATTGTATAATATTCACTTAATTAAAACACATTTTCTGCTCATTAAATTGCTTCTCTTTCACATGATGGAATTCAATACTGTGCCTCAGTGTTTCATGATATAGAGATCACTGTGAATTCTAGGCATCCTGCCAGCTGTGAATACATCTGTGAATTACTAAAAAACAGAACTTACTCCTTCAGTAAAATGTTTTTCCAACAATAAGATGTGGTAACTCATTACTATTACTCCAGCCATGATTTGCTATGTCACAGAATTACTTGTATATAAGTTATCTTTGTTCATTTGGCTAAATTGTAAGATTGGTTTGAGATACTGGCCTCTTGACATTTTTTTATTATAGTCATGTTTGCCTACTTGGGCAAAGTTGCACGTGTGTACCCTCTCCCAAACACACACCTTTGTTCAGCCAGGCATGTCTGTATTTGGAGATGCAGGTCTTTAGTGTGACACGTGTTTAAACACCGTGGCTGTATGCTGGGCTCTAGGTGGGTGACACCTCTGTCTATTAAGTATGAACAGCAGTCCATGGGAGTTAGCCATCCAGACTTAGAGGGTTTAATTAGTGTGAATTTGCTGCTGGTATGAAGGAATCTTGAAGGTTGAAAATTAATTGTGATCCTCTCGTTCTGTCTTATCAAGTAAAATCCATGGCATGTCAAAATCCTGCTCGCTACCACTAACTGAACTAGACCAAAGTATGTCAGGTGTTTCCTATACCTGACCTCAAGTCATCACAGTAGCTGTTCGAGGTCAGTTTTAGGGTTGTCTGTTTTACAGATGAGAATGGTGAGGCCTGGTTTACTTCCAAATCCATGCACACGATAAATGGTGCCTAAGCAAAGCCTGCACGGTTTTCACCTTACCAAACTGATTATTCGTGGCTTATCAGAGTGCCTGAGGAGATGGGGGGACACCCTCACTTTCAGAAGACCTGTTTCATATACCTCATGTCAGCATTTTTTCCAGTCCATTAATTAGCCAACACCTGTAATGGCACGTTTTTGTTGGAATTAAAATGTCACAAACATTACCTTTGTATTAGTTGCTGGTGTGCAGTAAAAATAAGGAAATAAATAGAAGCCAAATCAGTACTGAGGACCAGTGGTCTTTTAAACCATCTTACAGTTTTCTGGGAAGTTTTGTAATTAGTCCCTCTTTTATAGGAAAAAAGTAAACTCTCAAGCATAAATTTTTAACAGGCTTATTTATAATACAAGAGGAATCTGGGCTTTCCTAGGGGATTAATGGCAGCATTCATTTAAATTATAATTTGTCTTACTTAGTACCTGGAAAATTTAACCTTTGAGCCTTAAAATTGTGTGAAACCTATGGGAGGTGTCTGATGTGTCTCACTAATCGGGCCATCCTTTTGTGTTTTAAGAACCAGCTCCTGGCTGACCATGGACATAATCCTCTCATGAAAAAAGTTTTTGATGTCTACCTGTGTTTTCTTCAAAAACATCAGTCTGAAACAGCTTTAAAAAATGTCTTCACTGCCTTAAGGTCGTTAATTTATAAGGTAAGTTATTTCATCAGGGAGGTCATCATTGACCGGCGTACAGTTTCCTCTCGCACCTGGAGGTGAAGGGCTCGCTGACCGGGCCTCGGTTACCTGCTTTCTCTAGTTTCCCTCGACGTTCTACGAAGGGAGAGCCGACATGTGTGCCGCCCTGTGCTACGAGATCCTGAAGTTCTGTAACTCCAAGCTGAGCTCCATCAGGACCGAGGCCTCCCAGCTGCTCTACTTCCTGATGAGAAACAACTTCGACTACACTGGGAAGAAGTCCTTTGTGCGGACGCACTTGCAAGTGAGTGTAGCTTAGCTTTCCAGGGCACGTGTGCTCTGAAATTCTCTCTCAGCGGGAAAACTTAAAGTGTCATGCTTACCAATTTACCTCTGCACAAGCACTGCAAGATTCAGCCTCGAGGTGGAAACTTCCAAGTCACGTTGACGGGTTTGGTTTATTTCATTCTCCACCGTGTAAGATTTAGGCCCAGGATGTGTTTCTGTTGGTAAATTAACATTTACACACAGAATCAACGTGAGACTGACCAAAAGCCCATTTGACCGAGATATGTTAGAATCTGTGTAAGGATGCCTCATAGTAACCATCTCAGGTAAGACACAAAAAGTCCAAAGTGGTTCTTTTCTATCTTCCATCTACTGACACACACCTGTCTCTCCAGAGTTAAAATGTCCCAAGTTCTGTGCTCGGAACCATGCAAGATATTGAAAAGTCCTATGTATTTTTATAGTCACTCTTTTTCTGCAGACATATATAGGAGTGCTCTCGTCATCCCTGTGTCTATTCATTTATTTAAACAAGTATTTGTTGTTTGCAAAGTACATGCTAGGATCCATGGATCCAACCATGAACAAAACAGAACCCTCTCTTGGCCCCCACGGAGTGTACATCCAGCTGGAGGCTAGACAGACCCTGAAGCTCTTGCGGTACAGGGTGCCCAGGGCCGTAAGAGAGGGACGTTAGTGCACCAAAGAGGGGCGTCTGGCTGGGGGCCGAGGAGGCCTCCGAGAGGACGTGAAGGCCGAACGGTGCTTAGCAACCCAGACGAAAGGGCCCATCCAGGGAACTGGAGAAGATGCTTATAGTAGAGCTGAGAATACGGGTGAGAACAAGTTGAGGAGGCGTCATTGCCTATTTGGAAGGATTGCCTGGACTCTGAGAGTGGATTGGGGGAGTCAATACCTTAATCTAGGGAGACCTTGGGGAAACCACTGTCAAATCTAGGCCAGAGAGGATGGTATTCTGACCAGTCATGGTGAGGTTAGCAGGAAGGGGGGGTTGAGTTGACAGTACTTTGTGATTGGCTGCATTTGGGTGTGGTGAAGGGAAAGGAGCAACTGAGGATGGCATGCATACATTGTAGCTTGTGTAACTGCATAAAGGCAGTGCTATTCATTGACCCTAAGAAAGCTTCCCCCATAGCATAATTAATGTGGATACTTTTGAACAGAAAACGCAAAGGACAGTCTGCTTATGGAAAGTTCAAACCAAAAACCAAGGAGGTAAATGCTAAGATCTCTCTTTTTATTAGAGAAAGTGATAGGTGAGTAACTATCCGAGTGATACCAGCTTATCTGATTCTCATTCCTCCGCACTCTCCTGATTACCGTTTTTCTATGCGAATAAGCTGCTTAATGATAGTTAATCACCTTCTGGAATAATTCTTGAAAGGAGTGATCCCTGCTCAAAACTCCCCCTTTGCCCTGTCTTCATGTACATCCTCACTGAAGGCAGGAGCTAAGCCTGGGTGAGGAGTCATTGGAAGTTGAATTGATTTGCTCCCATTTGTTTGTCCCTAAGGTCATTATTTCCGTCAGCCAGCTGATAGCAGATGTTGTGGGGATCGGGGGAACCAGATTCCAGCAGTCCTTGTCTATCATCAACAACTGTGCCAACAGTGACAGGCTCATCAAGGTAGGTGGCCTGGTCCCATTGTCTTTTTTACCCCCAAGACTCTGCCTTATATCTACTATGTATGTGCACCGGCAGAGCACAGCTGAAAGCCACATGTCCTCCTTCCACCCCTGTTTCAGCACACCACCTTCGCCTCGGATGTGAAGGACTTGACCAAAAGGATACGCACGGTCCTCATGGCCACTGCACAGATGAAGGAACACGAGAATGACCCGGAGATGCTGGTGGACCTCCAGTACAGTCTGGCCAAGTCCTACGCCAGCACGCCCGAGCTCCGGAAAACGTGGCTGGACAGCATGGCCAGGATCCACGTCAAAAACGGGGATCTCTCCGAGGTAGCCCTGCAAGCCTTTCCATTGGCGCTTTTGAGAAAACTATACCCCATTCACTAGGAGAAGCCAATGTTGAGAAAAATTTCCCAGTAATTAAAAGAAGACAATTATAAGTATGTGATACTTTAAACAGTGTTAGGCTCAGGGTTACTTCATAGTTATCTAAGCATTTTAATAATTTACCAAATAGTAAGGGGATATTTGTGTCACAAAAGAGCACTGTTTGAAAGCTCTTAGAAAACATCCATATTCATGCAGATGTCTGCTAATTCAAGTGCACTCGGTTTCTGCATCAAAAATCCTCTCTAGTTCTAAAATTCCTGTATTTATGATAAAATTAAAATTTCCTGTTATTAAGGTAATGCTAAGGCATGGGTTTTTCCTTTGGAGGTTGTCCATTTCAATCTGTGGACGTGGTAGATGTCAGAGGGCCCCCTTGTGTCCAGGGCTGCCGTGTTTCAGTAAGCAAGCAGTGTGGGGAGGAGTTGGGTGCGTGGGCTCCAGAGACGTGCTGAGTCCCAGATCCAACATTTACTGACTCTGTGACACTGAGCCAGTTTTTAACCCCTCTGTGCATCAATGACATCATCTGTAAAATGGGGGGAAACAATAGGCTATAAGGCAAGTTCTGTGTTCCCATGTCCAGGGTTGTGCCTAAGGCATGTAGGCATGATCAATGATATTAACAAAGAAGCATAAACTTCTGTAATTGCTTAAATTGGTAAAATTATATTCTACGTCTGAAAAATTTTTAAACCATTTTTACATATTGATTATTCATGGAGTCCATTCTGTTTGACCATAACTTTAACTGTATGTTGGCAGTAATAAAAACAACTGCATGTTGTTAGTAGATGTAATTTTCCTCTCATTCTGACAAGAACCAGGGGCTCAGGCATTAGCACTTACGGTAGGTTCATTTCTAACAGCTATCTTTGATTTTTATAGGACCCTGGTGACTTTTTTTTTATCTTAAGGTTTTTATAATGTTATCCTTTAAGACTGAGGTATAATTTTGGTTTATAATTTTATGCTTGGAAGAAGTTACAACTTCAATTTTAAGTCCAGAGAAAACTATATTATCCCTTGAAATCTGAGTTCTCTCAGGATCTAGGAAGGCACGTGCCTTTTCTTCAAATGGTTATCTTTTCACTTTATGAGAAATGGTGCGGAAATCTTAAGAGTAAGAGAAAAAAAATGCCTTTTTTCTTTTACATCAAAATTTAATAACTAAATAGAAGCAAACCATAGCAAATTTATCACCAGTTATCTTAATTCACAATTTATTTCAAAATTTCAGTTTATGTGAATTGTTCCACATTTTCAAAAGATAAGATATCAGCTATTAGGAACACTAGTTGGTGCCTTGAGATCTAATATAAGTACATACAGTCATGAGATTTCTGTCTGCGGGCGTTTTGATCTGCTGTGTAAATTGTGATTCTGAGACATGTCTTTTATTACAGGCGGCAATGTGCTATGTCCATGTCACAGCCCTGGTGGCAGAATATCTCACACGGAAAGGTGAGGAATGATCCCTATGTTTTATGAAATGCATATAAAACTGTACAAAGCAGCAAAGACAAGCAAGAGCTGTTGAGAAAGATTTGGAGGCGGGTGTGTGTGTGTGTGTGTGTGTCTGTACATGTCTATACCATATGCATTGTTTTGTTCCCAGTCATGACATTTCCTTGACTTGGCAGACACAGTGGAAATGCCAATATCAAAAAGAAAAGTGGATGGCTTATTGTCACATAACCTCTTACTAATGGCTCCATTTCCCAAAAATTAGTTAATGAGCTTTGCCTCTGGGTGTCCCTGACCATCCAGTCTTGAGCTGAAGAGATTATTTTTCCCTTACGATTGTTCCCACTGGAACCGTTTATCAATCAAAAGAAAGTCTTAATGGGAGCTCATCCGACAGCATTTTCTGGAATGCAGCCCAGTTGGCTTGATTGTGTGAGGAAGCAGCCTTGCTGGCTGGAACCTTGCCTCCCAGTGGAAGGAGAGGGCCCAGACTGAGTGGTGCCCGTTTGTGTATTTCATATTTATTCCCAGATCAGCAGGTCATGAATCCTCTCATGTGTTCCTTTTGGTTAAACACCAGTTGCTCGTTTTCATTTCAAAATCAGTGCAGCCTCTAATGGCTGCGTTTATTTCTGCAGTGTAGAGGATCTTAGAAAAGTTGGCCGAGTGCATGTGGCCGAGCGCAGCAGCTCCAGATCTGCTAATGAGGAGTATGTTTACACAGTAAGAAATGACAGGAAGTCACAGATGCCCAGGCCAGTGAATTTCTGTATTTCTGGTGCAGCTGGCTATTTGGAATGAAATTTAAGGGAGTCTAGGCTTGCCATAGAGAAAAAAAGAGCCTGAAAGAGAAAAAAATTAAGAAGGGCTCCAGATTCTCTTACTACCAGCACGATATCCTGTTAAGACCTATTGTCAGGTAATACATTTCCTCATGTTTAGAAGCAGACATAGCCCTCCGACGGGAGCCAACCCTCTCCCCCTACAGCTACAGCACCTGCCAGAGGAGGCGCCAGGGAGGTGAGCCTGAGGGTCGGCCTGGTCCCTGGGGCCCCAGCCGCCCCATCCACATGACACTCAGAGGTGTGGGGATTTTCTTTTCCAACTCTGCATGGATGGCCTTGGCTCTCCTTTCTCCCTTCTGTTCCTCGCCTTTCTGGTTCAGTGGGCAAGGAGAGGAGAGCGCTTTGGCCGCCACTGTAGTAGTTCTACTAGAGTTAAATTGTACATTTCAGTGTCCTCTGTGGCCTAAATGTGGGTGGTTGGCTTTTGTAATTTTGCTTTTTGTATGTTGATGTACCCTCAAGCTCCTGGATTAATGCTTTCCATTTGTGTCCATAAAACAAAATCAAGGCTAAACTAGGAGAGTGGCAGAGACAACCCATGATGGCGCAGAAACCTTGACCAGTATTTAGCCGGAAAATCTCTGACTTTAGGATCTACTCCTTTAAGGCTTGATTTCAGAGTTCTGTGCATTCCTCTTTTCCCCAAAATATGGGAGGTCTGAATTCAAGTTTTGACTTCTGTTTTGCTTTATTGTGAGCAGTGATCTCAGAATAGAGTAAAAGACATTGTAAGTACTTCTTCACTTGACTATTTTTGCCTAGCTGACATTGTCCAACTGACATAAAACTTTTCCCAGTGACTCCAAGATGAGTAGAGGCCCCAGATAGACCATTATTGCTATTACCTCATCCAGGTATTTATCCCAACTCCAACCTTATACCATTCCGGCCTAGAGAGCGGAGTGCCCGGCCCCTGAAGCATTCGTGCTTGCCGTGCTCCTGCTGTCCCCTCGTGGGGGAAAGAGGCCTCTCCTCACCCTAGACAGCCCCGGTGCAACCGGCTGAGACAGCCTCTCGGCTCAGCGCTGTGGCTGCTGAGTTACATCTTGGTTTTGTAGACTGCGTCATGAGGGAGAAGGGCAAGTTCTGTTCGGAGTTCTGGGGTACCCGCAGCCTGAGGGGGTGAGGCGACAGCTTGACGGAAGCAGAGTTATTTTGGGGTCCAAGACTCTTCTTTGATTGGCCTTGGCTTCTTTATTTTCCTGGCATCTGAACACATGTCATCTTATCAAACCAAAATACTGTTTATTGGTTGTTATTTTATAACTAATTTGATTCAATACATATTTCAGTTCATTTACAGTTTAAAGACTGCATCCATTTTAATAAAGGCGGGTGAAAAATAAAGAGATGAGAAAAAGAAATAAACTGAGGAAACAAACAGTGGTCCCCAGGCTCCCATGGGAATGCTCTCCTGAGACAGAGCGGATTTCAAAATCGGTTGTCATTCAGTGCAAAAACACAGGGCAGGAGGACACCTCAAGGCTCATCCACTTCCAGGCGAATAACTCCCTCCCTCCCCTGCTGTTTCGCTTCTAGGCATGTTTAGACAGGGATGCACAGCCTTCAGGGTGATCACCCCAAACATCGAGGAGGAGGCCTCCATGATGGAAGACGTCGGCATGCAGGACGTGCATTTCAACGAGGTGAGTGCCCGGCCCGCGAGCGTTTTCAGTGACTTGAGTGCTTATGGTTTGCCCTACGAGGGCGTGGAACAGAGGCTTTTCTCTCTGCACCTGCCGGTGACACACTTTGTCTAACTAAAATAATGCTCCAGACACCCGAAACAGCAGCAGAAGATTCTGCCATTCTCCCTTTCTAGGAACCCCCCTGGACTCTGGAAAGAGAGTTTGAGGAGCCAATTAGTAGGCAAGTGAGGCCAAGAGGTCAAACTCTTGGGGCGAAAGGTCTAGCATCTTGGCCATAAAGTTTCTCATTCTTTCCAGCAATTGATTTCTCCAGTTCATGGGTTTTATTGCTGTTTTCATCTGACTTTTAAATCAGTGTCTCTGACACGAGACTTCTCCCCAGGGTCCCCAAACAGTGAAAGCCATGAGAGGCCAGACTGGGTTTGGGGGCAGGGCAGCCCCTGACCAGGCTCCAGGTCCTGCCCCCACCTGTGCTCTGTAGCCCTTATTCTGCACCGTTACTGAGACCACCCTGTCCCGCCCCCCGCAGCGACCAGAAAGCTCGACATCAGATCACTGTAGCAATTTCTGTGCGTTGCCAAAACAAGGATCACCTTGCAGCTACTTATCTGTAACTAGAGTTTTGAAATGAAGCTAGAAATTTGAATAAATGCCAGTTTTCTGCTTGTGTTCCCTGAATTTCCTCTTTCTTGACTATGTGCCAGGAGGGTTTTTCTCAGGTGCCCTTCCTCTCCTCCACGCTGGGCAGAATGGAACAGTCAAGGGAAAGCTTTTTAGTCCTGCCCATCTTTTAAGGAAAAGTAAAATTGTCTGTTTCTTCATGTTGAAAGAAAGAACAGAGAAAGGAGTAAATATCTTCTGCCTCTGGAACACTTGTTTTCATGTTACGGAGTCCTACAATTAATATTATGAGGTTTAATCAGGCCTTGCGGAGAGGTAGGAACTGTGCACACGGTTCAGGAAGTCTCTGAGGTCCTTACTTTTCCATCTGAGTGTCTATGCGAGGCTGGATTTTCTTCGCATACATCATCCAAAACAACACTGAACAGATCGAATGGAGAAGTAGATATGAGAAGCCAGGTTTTTCCTGTGATAAAGTCAGACGTTAGAGAGTTGTAAAAACGTAAAACAATGCCACTCTTTTCACTAAATTTTTTTGAAAATGTTATTTTCTTAATGATATTTTTGTTAACATGCAATAGGTTTGTTGTTGGTATTTCAATTAAGTTAATAAGTATTTTTACTTTTTTTTTTCAGTTTTCAGTTCTAATATTGTAAATATTGAATGACAACACATACGTAAAGGTTCTTAGTCATTTTTAAGGAGTTCTCAATAATTTTTATTCCATAGAAAAGGATCTTAAGCCCCCAAAGTTTAAGAGCCACTGTCGTAAAATGTCTAGTCTCAGATGACGCTCTAAATTAAAACAGGAGAAAGAAGGATAATATGTTGTTTTTCATATTTAAATATTAAAATAATTTTAACCAAAATAGATAAAGTTTTCTTAGTATCCTGGAAAAAAATTCAGGTTGGTTATTACATGGCATTAACAGTTCAGCAATCTCCATGCCTTGAAATGCCTAGACAGATGGTATTTTTTTTTTTTACTTTGAAATATGAAACTTGTCACTAAAGTAACAGGGCCTATGTACTCTTGGCTTTGAACGCCTCTCCTCAAGCCAAGTTTTAACTGGGTTGTCCCTGAGAAGAAGCTTGAAGGGATTTTCTCCTTCAGATCTTTGGGGTTCAACATTTCATTAGAATTCAGTAAGGAGAACAGTGATGTCAAGAACAATTAAAGATTTGAAAGTTAACAATTCTCAGGGACCTGTCCTGCAGAGATGATAATATAAAGCTCAAGTTTGCAAATCTGATTAAATAATAGGCTGGAATAATCACTACAGCCTGGAGAATTAGCTGGTGAAATCAAGGACAGATTTTATTGGGAAAATTTGTGAATGGCACCCACTCTGAGCAATAGCTGAACATGTAATAGGGATAACTTTATCAGGCATTTTCAGAATATGGATTTTCCACCCTGTCCTTGAAGCATAAAGCTGGTAAATCTTTAACAAGGTCCATAGTACATGACCATCCTTGATAATCAGGATGTGACATGGGGTTATAGAGTCCTGAGCAAGCCCTGCACATCAAGACTGAAAGGAGCCAGGAGGGAAAGAATAACATGTTCTAAAAGCCAGGAAACAGAAATTGCCACGTACATTTTTCCTTTAGCTACCAGGATGTTTTAAGAAAAAGAGAAGTTTGAAAATCTCTGTCAGGGAAGGGAATAGGTGTATAATACATAGCTTAATAAAAATCATTGTCCTTTTAATCTTCATTATTAGATATATTTAAATGCCTTTAATGCTCTCCTAAATGATTTTAGAGAAGCTACCTAAAAATACACAATTCTCCTCCCAGCAGGCCTCAGATGAGTCTTTATTGGTGGCAGTTCATCTTTCCTGACTGATCTCAAAGGCACACTCCCTCCAGCCACTTTTTGATCAGATAAAAAGGAACATCCCATTTCTGTTTGTAATTTTGTTTCACAAATTGGATCTTGTGCGGACTGGAGAATTCTGAGTCCTCTATAGTGTCAAATTTCTACACAGCCCTGTAGTTTTGAGCTCCCTTCCTCGTTATGCCAGACAGAGTTCTGGAAGGAAACAGGTGGCACGCTCTGGAAATTGAGAAAAGCCTAATAAAGGGACTATTTTGAAAGTTTGGACACCGTTTAGGGAAACCAACAAGGAATATTGCAATTCCCTTGAGATTAACAGCAGCTGGGTTACTACCCCTCCATCTGTGGGCTAAGGTTGGGGAGAGAGAAAATACAGAGGGACTCCCTGATAGGACCTGTGGGCTTTATTTAGGGGATGCACAATCCTGGAACCCTTGCCAGGCGGGAGCCCTCGAGTAGCCACCCCACTCTCACTCTCCTCTCCTCCTGACCTCCAGTCTCCCCCTGGGCCTTCCATTGGCCAAATCAGCCAGGAGCCAGCCAGCAGTCCTGGTGCATCCGCCTCCCAGAGCACAGAGCGAGGGAGGGCAGGGCTGACAGGGACTCTAGAAGGGAAAGTGGAAAATGCAGTCCATCCTCATTATCTACCCACTTGCTAAAATTTCTTTGTAACCCCCCAAAATCACTATTCATCAAGAGGGTTTTATGGTCACTGGGGACATGCAAGAGCAGCAAAGAATTTTAGTTACCTTTTCCTAACTGAGGTGGAACAAGGTAACATTCTGCCTTCTTGGTTCAGCTCTCAGGCTGTAAACAGGTGTCCTTTTCTATTTAGTGCCATGTTTTTCACATTTTTGTTCTTTTAGTTGGTGATTTTGCTGTTTCAAATGGCCCCCAAGGGTAGTACTATCTAGTGTTTCTGAGCACAGGAAGGCTGTGATATTCCTTACTGAGAAAATACTTGTGTTAGATGAGCTTGGTTCAGGCATAAGTGCTTTTGGCTGTGAGTTCAATGTTAATGAATCAACAATATATACTAAACTAGATGCCTTTAAACAAAAACACATGTAAACCAAGGTGATGTACTGATTGGTCCTTGAAAATTTTGTAATCAGAGGCTCTTGGGAACCTAGCCCTGTATTTCCCCAAGGAGGGGTGGTTCAGAATTCACTAATTCATTGTTCATGGTGACTTTATACAATGTCACTACCACGAATCATGAGAATGAGAATCGACTGTATCTAGCACACTCAACTATGTTTCACGGAGTAGCAACTATCACCATTGGGTGTAGCAAACATATGAAGTTAACCAGGCAAGTCTCTGGCTTTTATTAGCCAAACTGTTTCTAATCAGAAACAATTGCCAGTAAGAAACATAAAATGTTTACATCTGCAGAACATCTCAGGAGATAGATATAGTGATAGATATAGTGATATGGATGATTCTTCTATTTACATCTCACCCAAGCTTGATGATTGTAACTAATAAAGTTGTCTAAACACCCCCTTTTTCTTGACCGAGAGTGCTCTTAGAACCATAAAAGTTATATAGTATATTCTCACTATTATAATGATTCCACAAAACAATAGCAATGGTTAGTAATGAACTTGACCCATGGAACTCATCTAATGCTCTACCCTTGGCTCATATCAGGACATATCCCCCCTGCTTCATTTTGCAGATACTTGCTAAGCTTCCTTGGCACTGAGCTAGGTGCTGGAGATACAGGGTGAGCAAGATGTTGCCCCTGCCCTAGCAAGCTATACCGCTGTTGATGCTTTCTTCCCATTGAGGAAAAACACCTAAGCCACTGTCCCTTGGAATATGAATTGCAAGTTGTCTTAGTTCTTTGTGATCTGGAAATGTCTGTACTAACAGAAATTGACTCATTCTATAAACTGTTGTGTGCTGACTTTGGGATATGTAAATGAGATGCCTGCCTCAGAAAGTTTCACTTAGTGCAGTAGTCCTCAAACTTCAGTGTGCTTAGAAATTACTTGTATTCTTGTTACAAATATAGATCCCCCCCCCCGTACCCTCCCACACAGACACCCAGATTCAGCTGGTTGGGTATGGCACCTGGGAATCTGTATTTTAACAATTTTTTTTTTAACAAGGTGTTTTTTTCCAACTGTATTTTGAGAAACAATAATGTAATGGCAATATGGATTATGTCATAAAGTACAGCATTGCCCAAGCCAAGTCACACACTCACAGTTATACCCAAATGGCAGATAATAGAGATAATATCTAGCTTCATAGGAGAGGTTAAATTAAATTAATCCTAAGATGGAGCAAATGGCATTTAAATGAAAACATTTTAAATATCCTGCACATGCACAGCATTAGTGTGCTGTTTCCACAGAGAGGTGGTGAGTGCCCTCAGTGTATCACTGTGGCACACTTAAAAATGGGACTGGCTAATTACATTTTAAAAGCTTCCTCAGTGACTTATGAGCTTAGTGCACTGAGATCTTTTTAAGGCTAGTCATAAAATGCGTACTTTCCAGATGCATAAAGTTCATTGAGGGTTTTTTCCCCAACCAGTAATTAGTTACAGTTCCTTGCATATATCAACAATTTAGAAATATATATATATACACATATGTATATATACATGTATATATATATCGAAATTTAAATTTTAAACAAGGTGGTAAAAGCATCAGGCTTTCTATATGATTGCCTTTCAGAGTCATTACTATCTGACCATTGTCTGGATTAGTTCTGGTTTTCAGGTGCAGTTATTGCTGAGAACCGAAAGTCAGTTAAATACATGGAATTCCTACTGATTTCTGTGCTCCAGTGTTTAGTTACTATGAGGCCAAGGATGCTGCTAAACATTCTGTAATGCACAGGGCTGCCCCCCAGAGCAAAGAGTTGTCTGGCCCAAAATATCGGAAATGTCACTGCAGAGAAACTCTCCAAAGCTATACTGATGACAAATAAGCTCATAAAAATATACTAAACATCATTAGTAAAACTCCACTCAAATGGGCTTAAACAAGAAAGGTCAAATAAATTGGCACCCATTCGAAAATTCCACAGAGAGATTGACAGCAATCAATCCAAGTGTTTAATGAGACAGTTGCTTTGGGAGGGAGAGAAGGAGGGAGGGAGGGAGAAAAGGAGGGAGGGAAGGAGGGAGGGAAGGAGGGAGGGAGGGAGGGAGGGGGAGCCCTCCACTCTTACTAAGCAGACAGGCCCCTGGCTGTTCATGAGATGGATGCCAGCCCCCGTCAAGGTCAAGCTACATGCGTGCTGCCTCTCAGGTTCAGTCTCGTGAGAGCACTTCTGTCCCCAAATCCCAAGCTGATTTACCCTGATTGGCCTGTTTAGGTCATCTGCCCACCCATGATAAAGCAATGCCTGTGGCCAGGAAACAGATTTATGCTGATTACTTTAAACCTGAGCCACATGCCCCAACTCTTGAGTTCTGGATAATGTTAGCTTCCTCCAAAGTTTAAGGATTTTAATGGAGGCGGGGTGACTACCGAGACTTCAGGAAATAGAAATCTCCAAGGGAAGGTGGAAAGGATGTTAGTGAAGCAGGCGTAATGCCTGCCGCACACCAACACTGAATTATTCTGAGATGCTTAATTTGGGTTAAAGTTGTGCTTAGTAACTCTTCATGTCTCAGCATTGCCATCATTCCTCAGGGGAAAATTTTTTTCTAATTATATGTAAAGAGAGAACTAAGAACAAAAATCAAAATCCTGTGTGAGAGTATCAATGTCAGTTTTTCCTTGCAATTAACAATACAGTGTGACCCTTCATTTCTGCTTGCAGACGTGCTTGCAAAATGGCTCATTAAAAAAGAACATAGCAGTGAGTTGTTACAAGTGTGGAAGTTAGTGTTTAAAAATACTCTGTGTTGAAAGGTTCCCCCAGCCACCCTAACCGGTTGGTTACACCTTGTGCGAGGATACAATGTCGTGCTCCCCAGTAACACTCCTCTCTGGCCCACGGCCTTCTCCTCTGGGCAGGACGTGCTCATGGAGCTCCTGGAGCAGTGTGCCGATGGACTCTGGAAGGCCGAGCGCTACGAGCTCATCGCCGACATCTACAAGCTCATCATCCCCATTTACGAGAAGCGGAGAGACTTTGAGGTATCTGAGTGGTGTGTTTTCCCAGTTTAGAGGACACTGGAGTGACATATATATAACCCTAGACTTTCTTACATGCCAAGAGAGCAGGCAGGCCATTTTCAGAGATGAGCACGTGGTCTCCACATGGTGCTGGCTCGTCGGCACCCTCAGGGCCACCAGGCGCCTCACACACAAGCCCCATCTCTGTACAGACCCCAAATCTTGAACAACAAGGGTTGGTAGTTCTGGCACTCCATTTTTGAAAGGTTGCCAGGAACAGTTTTATAATCATCAGGTGCCTTTTTTTCTCAGTACACTTTGTTGTTCCACCTGCATGGAAAAACAAGTCTCTTCCATTCTTTCTGAGCTGGGAGGTCATCCAGCTTTTCTTAGTATATCAAACAGAGTAGGAAAATCAAGGACTAAAAACATCATTATAGGACTTTATCATCTCCCACATTCACATTAACTTGAAAGCAGAATTTGTTACTGCATTGTGGGAATTTGGTGGGTCCTCATGTGCACGCTGGCCCTTTGGGTAGGAAACATGACAATTCAAAAATGATCACTACCAGTTGTGCAATCAAAATATATTCATGATTTTTTTTTTAAACTCAAGTCCAAGGATGTTTCACCCACACGATCTCATTTGTTATTTTTAAGTTGATTCTACTAGTTGCAAGTGGGAAGAAATGGGTTTTGTTGTGCTTTCCAGAGGCTCGCCCATCTGTATGACACACTCCACCGGGCCTACAGCAAAGTGACTGAGGTCATGCACTCAGGCCGCAGGCTCCTGGGCACCTACTTCCGAGTGGCCTTTTTCGGACAGGTGAGCCTTCTCTGTTCTGTAGGCTGTCTCAAGTCCTCCCTCCCCCTTTTTTTAACTCTATAAAATTGTATTTTGTACCTTTTCTGCTTTCTAGAAATGCAAATTTGTTGAATTTGTCATATTTAGTATGATTCTTATCTTCCGCAGTAGTAAACTTTCTGCTTTTTTTTTCTTTCTTCCTGTCTTTTCTTTATTACTTTCTTAAGGCAGCGGTAAGTTCTCCCTCCATCAGACTTTCTTAGCAGCACCTTTGGTACTTCACGTGGTTTGCAAGTTTCCCTTGCAAGTCTGTATGTATATCTGTCCAGTCATTACAGACTCCAAAAGCATTAACATTTTGTTCCATTTACAGAAATAAATCATCTGTTCCTCATACATCTATACTGCATGTTTTAAACCAAAATTAAGACTTCCTGGTTTCTTTTGACCCGTGCATCTCTACCTCTTGTAATATAATATCTCCACCAGTATATTTACCATTGTAATATTTCAGAAACCCTGTTTGAAAGGGTTAATTTAAATTTAACTGAACGTTTAACCTCCAAGTCTCTAACATGATTAAATGGTATAAATTATAATCCATTTATTTAGGTCGGGTGGTTTTTCTATGAGTATTATATAACATTCAATTTATCCTGTTATTGTCTTTTATAACTTTATAGCAATACCAGTTTACAGACAGTGAAACAGATGTGGAGGTAATTACAGTAAATGCTTAATAAGTAAATAATGTAGTGAAATTACTGCATCTAAACTCCTAGTTTGATGTGGGTGTTTTTCGTTTCATGTAAGCCTGCATTTTTTTTTTTTTAATATATATACTGTGGTTTTGGCACCATTTTCTCTCTTCTATTTTAGATGAGAAATGTTTTGTTTTAATTTATTTCAAATATTAACCCCAATCTGGATTTTTAAATTTTCGACCTTTTTCACTTCCCATGTAATACTAAGCCTTGTTTTATTCAGACATGATTGGTGCTAAAACATGGTGATAATGAAAATATTGGTTATATGACACCAGATATGACTGGTGACATTAAAAATATTTTCTGATATCATGCTACGGCCCTTTAATATTTTCCTTATCAATAAAGCAAAATTGAATTTATACACACTTTACATAGCTTTTGCTGAACCCACTCCGGACCTGAATGCTTCCTCGTATGCAGTAAAGTCCTGTATGAGTGGGACCGGTCAGGAGAAGCCGTGTGTGTACCTTTCTGAGGCCCGCCTTGAGCAGGCTGCTGAATCATTTCCTAGTGAGTTCTGTTTCTTGGGAATGTGAAACAGGCTTGAATCCCATCATCAGGCTTCACCGAGAGAACACAGCCTTGAATCCCCAAACCTCTCATTTCACTCCACACTTAATGACAGCATTCTTGAATGAGTTTGCAATGTTGTGTTTTTCCTTTATCTTTGCACCCAGACTTCATATTATTATCATTCTCTTTCCTATTTGAAAAGCCTGTCTAATTAGGATTTTATTTTATAATCATTTTTTTTCCTTTTTTTTTAACCCTTGTAAAAAAGAACCCTTTCTGGGTCGTAGCCTTGGTCTTGTATTTGGTGATAGTTCTCTAATTGTGCTCTGTGTCACAGGGATTCTTTGAAGATGAAGACGGAAAAGAGTATATTTATAAAGAACCCAAACTCACGCCTCTGTCGGAAATTTCTCAGAGACTCCTTAAACTTTACTCAGATAAATTTGGTTCTGAAAATGTCAAAATGATACAGGATTCTGGCAAGGTAGGACTATGTTTGGAAACATTTTATGGCAGTATAATATTGTTCTGATTAGGAATGATTTGCAATATATATTAATAAATGTGTATAGAAAAAAAAAAAATCAAAGACCCAGGAAAAATTAAGAATGGTTGGCCTTAAGTGACAAGTGTATGTTTTTCTTCTTAACACCTTTCTGTGCATTCCAGATGTCCTTCATTAAGCAAATTTTTATTTTATAATTTTAAAAAGACATTCATTTACAAAATAATGTCTGAAAGGATATTCCTTCTTCAGTCCAGATATTTAGAAACTCTGTAAGAGGAGGGTCCAGGGTTTCTGTTTCTCATAGCACTTCTCCGTTGCACTCAGCACAGGCATATTACCTGACACTCTGATTGGTGGACATATGGACAGATGGACCAGCAGATGGACACAGCAAGGAATGAACTAACTAGCCAGCACATTTGTAGGAATGAGACCTACCTTCTACCTAGAGAGGCTGTCCTCTGCCATATTGCTCTCATGCAGACCCTTTCTGAGCCTGCTTTGCTTTTCCTGCACATGTATATGTCCCACTGTGTTTAGGATGTCTCCGGGAAATGGGTATCCTTTCCCTTCCAGAAACTCAGGCCAAGATAGAGCCCCTGTTCTTTGCATTAAAAGTGCTTCTCCTGCTCAGTTTCTAGCAATGATAAGCTCTCCCTCTTTCTAAGTCCACCCTTTAGGATGTTCCCTAGTTCACTTTCTGTCCTGAGCCCCAGTGTCTGGAATCTGTCTCCTTGGGGCCTTCATTTTCTCCAGAGAAGAATCTTCCAGCCTCCTGCCCAGTGGTGGGGAGGGGACAAAGAAAGGGCAGGTTCTGGATTCTGGATGCAGGGTACTGGCAAAGGCTGGAGGTTCCACGTTGGGCCTGCGGCCTTTCACCTACTTGCCCTGTGTTCCGCTCTGTACCTTATTCCTGTTTTCCACTGACATTGGTGACCCCACTTAGACTTTTTCCAGGCCAGTTTCTCTAAGGAGCATTCTCTTGTGGGGCAAAGACTAGGGAAGGGAACCTGGGGTTCTGCCCCTCCAGATGGACTTGGGGCGACTTGCCCTGGTTTCTGCCCCACACCTCCCCTGGTCATCCTAATCCTAGTGCTGGTGCTCCACAGGTATCAGTCCGGTCAGGCTGCTGTAACAAACACCATAGACTGAGTGGCTTATAAACAACGGAGATTTATTTCTCACAGTTCCAGGGGCTGGGAAGTCCAAGATCAAGGTGCCAGCAGGTTCAGGGTCTGGTGAGGTCCTTCTTCCTGGTTCATAGGCGGCGGTCTTCTCTCTGTGTCCTCACGTGGTGGGAAGGATGGGGGAGCTCTGGGGGCTCTCTTTTCTAAGGGCACTAATCCCATCATAAGGGTTCTACCCTCGTGACCTAATCACCTCCCACCTTCTAGTACCACCACATTGGAGGTGAGGATTTCAGCCTGTGAATTCAGGGGAACATAGGCAGACATTCAGTCTATAGCAGCAGGCTTCTCAGGGGTGCTCTGACCCACTGTGACCTTCTCTCTTGGAACTCGGGTTAGAACTTCTTCACCCTGCCGAGTCAGAGCACACCTCCATCCACCGCCTTCCAGGAATTCATTAAACTCTCTCATCCACTGCTGTCTTCTCTTCTCTTTTCTTGGTCCTTGCAGGTTAATTCCATACTGTCCTTGTCACAGATTTGCACAAAGGAAGAGGGATAGACACTCGGTGTTGGTCCGTTTTTAACCAGGAACCTCAATACAACCTTATTAAGGCCTACTTTCTTCTAGATCAAGTCACTCAGGTCCAATTTGCCTGTCTCTCTGAAATGGAAACCTTTGTCTGGGTCAAGCTCTGGCTTGAACATTGTAGCCTTTTCTCAAGTTCTCCTTCCCCTTTTCATATGGAGTCCTTGACGCAGCAGGTGAAAGGCTTCCTAGTAGACCTTCTCTTGCCCTAAGTGCCAGTCCTCCGTTCCTCCTTCTGATACTTACGTGAAACTTTGAAAATGAAGACTAAGGAAATACTACTAAAACAATAGGCAAGAACGTTCATTTCCACTGCTCTGAATTGTTTCTGCTAAAGGAAGTTACATTTAATAGGTTTGAATGCAATTATAGTGATTGGCCAGATGGCCTTTTCTAAAATAGAAATCTCACAACTATGTATTTTCTCAACTTCCAAAGGTTAAGGCACTCTCACATCTGTTTTTTGTTTCTCTTCACAAATGTCTCTAGGAGAAGGTGTTGCATGATAATTTGAGACCAATAAAACTATCTTGGCCATGTTTATTTGCCTGCCATTGATTCCAGTACAGTCTCTAAGTACTCTGTGTTCTTTCATGTCCTCTTTTATTGCTTTAGAAGCTTTAATACAATTAATATGTGCAAAAGTGATTTGTCTCCCTAATAAGTTAGCTGTTGGTTTTCTATGGAAAATGCCTACGTTTAATTTTCTAGCGTGTCCCAGAAGTTGGAGCACCATTAATTCCAGAAATGTTTTTTTTTAAAGCAGTTATGTGCTGAGTTAATCAGGAACTAAACTTATGGTTAGATTACTCTTAGATTAGTCTATACCTGTATTAAATTAATTCACCTACATCTGTTTACATCTAATCTGTGTACAGATTAAGGACCTAGGTTTTATTTTATTTTTTATTTATTGACTTTAGAGAGAGAGAAGGAGAGAGAGAACTATCGATTTGTTGTTCCACTTATTTATGCATTCATTTGGTTGATTCTTGTATGTGCCCTCACCAGGGATTGAACTCACAACCTTGGCTTATTGGGATGATGCTCTAACCAACTGAACTACCCAGGCAGGGCAGTTGAGGACCTAGATTTTAAACATTTTTTTCCAAAATAAACATTTCAATGTCATGGAAAAAAATAGTGGGGAATTAAAAATCTAGATTAAACATGACTAAAGAGACATAACAATTAAATATAAAATGTGATCAAGGATTAGTTTCTGATTCAAACACAAATAGCTATAAATAACATTCTGGGAACATTTGAGAAATTTTAGTACAGACTGGGTATTGGGTGACATTGGGGAATTAGTGTTAATTTTGTTAGATGTGATAATATATTTGGGTTGTGGAAGAGAATGTCCTCGTGTTTAGGAGATGTTGGCTGAAGTGTCACTTTGAAATAGTTCAGCTAAAAAAAAAGTCTACATGTATGTCTGAATGTGTGTGTATATTTGAAACAACTATAGCAAAGCATTAGCAATTGTTCCAAGTGGTAGGTATGTGGGGGTTCTTTGTACTATTTTTTCCAACTTTTCCCAAAACTTTTACTAATAAAAAGTGGAAAAACACAGCCTTGGCATGCTTTGACGGAGTCCTTTAACTAGCACCAACCTTCTATTTCATTATTCATTTAAAGGTCAATCCTAAGGACCTGGATTCTAAGTATGCGTACATCCAGGTGACTCACGTCACCCCATACTTTGATGAAAAAGAATTGCAAGAAAGGAAAACGGAGTTTGAAAGATCTCATAACATTCGCCGCTTCATGTTTGAGATGCCCTTCACTCAGGCTGGGAAGAAGCAGGGTGGGGTCGAGGAGCAGTGTAAACGGCGCACCATATTGACAGGTATGGTTCCCGGGCCCCTTCCCTAAAGAGTCACACCCAGACCGCGGCCTGGACACCGACACAGCTCTCTGGAAGGGATCTAGAATTGGAAGGGTCCTTCAAGCTTAGTTAACTTTCCCCACAAATTCATTTCAGTTTAACGTTTAACGCTTACTTTTTGAGTACTCGTGACATTTTTTCTACTTATCTGTTTGCATTTTCTTCTTCCACCAGACTAGAAGTTCAGATCCAAATGTCAGGTCACTTACCCTTCTTAGAATCTGATGAAAACATAGGGCCCTTATCTCCTCGGAATGCTTTTGCCCACAGTTTCAGGTGATTTACACACTGCTTCTGAAACCCACATGGATGCTTCTTGGGCCCGTGGCCCGCAGGTCAAGAACCCCTGCACACAGTACTGTGTCTTCCTCACGGAAAGAGACCCCTTAGGTTCTCTGCCGCACAGGTCCCAACATGAACCTGCTCAGAGATTTTAAGCTGAGTGAATAAATGGGACATGAGGCTGGATCCCTCCTACCTGGTCTCTGAGATTGGCTCCAGTTTCAGGAAGCTCACTCCAGTTCCAGGAGCATTCAGAGGCCTCCTGCTCAACTGTTGCAGTTTTAATTAATCTTTGGTACTATAACCCATTCTCAAAAATGTATTTCCCAGCTCCTGACAAGTGTAGAATCATATTAGGAGTGATTTTTTTACCTTCTTGAGGGTTCTTGACTTACCCACTCAGGTTAGGGTCAGCAACATGACTGAGGTAACCTAAAATAAAACACTTTCTTGACTTCAAAAAAATCAATGGGGAGGCCTGTTCAGAGGCCAGGTGTGTCTATCTATATGCACTACCTACGCATGTTTTCCAAGAGCAGCCATAGTTCAGGTGAACCAGGAAGCACCCACTGCTTGTCTAGAGTCAGTGTTGTCAGGTGCTCCCCCCGGGCGATCACATGCGCATTATAACAGTAAATGAAAGAGCGCTGTAAGATGCTGCATTTCAGGTGAGGCTCCACTCTCGCCATTGAATGTACACTTTGAATGGGTGATTCTGTGGGATATGACTGATATCTCAGTAAAGCTGTTAACAAAGAATGTGATTCATTACAGAGTAGCTAAGAACAGCATACTGCAGAGAATTCTTCACTCTTCCTGTGAGGGAATTGGGATAAAAGGTTTAAAAAAATTTTTCTCAATCTACATTCTTACAGAAAGAGTTTCAACCCCTGCTCTTAGAATAATAAAATAACATGTAAAGCACAAACAATATTGTCTCTCTCCCATATGTCATGAATTGTTTTTCTAATGGACACAGTAGGACATTCTTATTAAACAAGATAACTACATTTCCAAATGGAGTCATTTTATGAGAATTATCAGCTCACAGTGTTTGTCACTGTAGTTGTGATGACCTTAAATTAGTGCCTATCAAAGGTTGTTCCTGGATCTGCACCATCAGCATCACCTGGAACTTGTTAGAAATGCAAATTCTTGAGTCCCACCCAGACCTATGACTCAGACACTGGGGAGGGGGGCGGGCCCCGAGAGTTGTGGTTAACAAGCCCTTCAGGTGACCAATGCCACTCAAGTTTGAGAATTGCTGCTTTAAATAAACCTCATTCACTGATGAGTCAGGGCCAGGAATTTTTATTATTATTCCGATCAGGTAGCATACAGATTCATAAACAGTTACTACCATAGTGTGTTTCCCCTGGGCAGATTTCCTCTAGGGTTACAGTTTACCATTTGTCACAGAAACATTTTAGATTAGATAAACAATGTGAGCAAAGCTCTGTAATTGCAGGAACCAGAGGGGGCCAAGAGTAACTCCACTGCAGGAGAGGCAAAGTAGACACGTGTTTTGTTGGCTCAGGAAATAACCACCTTATACTGCTGGGAGGCTGAGGAAGTGTGGGCAGTGCAAAGCCTGGGCCTGAGTCCTGCAGACCCGGGTCACATCCTCACTGTGTGACCTTGGGCAGGTCACTTAATCTCTCTGTTATTGGTTTCCTCCTCTGTAAAAGGAGAGTTATACTTTCCATCTCATAAAGAATTTTGTATAGCATACCCAGGAGGGGGAAGAATGTACTTCATTTTGCTAAATCTCATCCACCATTGAGCACCTTGCCTCTGAGGTTGATGAGCACCAAAAGGAGATTGTAGTCCAACAAAACATACAAACAAGGGTGTGGTTTGTGCCATGAATGTTCTCAGAATATTAAAAGGATTGTTACTGGGCAGTGTAAAGATTTGGAGAAGGGTTATAAAAATGCTACTAAAAACATGTAAACTCTACGTCAACCTTTAGTTAAAGATACATAAACCAGCATATCCTGAAGACTTTGAACTTGAGAGTTTCCCTCATGTTATTAATCCCCAGATTCTTGTTTCATTGCATTGCCCCAAGCCTCCCCTTTCACCTTCCAAGACATGGGGGAGCCCAGGCCTCTCTGCCCTCTGAAACCAGCAAACGCTCACTTTTCCGGATAGTTGAGTCAACTGCAATTTGTGATCATTTAAAAAACCTGATGATTGCCCTCCTGGCCCCTATGGTGTACATTTCTGAGCCTCCCTCCCAACATGATCCCCTTTGTTTCTTCTTTCATAGAACTTCTGGCCTGGAGTTACTTCCCAAACACTATTCCAGTTTTCCAAATCATGCCAGACTTCACTTAGGTTGGAGATAGTCACCTCCCTTCACCTTCTGCTGAGTCTGGTCAGACCATACAATCACTTCTCAGGCGTCCCTCCTTCACCCGCCTTCTTGAAGAGCCGCAGCTCACTAGTGTAGGCTGTTTGTGAATAAGGTGATGGCTTGCTCAGTCTGTCACCTAATTTTCCACCTTCCAATCCACTTTGCTCTTTCATTTAGCCATTTGGGCAGTAATACATTCTTTAATTCAGCAAAATTGATTGCACACAGGCGGTGTTCCAGTTGGCATGCTAACAAAACAAAGCTCTCTGGCTTGTGCAGATTAGATGCTGGCAGGAGGAGACAGATGGTAAACAGAAAACATAACGCGTGAATGTACCTGTGTTGGAAGGTGATATATGTTCTGGACAAAAGGATAAAGAGATTAGAAATGTGGGGCTGAGGGGAGGGTTGCAGTTTAAATAGGGTGATGGGGGTAAACCTCCAATGGGAAAGCTGTAGTGCTCCTCCATAAAGCCTGTCAGTCTGCCCCATCCATGCACCTCTGCTCCCGGGATCGTTCCCCGTTTCCCTCGCTGGCAGTACCCAGGTCTTGTCACCTTTTCAGAGGAGCCTTTGGTTCAAATGGGATTTACCGATCCAGTGCTGCCACTTAAAACCTGTCCAAAAGAAATAGGAGGCACAGACCCTTGGCCTTAGATTGATAAAACATAAAGAGACTAGAACAGGCCTGTGTGTGACAAAAGAGGTTGTGTCAGCTTGGACACCTTCTCCAGCTTTTCCAGACTTGGGGTGGCCCATTGGAATGCTGTGTTTAATGGGACTGGCCTGTTTCCTCATCTTGTGATAAGTCCTTTCTGAGTAACTCCCCACCCCAGCCACTTACTAAATAGTAACAAATCCAAACTCACACTCTTGTCGTATTATTGCTTCTTAAAAAATAAGCTTTTGCCCGGCCGGGCGTGGCTCAGCGGTTGAGCATCGACCTAGGATCCAGGTGATTGGGGTTCTATTCCCGGTCAGGGCACATGCCCAGGTTGCAGGCTCGATCCCCAGTCGGGGGTGTGCAGGAGGCAGCTGATCAATGACTCTCTCATCATTGATGTTTCTATCTCTGTCTCTCCCTCTCCTTTCCTCTCTCTGAAATCAATAAAGATATATTTTTAAAAAATAAATAAGCTTTTAAGTATATATCTAAAGATTTATTAGTAAATATATGTTAAATGAGAATATTATAGATATTTATATACCATGTAAAGCAACAAAGTAGAAATGTGAAACAGGCCCAAATTAGAACCATCTGTCTCTGTTCATTTTTAAACTTAACTCTTTGGTGTTGGTATGTTCAGGTGTCTTATTATGATAAATGAAAACAGTATTGGGGGGGTTTTTTTGGATAAAAATATTTAAAAAAGTAAATATTTGTTTCAAGATATCTCTATTATTGTGACTTCAATAGTTTGTGCATTTCTGGTTCATAAAATATCTTGCTTGGAAATACTTTCTCTCTTCATTAATTTTTCTGATTTGTGCAGACTTAAGCATGTGATTCAAAGTTGTTCTATGGATAAAAATGAATTATCTTTTTTTAATTCTCATATTTTTTGTGGACTTAATCTGTATGCAATATCTTGAAACTATTTTTAGCCCTTTTTTATATTTCCAAAGCCACCTTATATCTACTAGCTCATTCAAATCTCACAACCTCCAAGGAAAGCAAGGTGGCCACCGGTGAGAAAACTGAGGGGTCAATAAGGCGAGCCCTTCAAAGATACACTTCTCCCATTAAATGTTAACAAGCACCCAACTCTCTTGACTTTATATGGTACAGCCTGTCATCGAGCATACACAGTGACGAAGGAAGCCCATATTCTGGTTCCATGAAATACTGGCATGTGACCGTGGCAGGCTTTGGTTCCTTCTCTGTAAAACGGGGATAACAATTCCACTGTGATAATAGTAAAGATCATGCAGACTGTGGACTAATTCAGCAACCCCTCCCCTTCCTCCCCAGCGATACACTGCTTCCCGTATGTGAAGAAGCGGATCCCCGTCATGTACCAGCACCACACCGACCTGAACCCCATTGAAGTGGCCATTGACGAGATGAGCAAGAAGGTGGCTGAGCTTCGGCAGCTGTGCTCCTCGGCTGAAGTGGACATGATCAAACTCCAGCTGAAACTCCAGGGCAGCGTGAGTGTTCAGGTGAGCCGGACACCAGACAAAGCAAGCCACAAGGCCGCCGAGGGAAAGGCTCCTTATTTAAGACCTTGGAAGATTTCAGGCCATTTACACCAGCAAGGCCTAGCGCAGGGTGCTGGCTTTACGAGGTGATCCTGGTTACCTTTCTGCAATGCCTGTGCAGTTCCTCCTGGTACCAGAGGGGGCAGTACCCTGAACTCCCTCCCCCAGCCCCAGCAAGAGCATCGTTCTCACTAAACTGGGGCCAGGAGACAGCTCTCCACACTAGCCTGTTTTTTTTGGTAATTTGGAGAATTCTGGGTGCTTAATTGGAAGCATTGAGACTCCTCTAAATATAAAGAACTGTGGGTAGCTATAGGTGTTCTTATAAAACTGTTTTCTGGTTTCTATAAAAATTGTTATCTGAAAAAGTACCTTAAGTTTTACTCTCTTAATGATATCTTTTGATTAACATTAATTCTTTTTTTAAATTCAGCTTTATTGTTGAAAGTGTTACAGATGTCCCCGTTTTCCCCCCTTTGACCCCCTCCACCCACTCCCACCCCCAGGCCAACCGCACTGTTGTCTGTGTCCATGGGTATGCTTATATGCCTATAAGTTCTTTGGTTAATCTCTCCCCCCACCCTTTATTTTAATACAGCCCAATAGATTAATTTTTTCTTTACTGGTAGCATTTTTCTGTGACCACTTTAAGAAATCTGTTCTTAAGAAATCATCTTTGAAACATATTTATGTTTTCCTTCTTTGCTTAACAGTCCTATGTAGATCTGCAATCCATCTAGAATTGACTTTTGCATGTGGTAGCAGATAGGGGTCAAGACACATTTTTTTCCATATAGCTGTCCAAGTGGTGTGGACCATTTATGGAAAAGATTACTCTTGGTCTAGGTAATGATTATACAAATATGTTCAGTTTATGAAAATTCATCAAGCTATACACTTACATTATGTGCACTTTTCTGTTTGTATATTACACTTCAAAAATACATTTTTCAGAGGCTTCTTATATGGTTTCCTAAGAAATTGATAAATGTTAAATCACCTCTTTCCAATGACCAGTATGCCTATTACTTTACTGATATTTTTAAGAGTATGTAAATAATTCTAGCACATGTTTTATATATATATGTGTGTGTGTGTGTGTGTGTGTGCGCGCGCGCGCGCCTGTGTTTATATGTATCTCCAATTTTTTTCTCTTTCAAGACAGATGTTTAGGAAAGTTGTATGTAGATTGTAATGCAATCATTTTCTGAAATCAGTTTTTGTCAGCTTTTTATCAGATTCATGCTAAGTTGCTGCCTAACATTTTTCTAAATGTCATTCACCACAGAAGTATTTACAGGTGTTTCAACCTCTTTCCTTATGGCCCAAAAGACTTATGTTCCAAAATAAGTTATCAAGTTAATATGATAATTATTCCAGCAACGTGAGTGATTACATAACGGGGCCAGAGGCCACAATTTTCTGCAGCTAAAAACAAAACCACTCAGCAACGTGACCCAGGAACATCCAGCCTCTATCAAAAGGCCAGCAGAAGGGTGTGGGTGCCAGTAAAAGATGGGGCTGGACAGGTTGAGCTTTCTCAGGGACAAAACGTGCCCTGCCATTTGACTGTGACCTTAGAGTTTTACAAATGCTCAATCATCTTAAAAGGCAAAGACTTGCATGATGAAATATGATTAAGTTCATATGTGTGTACCACCAAGGTTAACACAGATCCAGAGGAAATTAGCTTTATCATTTGTGCATTTCTGTAATCCTTTCACTGAGAGCCTCGCTGGGGTTGCTGTTGTACAGGACAGAGCCGTCTCTATAAATACTTCAAGATCTTGCTGTGTTAGAACTTATGAAGGTTCATCAACTTTCCCATTGCATTTTCTTAAAATTGAATATAGTCATCCCTTGGTATCTGCAGGGGATTGGTTCCAAGAACCCCCAGGTATACCAAAATCCGTGGGTGTTCAAGTCCTTTACATAAAATGGTGTAGTATTTTCATAAAACCTACACACATCCTCCCATATACTTTAAATCATCTGTAGATTATTTATAATACTTAATACTATGTAAATAGTTTTTATACTGTATTATTTAGGATGTAATTGCAAGAAAAAATTCTGTTCATGTTCAAAACAGAAACGGCCTTCTGAGTCCTAACTACATACTACCTGTCAGCAACAACGTACCCTTTTTTTAATCCTCGCCTGAGGATATGTTGAGAGAGAAAGAGAGAAACATCGATGTGGGAGAGAAACATCAGTTGCCTCACGTAACACACCCCAACCGGGGATCAGACCCTCCTTTTGATGTACAGGACAATGCTCCAACCAAAACGTAATTTTTAAAAATATATTTTTTTTATCTGTGGCTAGTTGAATCTGCAGATGCAGAACTTTTGGACACAGAGAGCCAACTATATATGTATCATTTTGGATAACTGGTCATTTGGGTCATCTTCAAGTTATTAACGTAGTCTCACACACACACACATCCAGTGTGATGGCACATTCAGTCATCACAGAAAGTTAGCTCGTGGTTCCTGTCTCGGAGGGCCCACCAGTTAGAGATGGCCCTCTGTCTGCCCACCTCTGGTGTGAATTCCCACACCACAGATCTCCTACCATTACTGTGTAAGTCCTGCACACCATGCACAACCCATTCCTTCACCAACAGCAACAAAAAAGACAGCCCTCTCTACTTAATTACCTGCCAAGCCCACCCGACCATCCAGGAAAAACGCTGCAGTAATCACGTGGTAAAGCCCTTTCCCAAGCTGCCTCAGATGCCTGGAACTTTCTCCTTCCCATCCAGTGTGTCTAGTTTTTTTTTTGTCTACATTCCCACATTGCCTGACTTACCCAACAGAAGACTCTTCTCAGCTAATTGAGACATGCAGGGTTCTGGTTCATACATCCTGTTGCCAAATGCCCCCAATCTTTGGCCTTCCAGCACACCACAGATGGTAACTTCATTCAAGGCTAGCAAATCAGTTTGTCCATGGCTATCTACACATTTCAATGAGGTGAACCGTGGTTTTCTTTTTTAATGGGCATACATACTATATTTTTTTCAGTTTTCCACTGAACTCAACAGGTTGAATGTCACATAGCCAAATACCAGGTGGAAGACTTGGGCTCTGATCTCAGGTGTTTGGCTTATTGGATGTTCAGCCTTGAATAGGTACTTATGTTTTCCAAGCTTTGGTTCTTCCTACATAAAATGAACTCCAGGGATGGATGGTAAAATCAAATGGCATGTAGCAGTAGAAATTTATTCATGGTTTTCTCTTTTGGGTGGTAAGTCCCTGGAAGGCAGGGGTCATGACTAACTCAGACATCATTTTTAGAACATACCAACTGAAGCTAAATTGATGATAAGGTCATTTTCTTTATAACATAATTTTAAATCTTTGTTCTTTATCTAGGTCAATGCTGGTCCACTAGCATATGCCCGAGCTTTCTTAGATGACACAAACACAAAAAGATATCCGGACAATAAAGTGAAGTTGCTTAAAGAAGTTTTCAGGTAAAGCACACTTGAAATGTCTCTTTCTCTTCAAGTATGAACAACTTCTGTGCTCGATCACGGAAGAAGCACTACCACTTGGACTAATTCTTTGTCCTCAACATGCCTTTATTTTCCTCTCCCATATATTTCAGGCAATTTGTGGAAGCTTGCGGTCAAGCTTTAGCAATAAATGAACGCCTGATTAAAGAAGACCAATTAGAATATCAGGAAGAAATGAAGGCCAACTACAGGGAAATGGCAAAAGAGCTTTCTGAAATCATGCATGAGCAGGTAAGTGCCACACTGGAGTTCTCATTTTTGGGGATCATGTGTTAGTTGGGGTCTTAAGTACACCCTATGTTGGTCTACACTTTCTGACAATCTTCCAGAATTTTGAAAATAGTATAGCGCTCTATACTGCTGCTCCTGTCTAACCACAGGTTACTTGGGGAACAATTAATAAATTGCCTACCTGTTAGTATCTAGCGTGACCAGAGAGCAGCTCCCACCTCCTCTTCAACAATCTTATAGGTGGCCCCTCCCCACTCTAGCTTAAAAAACAACAACAACTCACATGAAAAAGAAATACCTGACTGGCCAGCGTAGTTCAGGGATGAGCATCGACCTGTGATCCAGGAGATCTCTGTTCAGTTCCCGGTCGGGCACATGCCTGGGTTGCAGGCTCAATCCCCAGTGCGCCGGGGGCAGGAGGCAGCCTGTCAGTGACTCTCTCATCAATGACATTTCTCTCTCCCTCTCCCTTCCTCTCTCTGAAAACAATAAAGATATATTTTTTAAAAAAGAAAAGAAATACCCATACTGTCCCCTAGGATTTTCTTTACTCACCCAATCCTTTGAAAGAACAGGATTTACCAGCTGGTTTAAGGAATTATCTGTTGTATTAAATGTCTTTTGCCATTTACAAAAATAGGGTTGTTCAATTTTTGCCTGTTTAGAGCTGACCAGGGTGCCCCAGTAGATTCTTCACAGCTACTTCTATATTCCTCCTCATTATGGGATCTTTTCTAACTGTACTGCTACTATTGCCTTCCTGTACAAATTCCTTTCAGTAGAATCGTGCATGTGGGCTCAGTAGTCATCAGAGGGGACAGCTTCCCAGGGATCCCAGCTTCCACATAATTGCGGAAAGGTCCGTTCTTTGTCAACCACAGTGACTCCTTCTGAGTCACAGTGCCATCTTTATAGTTAGTGTTAGCACCTTAATAACACAGAACTACTTCTGTCTCTTCCATGCAGTCTCACCTTTTAGTCTTGCAAAATCAAAGCCAGGACCATTTGTGTCAGTTAACATATCATGTGATGACTTAGTTAGGAAATGTCTGTTGTAGGAACATAAATGTCTAAGTTTTAACTTGCTTACTTTTTTTCTCTTTCATGCTAACACATTCAGATGGGATGGTAATGTCATTTTTTAATTTTACTTTTTCTGAAACTTGATTAACTGACTCACATAAAGTTATTCCTGAGTTTGGGCAACCGCAGACATTGGCATAGTGACAAATGCATGTGCAAAAGAAGGCAGCCCTCTTCTGGGCACTTAGAAAAGTAGGAAAAAATTGAAATGATTAAAGAAATAAATGTGTGAATAATTAACCAGAATATGAGGGCCTTACGGGAACAGTGTTCGGAGAACACGCAGAGTCTTTTCCATGGAGCCTCCAGTTCCTGTAGAATGGGGAGCTTGACCAGTGGCCACCAGCACATGGCACTAGAAAAGGTGAAAGCAGGAAAAAAATTATGGGCTGAAAATATTACAATAAACTCCCAGATTGTATGGACATTTGATGCAGCACTGTGCTCTAAACTTGAACTTTCCATTATCTCAACAACTATGAAGATTAAACTCTTTTGAACCCTTAAGGACAAAGGGCCATAACCTGGAGTAGACTTGCTTTTGGCTTTTCCAGGGGAGCCTCTGAGTATATATGTTCTTCTGCCAGCAATAGGTCACATCTTGCCCTTAGGATCCTTCCCTGCATTACTGAATGCAAAAAGACTTGTTCAGGTCAAAGGGACAGCAACAACTCTGTCCCAAGACCCTGAGAAAAGGAGCCAGTAGAGAAACACAGATGCTCCAGATTCATTTTAGAAGATTTTTCCAGGGGACAGGCTAGGCTGTGTCCCCATCAAGTATGTGTAAGACAGACTTCAAGCACCTTAGCATCTGGTGAGTCTAGAATGCTTTCCCTTCACTAACTTGTAAAGGAAACAAAACACGTTTGTTCTGGACTTTCTCTTTATAATCCTGACCTGAAAAACATCATTCACTAAATGAGCCGACCCAATCCTTCTACAAACCTCCAAAATCAAACTCTCCACCCGAGCAGACCGTCATTCAGAGTAACCCTTACCCTTGGATGTAAATCGTGTGTATGACATGAAAGGCACCGTTTTGAGGAATGTTGTTCAGGGCATTACACTGGGGTAACGTTGTGTTTCTGTGCCTCGAGATCTGCCCCCTGGAGGAGAAGACGAGCGTTTTACCAAATTCCCTTCACATCTTCAATGCCATCAGTGGGACTCCAACAAGCACCGTGGTTCACGGGATGACCAGCTCGTCCTCAGTTCTGTGATTCGCCTCATGGACCACGCGTGGGGACTTGGTTTGTCATTTGCAAACTCAGGATGATTTCCAAAGCTAATCACTGGGCTCGTGCAAGACACGGGGAGACCGAGCACAAGGAGAAATCAGGGGAATGGGGGAGAAAGGAAACAAAGAATTGTATTACTTCATAGCAGATTTTTCTAGAGGAGTCAGAAGAGGGCACGTATTTTTTTAAATCTCGCTGGCAATATTCAAAGTTTTCATTATGTCTTAACACAGGTATGTGGTGGACACTCAAAAACTGAAGCTAGATTTATTCTTCCTTACAAAGCAGTATGGAAATAAATGGCCTAGAGAAACAAGTGTTCTGGAATGAACAGAGCAGGGACAGTAGCACTGAAATTGAGGCAGGGGTAACCCTATGCCTCGAGGCTAAGCTGGGAAATCTTGAAAATATTTTTTCCTGTGGCACATTCAGGTTGAATACAAGAACTATTTTTGTGACTAGTTTTTGATGACCTAAGGGAACTGACTGTTGTAATTTTTGTACCAGTGAACCAGGAGGTTTAGTGCTTTTATATGTATTTACTTGCATCTAAAAAAAAAAACAAAAACAGAAAAGCTTAAGAAACGATGTGAGCTTAAAACTAGTCAAGCAGTTTAGAACCAAAGGCCTGTATTAATAAAAACAGCTATGCTAAAAGTTGAAAGTAACGCAGTATATTGTCATGTACATATAGTTTGTTAATCAGTCTCAGCGTTCTGTACAGATGTGTTCCATTTCTACATTTTTAATACTCCTCACATGAGCTCCTTCATTAAGTTTAATTGTGACACATTTGTGCTGTTCTTAGTGTATACAAAACACTGACTTTACTGTTTTATTCTTGTACATAAAAAGTGCAATATGGAGATGTGTACAGTCTTTGCTATGTTAGGTTTATAAACTGTTTTAAAAAGTTCATCCTTTTGCCAAAGTGGTGGAGTATGTCATCGGTAAACCATGAATCCTGTGGTGAATAACCATGTGATTTAAAGCTTTCACCATGTTATATTTTCTTTTGAGACATTAATTTAGTAATTTTATATTGGGGAAAATAAAGGTTTTTAATTTTATTTAACTAGAATCTCTGCCCTGCTGTAATTAAACATTCTGTACCACATCTGTATTAAATATATGCTGATTTTCTGGTTGTGAACATTGGGTATTTATTGTTTAACAGTCCTGAGAGGGACAGGATATTGAAGCACTCAGGAGTGAAAAAACGTGGTATATGAAATTTGTTTTAAAATACTTGAGGAGGGAAAAGAGGGTAGATAGATGAAACAAGATTTACAAATGTTAGTGATTCTTGAGGCTGAGGTTGGGTATGTGGGGAATCATGATACCGGTTCCCATGATACAAATGTCAAGGGACAGGTAGGTGGAGGGAACAGATCTTCCGGACAACTTGGGTAAATGCCTTGTCGCACCTGTTCTGGCTCTGAATTCTATTGTTCCCCAAGTATACATAGACACCGTATTACCTCTGGCTTTTCCTCTTCAACTATATCAAGACTTCCACCTTTATCATCGCCTTTGCTCGCTTTAATGTGAAGACTGTGGTCATATACCCCGCAATGCACAGGTGGCCACATGTGCACACACTCAGCGTGCCCTGCGTCATCACAAACACTGAACCCCAGTCAAGCGATGGCTCCGACTGCAGGGGCCAGTCCTGCCTCTGCTGTGCCCAGTGACCCAGCAGGTGAGTCAGGTCATTGTCATTCGGCCCCATGTGGTTCCAGTGGTGGAAGAGGAGTCTTTCCACAAGAAGTGAAATGGCTGGTTTTCCTCCTTGGAGGGTTTTAAAGGCTGTCCTTTTACATAACCAGTTGAGGAAAGAAAATGTGATGGTGTGTACACCTTGGACACCCAGATGCCAAGGATCTTTTGGTGTCTTTGACATGTTCTCTGTCAGTGGTAAGGCTATATTTTACAGATGGAGACAAGGTCATGAAGAGATGGTGAAGCGTTATGGAAACTCACCAGAGTCTACAGCCCATTCATTAGTGGATCCAGATATTGGGCTTAAGAAGTTTTTCTATGTAAGTTTGCGCTGAGGGTCTGACATCCTAAGCCCTTGAGTTTGACATCAGCAGGAATGGATATAACATATTGTCTCTGTTGTCACTGAACTGGATTTCCTACTCATAAATGCCTCATTTAGAAGCTATAAAACTTAAGTCACCATGGAATAATACAAACACAAGTTTAGAAAGAGCTAACTTGCTGTCTCATCCTTAAACTTGGGGAGTAATCTGTACCCATGTCATTGTCAGATAAGATTCAACTTGGAAGGTGACCCACCCTCATTTATTACAGCAATGGAGAAAGGAGCCGTCTCTAAGTTGAGGACATCTATTGACCCTGCAATGACACAAATTCATATCAATTAAAAACCTCATTTAGTTTTTGTATTGAAATTTAATTTCAGTATAAAATTATATATTTAACAATTAGAGAATTTTTTTTAACATTAAAAAATCTTTGGCTAAAAAAAAATAAAAAAATCTTTGGCTGTTTTAATCATTTTTTTAGTGTTTTGCATGAACTTTTTTCTTTTTTTTAATAGAGGCAAGTATACATAACATACAATTTACCATTTTAACCATTTTTAAGTGCACAGTTCAGTGGCATTCAGTACATCCTCAATGTGCAGCCATCACAGCCATCCATCCACCGAACTTTTTTATCATCCCAAACGGAAACTCTGTATTTTAATAACTCCCAATTCCTCCTTCTGGAAAATTGTTTTTGAAGTAACTGTGAAATTAAAACTCAAGTTAGTACCTTATCAGGTATATTTTCTACCTGGGAACTGACTCTAGGTAGTAGACATAAACAGAGCCAGTCCCTTGCACGGAGAAAGCTGCTGAGACTAAGAATGGGAAATTGGAAGGTAACATATGAAATAACCGTGAGGACTTGTTTATGCGACAGTTACTCTGTGTAGAAACTCCATTCAAAAAAATATTTGATTTTCATCAACGGGATCCTTTGCCTAAACTATGGCCCATCCACACAGTGGAGGGCTGCGTAACTGAAAAGGAAGTAGGAATATCTCTACGCTGCTTAGATTGATCTTCAAGAAACTAAGTGAAAAACACAAGATAGAGAAAATTGTGAGCAGTGTACTACCCATTATTTAAGAAAGGAGGGATATATAAATAAATGCATTTGTTTTTTTAGATTGAAGAGAAAAAGTTTTAAGTTACTACCTATAGGGGGAGAGAAAGCAGGATATATAGGGGACAGAGTTAGAAGATAAACTTGTCCAAATATAATTTGCGTTAATATTCGCCTTTCAAATCGTGAATGTTTACATAATTATTTAAATGATTTTTTAATTCCTAAAAATTGAAGGCAAATGAAATAAATGAACATAAGCAAATAGCAGGTTGGTGACAGATACACAGGAATTATTTCAAATGACTTTATAGGAATTGTATTGTGCATCCCAGGAGGATGTACCCTAAGGACAAAAATAGTGGCAATAAATAAATGAATGGTAATAAAAACCATTTTCAGTAATTGCTTTGTGGAAGTAGCATATTGTTTTTGTGAGGTTGTATTGCTATTCTGAGACACTTATATGCTTATTGCTGGAAACAGTAAATGAACAATTATGTTGACATCGTTGAGAATCAAGTTTTTGTCATGGAAGGGAAAAAGTTAAATCTATAAGGCCAAAGAAGTGAAATTAAAACCTTTTAGTTTTGAATTTGATATGGAAATACCAATTTGAACTCATGATAGATTTTTCTTAAACATACACACTTATTTCTTAACTTGGTCCACTGAAAAGGCCTAAAAACAGTGACCAAGCCAGTAGCTAGTGATCACTCCTAAATGTCCAAATCCTATTCTCTAAACACCTTTTCTACCAAAAGGACCCAGGGCTCCCTGGGGAAAGGTTGATTCTAGGTTTAGGGCAAAAGGTGTCCAAAATTAGTCTGGAGCATCTTTTCATACCAGACATCCAGGGACTGGCAATTCCACTTTGGGGGCTATGCCCAAAAGAAATGAAAGTGGGAACTTAAACAGATACTTGTATACCCATGTTCATAGCGGCATTATTCACAACAGCCAAAAGATGGAAACAAGCCAAGTGCCCGTTGATGGATGAGTAGATAAGCAAACATGGTATGCATATGTAACAATATTATTCAGCCTCAAAAGGGAAGGAAATTCTGGCACGTGCTACAGCATGAATGAACCTTGAGGACATTGTATGTTCAGTGAAATAAGCCAGTCACAAACGGATAAATACTGTATGACCCTACTCATATGAGGTACCTAAAGCGGTTAAATTTGTAGAAAGTAGCAGGATGGTTGCAGGGTCTGGGGAGAGGGAAAGTGGGGAGTTAGCGTTTAACTGGTACACAGTTTCAGTTGGAGAGATGAAAGTGTTTGAGGGATGGATGGTGGTGATGGTTGTGCAATAATGTGAATATACTTAAGGCCCAGACCTGTACACTTTAAAATGGTTAAAATGGTAACTAGTCTTCTAGTTACCATTGGATATATTGGTTTGCAAATATTTTCTCCCAGTCTCTTGCTTGTATGTGCATCCTCTTAATGGTCTTCTCAGAGCAAGCACTTACTTTTAGGACTGACTCTTCTCACTTAGCACAGTTCTCTAGACAATCCACTTAGAACATGGGCAAAAAACTTGAAGAAACATTTCACTGGAAAGGATAGACCGGTGGCAAATAATGAAAAGATACTCAACATCATCAGCCATGACGGTCATGCGAATCAGAACCACAGGGAGATGTCATATGCACCGGTCAGGATGACTAAAACCACACAGAGTGACACCACCAAATACTGGCGAGAGAAACCGGATCACTCATCCATCGCTGGTGGAAAAGTAAAATGGCACAGCCTCTCTGCAAAACATTTGACGTTTCTTAAAAAGCTAAGTACGTAAAGACCATATGACTCTGAAATTGCAATCTTGGTCATTTGTCCCAGAGATATGAACATTTATATTCACTCAAAAACATACACACCAATGTTTATAGCAACTTTCTATATAATAGCCCCAAACTGGAAGCAACCTAGATGCTCAGCAGGCAAACAGACTGTGGTGCATCCAGGCCATGGGGTGCTGCTCAGCCATAAAACAGAACTACTGATGCTCGCAGCCACCTGTGACTAGAGAATGATACTGAGTGAGAAGAGCCAGCGCTAAAAGGTTACATACAGTATGATTCCATTTACATAATACTCTTGAAATGACAATTCTGGAAATGGAGAGATTAGTGATTGCCAGGGATTAAAGAAGAGGCGGGTGGGAGGGAAGTCAGGGGCCGTGAAAGGGTAGTGTGACGGGTACCCAAAGCTGCCTGCTGCCTGTCTTGTCCTCTCTCCTGCCGGCCAAATGCTCCTACACAGGGCTGGCCTGTGTTGCCGTTAGGGGGTTGTCTGATCCAAGACCACAGCTGAGCATCAAGCAGAGTGCATGTGACTTGGCTTGGAGTTAGGGACATAAATATCTGTCAGATGTTGCAGTGAAGTGTAAAACCACTTTAAGCAAACTGGTCTCACATAGTATGAAAATAATGAAGTTTCCTTTTCCTGACTCACTTTCTGGTATTCCTCGTGACTGTAAGTATGTCCCCATTCTCGTGTGTGACTTAGCCCCATGGTGACAAGTCTGGAAGGAGGTTCCCCACAGAGTTTGGAGTGCACATTTGTCATTCTCTTGGCACTCATATAGTTTGCAACCATGTCAGTGCCACCTGGCCTTGCAAGTTTCTGGGTAATGCCCACCTGAGGACAGAGCTGAGAGCCTGGCCTTGAGTCCTACTGTCAACCATACAATCCCTTTGGCCAGTGCACCCATCATTTCCTGTTCCCTTCACCAACTGACAGGATCTAACACCGTGCCTTTAGTACTCTGGGACTGCTCCTTTAGACCACATGAGATCATCCTCTGTCCTGCTTTCTCTCCCAGAGCTGTGTGAAGAAGTGACCTTGCTATGATTGTTTAGACTCCAGCTGGGAGCACAGCTGCAGCAGTCACCTCCTGTCCCTGGGCAGCCATGTGCTTCTGCCCTTGGCCCATGCAGTGGGGTAGGACGCACATCGACTGAAGAAGGGGAAGGTTGCCCCCCAGATCAGCCGAGCCTTGCTCTGATGTGTAAGATGGCATGTCACAGACCAGCCTGATGTCCACCAAGCATCTGGGGCTTGTCATGTTGCACAGACATTGAAGAGCAAAAGGTTTGGAACCAAAGTCTGGAGGATGCTCCTTCCTTGTCTGCATGTGACTTGAGCAAATTCATCTTTCACAGTCTGTACCTCCCTCTGTGAGTCGGGAAAGTTATGTCATCTCCTATGTCAAAGGGGGTGGTGTGCATATCACAGGGAGACCATCAAGGCTGAGAAAGAGCACCCTCTTGTTTGGAAGAAGTGAGAACAATGTTTATAATAATTCCCTGAAGTAATTGTCAATTAGAATTTGCTGGAATGTGGACTCACTGGTTGAGATGGGGGTGGTGGCACCTACAGGTATGCTGGAGGTAGTGTAGTCACCTGGGGTTTGTCTATTGTATTAGGGTTCTCCAGAGAAACAGAACCAACGGAGTCTGTGTGTGTGTGTAAATATAAAGATTTATTTTAAGGAACTGGCTCACATGATTATGGAAGCTGGCAGGTCCCAAGATCTGCAAGGTGAGTAAGAAAGCAGGAGACCCAGGAGAGCCAGTGGTGTAGTTCTGGTCTGAATATCGGCAGGCTAGAGATCCAGGAAGACCCAGTGTTTCATTTTGAGTCCAAAGGCAGGAAAAAAGCTGATGTCCCAGTTCAAAGGAAGAATTCTCTCTTATTTTTGGGGGGGGAGTATGTCAGCCTTTTGTATTACTCAGGCCTTCAAGTGATTGGATGAGGCCCACCCACATTAGGGAGGGCCACCTGCTTTACTCAGTCTACTGATTTAAATGTTAATGTCATCCAAAAGCACCCTTATAGAAACATTCAGGATAATGTTAGACCAAATATCTGGGATGGCTTGTGAAAGCAACCATCACACCTATGATCTATGCTCTGTAAAGGGAACCACGGTGAAGAAATGAGGCTGAATTGCAAACTAAGCCTTAGAGGCTGGGGCAGCATTACACCTGATTCGAGGCCCAAACCCACTGTTAGGATGTTGAAGTCACTAGGCACAAGAGAAATTGAGAACTTTCTTTCTTTGGACACAGACATTGAGCTGAGCTCAGAAAGTTGCTCATTGGAGGAGAATGTTCGTTGAGGAGGCCCAAGGACTGTTTTGGGAAAATTTTGTTCCAGGTGTGACTGACCCATCAGCTCAGAGGTAGAACAGGCCTGGCATCTCCTTGCAAAAGCTGGCAATTTGCTTGAGTATCAACCATAGCCTCTTCTCATCGAGCTCCTCCCAGGTATTAGCACTTTACAAACAAGTCACTCTTAATCCTAATAACAATCCTATCACGTAGGTGGTGGTTTCATATGAAGAAACCAAATCTCAGAGAAGTGGAGGATATTGCCAAAGGTCACTCAGCGAATGGTGGAGCTGGGACTTGCTGGCTAGCTCAGACTTGTCTGACCCGAAGCCTGGTCAGCTGCTGACTCAAGAAGAGTGGGCATGCCCTGGCCAGCCTGGATGCCTGGGGCACCTAGCAGTGTGGGCCACTGCAGAAGCTGTGGCCCAAACCTCAGAAGGGCAAGTATTATGGGCTGAATATTTCCCCCCAATATTCTTATTGAAGTCTTAACACCCAGTACTTCAGATTGTGGCCTCTTTTACAGAGGTAATCAAGTTAAAATGAGGCCATTAGGGTGGACCCTAATCCAATATGATGGGTACCCTCATAAGAAGAGGAAATTTGGACACAGACATACACAGAAGGGAGACAATGTGAAGACACAGGGAGAAGATGGCTTCTATGAGCCAAGGAGAGAAGACCGCAGAAGGAACCAACCCTGCTGGCTTCTTGATCTCAGACTTCCAGCCTCCAGAATTGTGAAAGAATAAATTTCTGTTGCTTAAGCCTGCAGTCTGTGGTACTTGTTATGGCAGCCCCAGGACATTAACACAGCAAGATTTCCATCCATGAAGGAACACAGAGCAAAGGTTTCCCCCGGGACATGTAGAGAGACTCAGGACCCTTAGAGGGGCAACAGTTTGAACAAAAAATGTCACTGAACTGGGACAGAAATGAGGGCAGCAAATCTTTGGAGGAACTAACCTTTGCTCTGAAACCAAGATTGGGAAATATGAATTGTCACCATTGACTTGGGCAGTCCTGTTTCGCTGGTTCTTAATGTGCTTCCTAGGAGTCAATGAACAGCAATGTGGGTATGTCACCTGGTCAGCTACTTTGCACCTTTTCAGATGGGGAGTCAGCGAGAGTGGGAGACAGATGGCCCTTTCAGTCCCTATCCCTGACAAGTGTCACAGAGAGCCACCCTAATGCCCTACTACTTAGTTTGGCACTGTGAAGGAAGTACTGGATGAGGAGTCCGAAAAGTTGGGTTCTAGTTCAAGTGTACCAAGTGTAGGGTTATAACACCAGCTCTGAGCATCCGTCTGATCATCTGTAAATGAGAAAAATCCATGTTCCTCTTGATTTCACAGAGGTTTTCTCTCAAGATCATTCATTAATATGCCACACCCTCTCCAAAAGGATGGAGATTCTACTAAATAGAATCATCTAAGCAAGCATAAAATAATGAAAGGAGGGAGGAGATGGTTGTATGTTATACAGGCATACTTCATTTTATTGCACTTTATTGCCCTTCACATGTGTTGCATATTTTTACAAAATGAAGGCAAGACCCTACACCAGCAAAAAGATTATGACTTGCTTTATTGCAATACTCGCTTTATTGCAGTGGTCTGGAACCAGACCCGCAATATCTCTGAGGTATGTCTGTACTATGGAATATGAACTAAGCCCAAAATTTAGCTTTGAGCATCATGGAGGCCAAGAGAAAAAACACACTTTCAAAAGTAGGAGAACAACCCTGGCTGGGTAACTCAGTTGGTTAGAGCATCATCCCGATACCCCAAGGTTGTGGGTTTGATCCCTGGTCAACAAATTGATGTCTCTCTCTGTCTCCCCCTTCCTCTCTCTAAAAATCAATTAAATTTTTTTTAGTAAGAAAAAAACTATCGAGTTTAAGATACTGCTTTTTCGGTTATTGTACTCTTTTTTAAAGTAAATCATTATACAGTATTTTAAAATGATAGTTTTATTTCGATGTGTAGGTTCCAATCATGAAGAACAGAATCCACTCCGGGATTCTAAACTCAAAATTTCTACATCTAGATATTTTAGAATTTCTAGACTTATTTCGCTTAGAAGAGATGAATGTACCACTGATCTCTTCACGCTCACAGTCTCATGTTCTAGGCAAATCCAATAAACTTTTTTTTCTTCTCTCTTTATAAAAAAGAGTAGTTATTCATTCTTTCTAAATAGAAAAGCAATACTTGCTCTTACTAGAAAGTGTATAAAATACTGAAAAATATGAGAATGAAAATACCCATTGTCCTCCCTGCTCCTTCCCTTCTAGATCCCTGCCATCAACATTTCAATCAACTTCATTCCAATATTTTCTCTGTGTCTTTTGAATCCCCCAGTTCTAGACCTACAGATTTTGGCTTGCCTCAACCTTGGAAGTTTTTCCTCCAGGTAAACACTGTATAGGAGCACCTAGAATTACCAGTTTGTCAGCTTCTGCTGGGCTTGGAGCTCATTTCCTTTAAAAGAAAACTGAGCAGTCTGTCCCTGGTGCCAGCTTCACTCACCCCACCTGAGGACCTCAAGGCAACAGCTGTCTCCACAAGGCTGAGGTGCTGACATCTCATCATGGGCACCCAGTTCAGCCACTTCCCACACCAAAAGGGGTTCTTTGTGCCAATCATAAGAGACCCAAGTCTAAAGGGAAACCTGGTTCCAAGCCACTATTAACTTCTTTTGCCCAATATTTTTTACCTTTTTTGGTAAAATTTGCTGGAGGCAGAGTGGGCTTTGAAAAAAGATTCCTCATCACCATCCCACCCTATTAAAAAAAGGTCTAGCCCAGCCTGTGTGGCTCAGCGGTTGAGTGTCAACCCATGAGCCAGGAGGTCACGGTTCGATTCCGTCAGGACACATGCCCGGGTTGTGGGCTCGATCCCCAGTAGGGGGCTTGCAGGAGGCAGCCATTCAATGACTGTCTCATCATTGATGTTTCTGTCTCTCCCTCTCCCTTCCTCTCTCTGAAATCCATAAAAAAAATTTTAAATTTTTTTAAAAATTAAAAAGAAAGTCTACTGCACCTATCTGAGTTTTCTTACCCCTTCTTTTCTGGTTTAATTGAGGTATAACTGACATATAGCACTATATTAGTTTCAGGTGCATGACATAAATGATGTGATATTTGTATATATTGTGAAATGATCACCACAATAAGTCTAATTAACATTCATCACCATACATTGTTTCTTTGTCCCTTCTTATTTCACTGTTATAAATTCCACCAACAGGAGATTCATATAAACTAACGCACACCATTTAAAAATCTCACTCCAAGATCACCTGCTCGTTGGTCCTCGCGAGAATTGTGTCAGCCCCCGTGGTTGTTCTCCCTCGTGATACTAACTGCACCAGGAGGAGGGAAGGCTTATTGGAGGGGGTAAGAGGAGTCGTTTTAGATCTGAGAAAAGAAATCCTGCAGGGAGGGTCCAGTAGCCCCTAGGGACATGAAGTCGGGAGAGGTGCAAGTGGCCCTGCCTACTTCTCCTTATTGGCAGTATAGCCCCCAGTTCCATGGAAACCATGAGTCAACCTCCTTTCCCTGGTCTCTTTGAAGTGTCATCCTCCTGTAGTTTCTGCTGGAAAGAGGGGACTGACCTCCCATTCATCCTGAGTTGTCCACATGGCAGTTGCCCCTCCTGGACGTTGCCCCTCCTGGACCACCATGCATTCCCTTGGGGTTACTGTTTCTTGGAGACCTCTACCCTGAGAAGAAACGTTTCCCTCGGCCTAGTGGAGGGCAGGTAGTGGCCATGGTGCAGGTCACAGGTCCCTTCATTTCCCACAGCACCACCAAGGCTATACCTTTCTAGGAGACTCCACCCTACAATAGTAGTAATGGGTGCAGTTGGCAAAAGGCCATTAGACCCAGCAAAATCACCCAAGAATCTAGCCTGCCCTGGGAGCTCTCTCAAGAAGGCACCCCAGTTCTAACTGTGCTGCCATGACCCCAGGTCTACTCTCCTCTGGCAGAAAGTAAGACCTTTTTCAAAGCTCCGTAGAGATGCTCCTAACCCCATACTCTTCCCCAGGTCAGAGCTGTCATAAGGGATACCTTAGACCTGAGGTACAGGTTACCATTGCTCCACCAAAACTCTCTTGTAAGACCCTCCCATGCCTTTCCTGTTGCCAAATCCCTTGGACAATCCTCTGTCCTCACCTTGCCTGACCACCAGTGACATTGGATACAACAGTCACTCCCTAACTCACCTTCTTTACTTGGCTTCTCAGACACAGTCCTCTCTTGCCTTCTTCCTGCCTCACAGCCCCTCCTCCTCAGGTGCCTTTGCTGCTCCCCAGCTTCTCTTTTCCGAGTGCCCTAGGGCTCAACTTCTTCTGTTTGCCTCACTGCTCCCTTAGTGATATTGACTGATCTCCTTTCTAGGCTGACTATATGATGACTTCCACATTTACGTCTCCAGTGCATACTTCTCCAAACTCCAGGCTCTGTTTACCTGTTTACTTGACAACCTCACTTGGAAATGGATTAGAATCTATAATTCAACATGTGCCAAGTCAAAGTACTCATCACTGAAAGACTTTCTCGACCCAGTTGATAACACAGCCAAGAGAAAATGAGGTATGTGTAAGGAAATGGGTGGGACTTTATGTACATTACTGTATTTTACTTTCCCAGAGCCAGGGAGAATCTGGTAAAAGTCAGATCTCTAGAGGGCTTTGGAGTCACACAGGCCTGGGCATTCAAATACCAGCTTAGCCACTTACTAACAACATAGCTTTGGGCAAGTGACTCATGCTCTCTTATCCTGCCAACATCAGAGGGCTGCTGCAAGGACCCAATCCCAAGATAACAGGGCCTGCCACACAGTAAGTTCTTAGGAAAAGTGCCTTCAATCCTGTCCTTGCACTGCCCAGAGGGTGCAGTTTCAGAAACATCCTGGGGACCTGTGGAAGTCCTCTTTGTCCCGCTGTGGCCCACTGAGCTCCTCACTGTTGCTTTAATCTGCCCCAACCTTGCAGGGTTCTGCACCTTTGCACATGAAATAGCATTGGCCTAGGATGCCCTGGCCCCACAGCCCTCTTTGTGGGCCAATCTTCCATAACGTGGGTACTGGTTAGCTGTAGATAATGTCTTGTGGGGTGTTCAGAATTCAATTCCATTACTTGATTCTAGGCTGCAAAATAGTGGTCTTTGTTCACTCAAGGGAATACTTCTAATAAGAAAAACTTCCCCTCATCTACCGTTCTATTAGCCTTCAGTACAGTTCATATATAAAAAGTGGGCTAAATATTTAACTCTTCTTGAAGTACCATTTTTCAAAATAATGACTTAGTTTACTTGCTTCCTCCTACAGTGACCAGTTTGTTTTCTTTTTCAGTGCCATTACGAATGCACAGATTTAACCATAGTTGATGTTGCATTACAGTAATTATCCTTATTGATGTTCAGATTGTCCCATCTTGGTGAGCGGTGCTTCCTCGGGCTGCACCTGAACCCCGTCACCATGACCCTCAAACTTGGCAACTTCTCTCTCTTTGGTATCATGAGATGTTCCAGACTCATCTTGTATATTTCCTGGAGCAGACATGGAATCAGTCCATTCTCCCAGGATCCCTGGAGGTTTTTTTAGTTAGAAATTTGCCAATCACAGTCTGGACACCAGGAATGCTCATTGCTCTGGGCTGGTCACTGGTTTTAGGCGTTTACAGCGAAAGCATGAGGAAACACACATCTATAAAATACTTCCTGCCCCGTGAGCTCCTAATGCTCCTGTCAACTCATGTCCAGGACTGCAGATGTTTTCTTAGCCTCATCTGCCTTCCACTTCTATCCCTGTTTCTTCCACACCAGCAAGCCTGGCTTTCAGAACATCAGGAACGATGAAATACACCAAAACCCTGTTTGCTGTCTTCCGCATCTACATCTGACAACCTCAGAATAACAATACCAACACTACCTAAAAAAACACAAAACAAAACAAAAAACAACTGCATAATACCAAATGTTGAAACTGTTAAAAACAATTTTTTTGCAGTTATTTTTTCCTTAGGATTTATCCAACTAGGGATATCCAGTCAAATCGCTGTGCCTTAAAGTCACTTGGAATAGTTAAGTTCACCTGTATTATGTTGTTTTCAATTTGTGAAGATTTCTCTTGTTAAATTTAATCTTGTTTATGACTTGGTAAAATATTCACATAGCACTGAAGACATGGATGAAACTTTAATGCGTATTGATAAGTGAAGGAGACCAATCTGAAAAGACTACATAAGTACTGTGTGATTCCAACTGTCTGACATTCTGGGAAGTTATCAGTGGTTGCTGGGGGTGGGAAGATGAATCAGCAGAACCCAGAGGATTTTTGGGGCAGTAAAACTATCCTGTATGATACTATATATAATGATGCACACGTGTCATTTTACATTTGTCAAAACCCATGGAACATACAACACCAAGAGTGAACCCCAAGGTAAACTATACATTTTGGGTGATAATGGCATGTTTCATGGCATGTGGCAGTTGTTTCACTCTGATGCAGGATGTCTGTAGTGGGGCAGGAAGTATGTGAGAACTCCCTACTTTCACCTCAATTTTGCTGTGAACATAAAACTCCTCTAAAAAATAAAGTCTTATTTTTTTTTAATTCACATAGTTTCAAGGACAAATATCTAAGGAAAAAAAAAGGCACATTTAAAGAAGTCTAGCTTCTCTGCTTGTCCCTTCTAGTCTTTCCTCCTCCTTAAAGAAAACCATTGTAAACGTCTGGGATTATGCTCCCATTTCTTTAGTATAACACACATGTGCAGTTCCCACTTAGCACTCTCTATGGAGCTCTCTATCATGGAACTTGCCACCTGAAGACTTGTTTTCATTACTTGGGAAGCACAGTAGTTTATCCAACTGTTGAAATACTATATCATTTTTCCTTCAGAGCAATAAAAGCTAATAGCACATTTTCAAATGAACAGGTGTCCACGTAGCAATAGCCATTCATAATTGCCCTCTCTACTTGCTCTCTGTGGCTTTCAATCTCCAGGCTTTTCTCTATCCTGGGTGGGACCCACATGCCTGTCTTTTCCATTAGTGTTGGGCCTCTGCCACTGTCCTGATGTGCACTGAGCAATCAGCTGCTCATCCAACCCCATTTAAAGCCCTCACACACCTCCTAGGTCCCACAGATAATGAGAGCAAAGTCCCCTTGTAAAGAAAGGAGTGCATTCTGCTGGTTTCGATGAATTGCCCTCTTGCCTCTTGAGGAAGAGCTCCATTGCTGAGCAGGGGTGAAGGGCACTTGTTCCCGCAGGTGGGCTCACATCTGTCCTGCTCAGGGAGAACAGGCATCCCATCCCTGTCACCCCCACCCAGTCACACACACTCCAGAGTCTCTTTAAGGGTGCAAATGCTGCTGTGCCCAGCCTTTGCTGGGGTGGGGGATGCTGCTGCATGTGGCTGTTGTGAAGACAGGTTGCTCTATGACCTTATAGCTTTAAAAGGACCATGAGAGACCAGCTCTGGGGGCACCTTCTCCAGGCTGAGTGGCATCCGTGTTTTCAAACTAAGAAGTTTTGATGTGGGCTTTAATCATAGAAATGTGGACTTGGGAGAGTCTTTGAAAGTCATCTAATCCAGTGGTTCTCAACGGGGAATGATTTTACCCTCAGGGGACGTTTGGCAATGTTTGGCGACATTTTTCCATTGTTACAATTAGGGGTATGGGTGCTAGTGGAATCTAGGGGGTAGACGTCAAGGATGCCGCTAATGGTCTCTAGTGTACGGGACAGGCCCCCACAACAAAGAATTGCCAGGCCCAGAATGTCAGTGGTGCCATGGGTGAGAGGCCTCAATCTAATTAATTCCTCCTTGGTCAAGATGTGGTTGCAGACCAGCAGCCCCAAGCAGACAAGTGCACAAGCTTGTTCAATTGAGGGTCTTGGCCTCCACCCCAGACCTACTGAGTCAGAACCTCCATTTCAACAAGACCCTCAGTGACTCATCACCCGTTAAAGTTTGGGAATCTAAGTTTTGCTGCTCTAAGCGATCTCCAGTCTCCAACCCAATGCCAAAAGGGGCCTGATAGCAAAAGTCAAATCTCCCACTGAAAAGCAGTGCTCAACATAAGTTATGTCTAAATAGCCAGCTCTTTTAATAAATTCAAGATATTTTTTAAGGAATGACTTAGCCTAATGGTGTTCACACATTATACTGTATAATGTGTGAAGACAGGTGCCACCATAGTTTGATTTTTAATCTCAAAATAAGAAGATTCCACAAGCCTTGCAGTTGCATGTTCCAGTGTTGTGAAGCTCCCGTAAGGCTCTTGATCAGAGTATCTGCTGGTCAGTTACAAAGGGTGCAGCCTTGAAACCCACCACCCACCCCACCCCCAGTTATTTCCCGAGAATCAGAATAACCTGCCCAGAAAATGGGCTTTGCAAGAAAGTTGCCCACGCACAGTGCTGGGCAATTAGTAAATACAGCCGTCCCTCAGTATCTGCAGGGTATTGGGTCCAGGACCCCCGCAGGTACCAAAACCTGCAGATGCTCAAGTTCCTTATATAAAATGTCAGAGTATTTGCATGTAACCTCTGCACACCCTCCCGTATCATCTCTAGATTACTTATAATCCCTAATACAATGTAAATAGTTGTTATACTGTATTGTGCAGTATACAGAAAACAGTCTGTAATATTCAGTGCATACACCACCCACAACCATGGTAGGCCTGACTACATAGCACATGTCCACAGCATTGTAACTTTCTTCCAGAATATTTTCGATCCGATTGTAGTTGGTTGAATCTGTGAATATGAAACTCATAGATATGAGGACTGACTCGTATTGGATTAATGGAACTAATCCATGTTGGATTAATGGAATTGAGAGGAGTGGGAAGAGGGAGGAAGGAAGAAAGGGAGGGGGAGGCAGGGAGGGAAGAGAGAAGGAGAGAAGCTGCCTCCACAAGATACTCAGGACACAGGATTTTAAGTCCAGGAGAATGGAACTCGCTAAAGTACAACTCTCAGAGTGGTCATCCCTACCACTGAGAGGGTGCTTGAGAAAAGCAGTGAGATACCAGAGCCGGTCAACTCCCACCCTTCCCCTCTCAGGCCTCACAGTTGCTTCAGAATGTTCTTCTAGCCAAAAGTCATCAGCTTGAAGCCTTTACCTTCTCTCTGCCCACAGCAACATATCACTTCTGGAATGATAAGCTCAGTGACTGGCCCAGAGTTCAAGGGCTGGCAAGAATTTGGACCTAACCCCTGAGCTGTCTGCCCGCTCCTGCTTGCCCTTCCTTGCACACTGTAAGCAGAAACCCCAAGGGCTGGGGTTGGTTCCAGCAGGACTCTCACCACAATTACGCCCGTTACGGTGCTGATAAAGCACCCGGCTCACGTGGCTGGTGCTTATCCTGTTTTTCACCACTTCGTAGCAAGCTCCACACAGGAAAGGTGGCTCGAAGGTACAGTGATTTGCTGGCAGAGTCAGGATCAAAACTCCAAGTCCCCTGTGCCAGTGTTCCCTGAGCCAGGACAAACAACAGTGGCTCACAGAGGTGCTAAAGAGCTGCTAAGGCAAGAAAAGAGAGGCCTTTTTTTTTTTTTTTAGTCATTTTAAGACATAAATATGTTAAATTTCTTTGGAGTTCGCATTGTACCATAAATAACTTCAGGTGGAAAGTGGAAGGTGAGTGGAAAGAAAACCAGGCCAGGAACATAAAATAGAGGCAAGAGTGGGACTGAGACAAAAATGTGCATAATTAAAGACCTAGACATTTGCCCACAGGAAAGTACACATTGAGCTTTTTCGTTGCCAGTGAAAAAGAAACTCAGTTTTCAATAGATGAGTAAATACTGCTGAAGGAAAACATAAGTTGTCCTGAAATCAAGATAGGATATGCACTTCTCCTCAGGGTCCCTAAAGAATGGTCATCTTGACCATTCTTTAGTAGACCTTGTGGATCAAAAAGCCACAGGTGGCACATGGAAGGGCAATTCAATAAAAGCAGTTCTACAAAGGGCAACGGCACACAGTCCTGGCATGTATCCCTGCAGGTCTGGTTGTCCCGAATCACCAAAGGTCTATCTCCAAACATGACCACCGCCCCTCCCAGCACCCCACTCTTGAGCATCTTGGCCAAGACTCTGAATCTTCCAACTACCAAGAACAGTTCTTTCTTAACTTTCTATCTCCCCAAGAGCACTAGCATCCCTCCTTCCCTACCCCGTCCTGAGCCTGGCCAGCGTCCCTGAGAGGCCATAGAGCAGAATGGTGAGCTCTTAGTCCCTGGAGTCGAGGGGTCTGGGCTTGAATTCTGACTCTGCCGCTTCCCGACACTGTGCCTTGGAGCCATTCACTCAGCTCTGCCTTTTTAAATGGAGGATGAGAGCATCTTCCCACCAGGTTTCCTGTGAAGAGTCCATGAGATTATACAGTTAGTCAACAAATATTTCTTGAGCTTCTGTTATGTACCAGGCATTATTTTAAGCCTTCGGGATACATCAGGCCACAAAACTGATAAAGGCCCCTGTCCTTGTCGAACTTAACTGTTCTGTTCATGTGTGTGAAACGCTGTTTGGCATACACTTAAGAAATGTTAGCTGCCCCAGTGCTGTCGAGAAGGAGTTAGTTAATGGTGGTAACAGGAAACATCTTTCTTGGTTTCTTTCCGTCAGGTAACTGATGAGGGTGGGTGGGCCACTGGAGTGGTGTCACTGCAGAGGTGGTAAAAGCCTGATTCATGCTCTCAAAAGTTCACAGTCCCCATGAGGAGACAGAACCTGAGGACAAGAAAGCATGCTGTAATCAGGTGATGGATTGATGGTGAAGGCGGAGAGCCAGGGTGTTAATGACATGGAAAGGAGCCCATTCTGACCTGGGGAAACTATGTGATGACAGAGAGGTTCACCTAGGAAGGGCCCACCCGCCGAGGGCTCGCCCCACACCCGTGTCCTGCTCTTCCTTCCCTGCCCATGGGATTCTGAGTGCAGTCGAGTCTCTTCCTCCCCCTGGAAGTGGGCAGGGTAAGCCCCGTCTGTACTCCTGGTGGGTGGAGGATCATGATTAGTCTACACCACTCACACCAATCCCAGGCTTCAGGCCAGTGAGGACTTCAGGAACGGGAATGTGACCCAATTCTAGCCAGTAAGACCCAGGGGAGAGGCTGCTGGGAGATTCTAGAAAAGCTTCCTGTTCATCTGCTGGAATAGCTGCCATCGGCTTGATTCCAGACTGAGGGGGAAGCTCCCCAAGATGTCCTTAGCTCCGTAGTCTTCCTCTCCCTGAGCATCCAATCAACTCTTTGTCTCTTTTATATTTCCAGAACCTTTCTCCTTCCTTCTCTCTTCACAAACACTACTTTTGTTTTTAGTTTTGCCGCCACTTCCTTGAAATATTACAATTGTTTCCTATCTCATCTCTATCTCCAAGCTCCTCTCTCCAGGTCATTCTATACATAGCTGCCTCCGTGTTCTAAGATGTGGATATGACCACGCTGTGTTTTGATTTTTTGAGAAAAACTGCCTCCTTATTAACAGCTTTAAGGCAATATGCAAAATCTTCCACTCTGCTCTTGGCTTCCTTACCTCCTCACACCCATCCCTCATGCCCCCCTCCCGACCACCACATCTTGGGGCAGCACCAGACCCTGTGCTCTCTCTCACCTCCAGGTTCTTGCCCAAGCCAGCCCTTCTGCATGGAGGCCTCCCTCCCACCAGCTGCACCTGGCCACTTTTCCTTCTCTTGAAAGCATATGTAATGTAGATATTATTCCTCCTGAGAAGAAACTCCTGACTCCTGAGTCTGTACTAGCCACTCTTCCTATGGGCCACCAATGCATCTGGACTTTCCTGTCTTAGCACACAGCACTGTGTGTAATCTTTAGTTTACTTGGGCTTCCATAAACAGTAGGTAGCCCAGTAAAACTTTGGCAGGACTATGGGTCATCATGGTCATTGAATTTGTGACTTTGGATGTGAGCTCATTTACTTTTAAGTCATTCTATTTGAGTGGCTCACAGTTGCCTGGGCAACTATGAGACACACCTTATCGTTAATGAATGGTAATTAATTCAGCAAGTTTTCACCATTTTGGGTAATTTGGGAAAGCATGATGCTGTGATCAAGGCCAGAGGAACACTTCTGAAATCAACCCATTCTGTGCTGGCATCTCTCCTGCCCTATCACCCTCTCGCAAAGCAAACAAGGAAGCTCAGAGAAGCAAACCTAGGTCATCGTGAAATTGAACCACCTACACTAGAGCAGTCACAAGTTGACCACACAATTACATCAGAAATCTTCCCCTGATCCTCTTACTTATTACACTAACACATGCTGGCCACACCCTGTGTTGTATTTTGGGGAGCCCCTCATATCAATACCATGTCATCAGTGTCTAAACCAAAACAATCTCTACAGCACCAAGGGAGAATCAGACCAATTTAACAAAGACAGACATTTCTAAGTAGAGGAGGGTATGTCAGGCAGAAGGAGCATCCTGTGCTCTTATAGGGATCTAGGAAGTGCAGTTATATTTGGGGGACCTCACACATGGAGTTTGAGGTGACAGGAACCAGTGCTGGAAACAAAGTTGTCACTGGAGTTGAAGGATCTTATGTGCCTATTGGAATTTGGAAAGTATCCTGTGACCAATGAGAAGTCCCAGAAGGTTTTGTTATGGGGAAAAGGAAGACGTGACCAGCTCTGAGGTCTGAAACATAACTTGAGTAGCAGATCAGAGGAGGGACTGGAGAGAGGTTGTGGGCTGGATCCACCATGAAATTTAAATCATTTTTTCTCTGTCATTTTATGGAATGGCTTAGTTGTAATAAATATCCCTTATTCTATTAGTATGACATTACATTGATTTTTTTCTAAGTTAAGTCTTGCATTTTGGGATAAACCCCACTTAGTTACGGCGTAGAATACTTTTTATATATTGCTAGATTCAGTTTGTTAGCATTTTGTTGAGAAATTGCTTCTATTCATAAGGTATATTGACATTTTCTAGCGATGTTTTTAGTTTTGGTATCAGGGAAATGCTGTCCTCATACAATGAGTTGGGAAGTTGTCCCTCCTCTTCCATTTTTTCAAAGAGTTTGTAAAGGTCTGGCATTAATTCTTCTTAAAGTGTTTGGTAGAATTTACCCATGAGGTCATCTGGACTTAGGCTTTTCATTGGGGGAAGTTTTTTATTTACTAATTCATATTCTTTATTTGTTGTAGGTCTATTCAGACTTTTTATTTCTTCTTGAATCAGTTGTAGCAGTTTGTGTCTTTCTAGGAATTTTTCCTTTCTATTGAGACTATCAAATTGGTTGGCATAAAACTGCTTATATTATTTCCTTATAATCCTATTAATTTCTGTAAGATCAGTAGTAATGCTCTTTCATTTTTTTAATTGATTTTCAGAGAAGGAGAGAGAGAAACATCGACTTGTCCCACTTATTTATGCATTCATTGGTTGATTCTTCCATCCTGACTGAGGATCGAACCCAGAACCTTGGTGTATTGGGATGACACTCTACCAGCTGAGCTCCTCAGCCAGGTCTCTCTCTTTTATTCTTGATCTTAGTAATTTAAGTCTCTCTCTCTCTCCTTCTCTCTCTCTTTCTCAGTCTAGCTAAAGATCTGTCAATTTTGTTACTTTTTAAAGAACCAACTTTTGGGTTCATTTATTTTCTCTATTGTTTTTCTATATTTCATTTTTTTCCACTCTAGTTTACTTTGTTTTGTTTTTTGTTAATTCTCACCTGAGGATATTTTTTCCATTGTTTTTCAGAGGAAGAGGGAGGGAGGGAGGGGGAGAGGGAGGGAGGGAGGGGGAGAGGGAGGGGGAGAGGGAGGGAGGGGAAGAGAGAGAGAGAGAAACATCAACATTGATAAGTTGCCTCCCATATGGGCCCTGACCAGGGATCAAACCAGAAACCTAGGTATGTGTCCTGATCAGTAATTGAACTGGTGACCCTCGGTGAATGGGACCACACTCCAACAATTGCGCCACACCAGTCAGGGCAAGCTTCTCATTTTTAATATGACTCACAGTAAATATTTCTGAACAAATGAATGAATTCTCAGAATATTTTCTTTTTTCACTGTGGTAAAAATCTGTATTTCCTCAGTTCACCCTGAAAACGACACAAAACGCATTTCAAAAGGTTAGAGACCCTATAGGATAGTTTAAGAGTCGGGAAGTTTAAGACAGAAAGTTCTGATCCCTTTATTAATCTCCAGAAGTTGCCTGACAGCCCCTTGCTTCCGTGTCTGAGCACGCAGCCTTCTCAGAGGTGTGTCACTGGGCATGCAACTCGTGTATATGTAACTTGTGCATGCTCGACCTGTGCTCGGGCACATTCGTGCACGTGCCAAGGGTTACAGGTCGCCCAGTCCTTCTGACCCCCACCCTTTTATCCTGGCTGTGCTCTCAGAGGCTCCTCACCCGCCTGTGCCAGCCCCTTCCCCTGCGCCCTGCCCTGGGTAGAGTCCGAAGGTCACAGAGATGATCTGTGAAGCATCGTGAGCCGTCGCCGATTCTGAGATGTGTCTTCCCATGTGAGCATCTCTGAAATCAGATGCCTCATATAGCTAATGATAAGAAAGCCTCGTGTCATCATTTAACTGTAGTCTTTTGGGGTTTTGTTCTTAGTAATCCATGCAGCTTCTCATAACAGATGGCGCCTCAGATTTGGTGAAATACCGTGAGCAAAGAGACAGGCAGAAGTGCAGCTCCTCTGAAAACTGATGCTCCGTTCAATTTAGATCCTACACTTGAGTTTCTGGATAGTCCAGAGTCACTCGACTAGTAATTATTAAAACGGTTCCGATACAGCTCTTATTCTATGCCGCACCCAGAACATAGACCGCCTGCCCTCTGTACGCCAGCCAGAAAGACAACTTTCTGCTTACAGAACAGAGAAGCTGAGGGTAGAGAGATCAAGCAGCCCGGCCTTGCGTACGTGCTCCCCTTCCAGCCGAACGTATCCGCCGTGTGCCCTGCCCCTTCCGATTTCAAAACGTTTTCCTGAGGCCTCAGGGTGCAGGTGATTCCTCCTGAAGTCCCCCCGCCAGAGGCCCCCCTTCCTCAGCCTGAGCCGCATAGTTCTGCAGCCAATGACGACTGGTTTACCAGCTGTCCCGAGGTTCCCAGCAAGAGCCGGGCCTGGGCACACGTGGCTGCAGCTGCGCGCTGTGCAGACGGTTCAAACGCCGGGTGGGCTGCGTGGGGGGGAGGGGGAGGGCAGCCAGGCTGGCCCAGAGCAGGTGTCCCAGGAGGAGGAGGAGGAAGGAAGGGCAGGCGGATGGCGGGAGGGCCCACCTGGCCACGGGGACCCTACCCCGAGCGAGGGGGCGAACCGTGGGCCCGTCGCCTGTAAGATGCTGCAGGGGCCGTTCCCATCGGTAGCTGCCCATAGTCTTAGAAACAGATCCTCCAAAACAGTAATGACGTTAAATACTCTCCTGATGTTTATGAGATTTTTTCCCACACTCAGTACATTCGGCTCAGCACTTTCATGCACTGTTGAGGAGAGAGCAGTGTTTCTGGAGGCGGCCTGGCAGTGTGTTTAAAGAGGGCCTGAAATTGTTCCCACACCCTCTGCCCGAGAAGGTCCGATTTCTAGGAATTTACGCTGGAAATCGCTGGAGAGACACACGGCTGTTCAAGTCCTAGAGCCTTTATGTCTTTACTGCAGTGTTGTTAAAATAGCCCCAAATGAGAAAACCACTTATAGGCCCAAATAAAAGGGAAAACTTAAATTATTTATGGTATCTATTTACAGTGAAATACAGCCATTAAAAAAACAGTTTCAGACTACTTAGTAACATGGGCAATGTCCAGGAGATAAGGCGGAGTGAGAACAGGTTATAAACAACGTGCGATATGATCCAGTGTTGCTGAGCTTATTAATTTATGTACAAAAAGTCCACAAAGAAGTACAATAAAATATTGGTGTTAACTATATTTAGATTTTTTTAATACACTTTTCAGAACTTTCCAACAAATTTTATGAAAAATGAAAAATGTAGTTTACATTTAGAGGAGGTAAAAAAAAAAAAGTATCTAAAAAAAATTGTCCGCTTGATTTTGTTGATAACATGGGAATAACTTTCTTAGCTTCAGGAAGGATGTTAGCTCTTCTCGGTGAGTAGGTTTAGAGAAACTGTAATTAAAAGGAGAATTTCCCAGTGCATTTGCTGCAGAGAGCAAACACTGCTTACTAAACAGCCCGGGGGTGGGAGGGTTAACGCGTATCTAATCTCCGCAGATCCGGTCTGTTCTCTCGGACAGTAACACTCTAGGATCTTAGGACACAAGCTCCTGGACAATGAGAAACGAGCATTAGTCAGTTTTACAGATAAGAAAACTTCCTTGTAAAGATTTACTTTTTTTTCTCTGGACTTACCAGCTCAATAAAATCAGTGCACTTATTCTTTGAGTTTCTGGCCCCTGTGTTGGCCTTGTTGCTTGTCTGTAGGCTATTAGAGAGCAGAATCCCCAGAGTAATGCGATACTCTGATGTTGGTCCCAGAAAACCTTATTTCCAGAGATCAGCAGCACGTTCTGTTAATTGAAGCCGCTTTTCTTGTGTAGTCACAGACTCTCTCATGAAAGAGAAAGTATCGTTTACGGTTTCATATTGTCCCCACTGAAGTGAAACAACTCAATTTGCTCCCAGAATATTTTTCAGGGAATTGTGTTCCCATGAACCCTACAGGAACTATGATTGAATGAACTGTATTCACCGAAAGATAACTGGGAAATTTTGACAAAGGGACCAATGGTGAGCACTGAATGAATATATTTAAAAATTGAAATAGGACTAAAACAAGTGTGAGAAAAAAAGTGACAGGTCATAATGTAAATGTTTTGAGCCTTGAGGAGCTAGAAAGGACACAACCAATAAAATTCACTGGGGAGAGAGGGATGGGATGGGGGCGGAGAGGAGAGGAGAGGTTTGTTGGTTGCCTCATCTATACCAGCTGAGAGTCAAAACTATTCCTTCAAGCTGACAGATCAAGTAACAGAAGTATAAGTGTACGTATCGGTGCAAGTGCGAACACCAAGAAAGAGAACACCCTTAAACTGGGTGGTAAAGAAGAGGAAAGGATACAAGAGGAAGGGAACCTTTGTATCCCTAAGATAATACCTAAAGAAATCAATAATTAAGGGTGCTACATAAGATTATAATTATAAACTGACCACCTGTGCAAAAGTACAAATCTTCTTCCCTAAGTATCAGGAAAAACTAAGTCCCCAAAATACCAAGAACTAAAATTCATCAAACGGCACACTTAAAATGGACAGATTTTATGTTATATATATTGTATCTCTAAAAACCATTAAAACTGCAAATGGCCACATAGTGAAAAGCCTTTCTCAAACTATGAAAACATAAAATATGGAATAAAATAAATGACAGAACTAAAATCAAACATCCGTACATGGATTAACTTGCCTATTAAATAAAAGTTTCAGATTAGCTCACAAAGCAAATCTCAGCTCTATGCTGTTTGCAAGAGACACATCCAAGACGGAGTGATTTAGAAAGATGGAAAATAAAAGGATGAGCCAAGTTTCTCTCTTAATTCCAACTTATTAAATGATCCCCAGCTATCACACTCAACAAATAACATTTGATGGTTACTTTACTTTCATATGTACTATCTTAATTAAACTTCTCTGTAAGCTGATGAGAAAGGTAATTTTATTACTCTTTTACAGACAGGGAACTCATACATGGAACTCGAAGGTGACTTACCCAGGTTCAGGTAACTATTGTTTGATTACGCAGGAATCAGCCCTAGGTTTTCAGACTCACTCATCCCATGCCGTTTCGCCAACACTGTTTCCTCTCAGGAAGAACCTGAGAGCAGGTTGTAGGTACATTTATGCAGATCATTCTCTCTTTATAGTAAAAACTGCTTCCAATTTTGAGTGCTTCCTTGTTTTATGGGACTCCTAGGACTAGACATTTTATATATTATGCCCTTAATCCCCACACGTCACCATGAATTAAGTATCATTATCAGCATTTTTCCATTTATGTTAAGTAACCTGCCTAATTACACACAAGAAAAGCCACAAAATTGAGATCCCAAATCAGGTATGTCTGACTCCAGAGCTCAGGGGGCTTCCAGTGTGTTCCTAACGGTGATATTAGTAAAGGTTGGGGCTGGGAGGGTATAAAAGAACTTAAACTCAACCATCAATCCTCAAACATTTTTTTAAAATGTATCTTTATTGATTTCTGAGAGAGGAAGGGAGAGGGCAAGAGAGAAACATCTATCATGAGAGAGTCATCATTGATCGGCTGCCTCCTGCACGCCCCCGACCAACTGCCACCTCCTGGATCCTAGGTTGATGCCAACCGCTGAGCCACGCCGGCCGGGCGCAAACATTTTTTATACTTTGTAGAGGCTGGCTTTATGGGCATGTGGCCTGCGCAGTCAGTCCCCCAGGGCCACGAGCTCAGAGGGGCCCTGTACTCACTTAATGCTGTGTCACCACCTTGAAATTCTTAATAATGTAATCTGTGCGTTTGCGTTTTGTAGGTGAAGCTGAGGGGCCCTGGAGCCTCAGCATGAGCAGCGAGATAGGCTCCTGAGCATCGCCGGCTGCCGTCCCTGCTGCTCACAGCGGTCCGGGGAGCCCGGTGGGCCTGTGACGCGCGGGAGCTCAGCGAGACCCAGCGTGAGACAAGGTAAAGGGCTGTGCCTGTGACTTGGCGAGCAGGGGCGCTGGCTGCCCCGAGCGCCATGCTTTCCATTCCAGCCAGAAGCTGCTTTCAGTGCAGAAAGGAGGCATTGGTGTTCTAAGGAACACAGCCAAGGAACTCCGTTATATCCTTTCTCAGACTTGTGCTCTGATTCCCTGTGACAGCCCATGACTTATACTGAAAATGATGACAGAGAGGGAAAAGGGAAGGCAGTGCAACTCAGTTCCTTTTCCTTTCAGATCTCCTTACTCATCAGTAAGCCAAAGTTCGAGAGTGCTGGTAGAACGTGTGTGTAACAAGAATTGAAATAAAAATAGTAACTTAGTTTCACCAAGTGTTTCCACTCTTCTGGTGAGAACAAAACGCATACAGCACATATGAGCTATGAAATATGAATTATGTAATTTTGATGATTTTGCATATGAGTGAAATGTACTTACTCTTGGGTTTAAACTGGTATCACATAATATAAAGATGAACAGTAAAACTGATGCTAATAATTTACTGTTTTTTCTTTACTTAAAATGACATTAAATAGCAAATTAACAGTGTGACAAGTCAAGAGAGAAACTGTGAAGGAAAGAAAAAGCTATATATGTTAGCATCTTCAATGGCACATTTGTCCTACTTTTTGAACAAGGGATGGCCCTGTGTTTTCATTTTGCACCAGGCCCAAATCCATAAATTAAATGGCTGGCCCTGAATGAAGTACACATACACAAACACATATACATACAAATGTGTAAACATGAGCTTTTGACAGACAACTGTCCAGTTTACCAATACATTTACATTGTAAATGTTTTGGGATTTGGAAATTTCGCTAACATCTCAAATTTCAAAGAAATATCAGTCCCCAGTGCTCATCAGTTGAACTCAATTCCATGGTCACACAATTGTGCACCTAGGATGATTTTTCCTTGCTACCGACTGACTCTCAGACCATATCCATGATGCCAGATGTGGCAACCTCAGTCATGTTTCACTGAGGTGACATCTCAGTCACTGTATGCTCTACCAATAGCCTTGTCCAAAGGAGATGAGGGTCTTAGAGGCTGATCAGGAACAGTAAACAAAAACAAAAAAAAAAGATCAGTAGGTGTAGTAGGTTGACAAATGGCCTCCCCAAAGGTAAGTCCTAATCCCTGGACCCTGTAAATGTTAATTATATGGAAACAGGGTCCTTATGTGCGTGATTAAGTTAAGATGGGCCTGGTTTGCCAGGGTAAGCCCTAAATGCAATCACATGTATCCTTATAAAAAGGAGGCAGAGGGAGAGTTAAGGACACACAGAAGAGAAGGTGATGTGAAGACAGAGGCAGAGATGGGAGTGATGTCGTCACAAGCCAAGGACACCTGGAGCCACCAGAATTAGAAGAGGAAGGAAGGATTCTGCACTGGAGCCTCCAGAAGTATGGCCCTGTTGACACTTTGATTTCGGACTTCTGATCTCCAGAACTGTGAGAAAATAAATTTCTTTTCTTTTAAGCCACCAAGTTTTGGTAATTAACTTACTCCTTCAAAGAAAAAAAAGAAAGAAAAACAAAACAAAGCCTTGCATTTAAGGTAGAAAGTTAAGACTTTAATAGCAGTTTCTTGCATTCAGAAGAATTAAAGGAAATTATTTAAAGGCCTTAAGACTGAAAAACCCAATTAACAATGGTCTTGTCTCCTCTCTTCCTGTCTATGAAGCCCATGGGCTACATGTAGCAGAAGCTGAGAATCAAAACACAACTTTATGCCGTGTTATTAAACTATCCTCGGTAGCTTATCATCACAAAGAAAAGCTTCAAAATATTTATTAAAACACACTGGTGTTTTGGAAGGACATAGTTTTTATAAAGAATATGTTTTCATAAATAATTTTGTGACTGTGGGACTTGTATAATCATTAGCAAGAAACGTGTATCGTGACCCTTGTAACAAAATAGCACCACCTCTCACATTACTCATTTACAACCTTGCATGCAGTTTTCTCCCTGCCTGATAGGTAGTTTTGCAGCTTGGGGAAGCTGATTCATACGGCAATTGTGAGTGCTTTGTGCCCTTGTCAGGTTCATATCATTCACCCTCTGTTTTCTTTTTTCAAGAAACAAATTTACACAATATAGTCTGAGCAGATACTAGAAAATAATACTGAGTATAGTAGGTCTTTCTAGATACTTATAGAATTGAATATGAATAATAGATTTTATATCATTTGAAACAAAATAGGAAGGAAACAGGAAAACATATGGTCTTAAGATAATCTGATATGCAAAAACTGTATTATTGGTATTTATAGTGATTAAATAATTTTTAATGATATAAATCAGCTCTCTTGGGGGGGGCAGTTCTGGTTAGTAGCACTTAATTTCTTAGGTGTAAATGCTCCCACCATGGCTTATATCAAGCTACCTATCTGAAGTCTAAAGGTGGAGTTGGGGAGAGATATGCAGAGTCAGTCCAGGGTGAGCCACCCCAGTGCACAACAGCTGCTTCTACTCCGGAGCTGCACCATCAGAGGAAAGGTCCATTGAGAACACTGCTCTACCTGCCCAAGTGCAGGGGAAACCCATGCCAGCTGCCTACAAAAGCCTACATATTCCCTCACTCTGTTAAGGGACATGTAAAGAAGGCTCACCAAACTGAGGAGGAAATCCAGCGACTTAAGAGAGGAGCCCCTGAATGAGTGAACAAGACCCTGGAGGGGGCCTGAGATGATTTAGGGACAAGAGGGGATTTTATTTTGAAATTCCAATTTGTATCCTCAGGGAAATTCAAGAAGATATCCCACTTTTCAATGTAATAAAAAGAGATATTAGAAATTAAAAATATTTTTTTGCTAAATAAAAATTTAAGCATGAAAAATAAAATCTCCCATAATGCTGAGGCAATATAATATAAAAGAAAAAAATTATTGTATAAAAGTGCTTAAATTGCCACCATTTATCAAAACACATATAATTTAGATGTCTTATGTTCAAAATATTTTTATTTTAAAATAATTTTAGACTTGTAGGAAAATTGCCAAAATAGTATAGAGAGTTACCGTATACTATTACCCCTTTTCCTCTGACGTTAACATCTTCTGTAGCCATGGCACAGTGCTCAGATCCAGGACATTAGTAATGATACAGGACTATGCATTAAAACTGCAGACCTGTTTGAGGGTCACTGATTTTTTTCACTAACACTCTTTTTCTGCCCGTGTCCCACCCTGCGTTTAGTTATCGTGTGTCTTTGTTAGCCTCCTCTAGTCTGTGACGGTTCCCCAGCCTTCTGCGCTTTCCGTGGCCTGCACACTTGTGAGCACACTGCTCGGCTATTGTGCAGCGTATCACTCAGTTTGGGCTTGTCCGACGCTCTCTCATGATAGAGTTAAGCATTGCTGGCAAGAATTTGTCTCAGTGCATGATGTCGACATGTCTTCTTAGTGAATATTGACCTTGATCACATGGTCAAGGTGGTATTGTAGAATTTCTCCACTGTGAAGTTACTGTTTTTCCTTTTGTAATAAATATCCTGGGGAGACATTTTGAAACGAGATGCAGTATCCTTTGGCTGCTCATTTCTATTGGTTATCAATTTCTTAACATTCCCAAAGGGGTTTCAGGGTGGCTAGGTAATGACTCCAATAACAAAGGATCTAACTTATAAATATTCATATTGCAGTTTTTAAACATTCCCTAGTGTCCCCCTTATTTCTTTTCTAGTGAGAGTTATACTCCTTCTAACCACATGAGGAAAGGAATGAAGTGCATTGTCCTCCACATTTGAAGGATTATGTACACTTAGGACTTTTTAAAATATTTTTTTAATTGATTTTAGAGGGAGAGGAAGGGAGAAGAAGAGAGAGGGAGGGAGAGGGAGAGAGAGATAGAAACATCAACATCAACATGGATCAGCTGCCTCCTGCACACCCTCTGCTGGGGATCCAGCCCAATCCGGGCATGTGCCCTGAGGAGGAATCCATCCCAGACCTCCTGGTGCATAGGCCAACACTCACCTGCTAAGCCACACTGGCTGGGCCACTTAGGACTTTCATACATGTAAAATTTCCTGGGGCCAAGAGACCAGCGAAAGAGGCTGACAACTCCATGGTTAGTTATATTAAGAGTTTAAGGAAACTTACATGTGAGGTGCATCTTGGGCAGTAGCAAAACCATGTGGATGTCCTCTGCACATGGCAAGTGCTAAAGGGTTATATAGGACAGTCAGGATAAATGAACACACTGGGGCATGAGCCTCCCTAGATCCAAGGAAAATGCCTTACATACTTTCCCAGGTCCAGGGCCTCTTCCAGGAACCAGCATGCCTAAGGCCCAGGGTGAGGGTGGGACGGCCTCTGAGGGGACATAGGGGAAGTAATCTCTGTGGTGGCCTGGACCTAGAACAAGGGTCCAGTAGGAATCATGTCATGGAAGTCTCCCCTCCCCAATGCATTAATTGTGAATTCGAGGAAGGGACTTGATGTTATCCAAATATGCTTTTTTTCTCTTGTGTGCCATACTGTTTCCCTCTGGGAAAACATTGTCTCATACTAGCAGTATTCAGTTAAATATGTTAGCACCTTTAACCAATATTAAGAAATGATTGGTCACCATGGTAGAAACCAATATTCTAGCCTTATTGCTGCCCATGGTGGACAGCAAAATGCCCTCCACCCGCACAAAGATGCCCATGTTCAAATCCCCAGAACCAGAGTGAATATGCTACCTTAAATGGCAGGAAGGACTTTACAGGTGGGATTAAATTAAAGACCTTGACACGGGAAGATCACCCTGGATTGTGCAGATTGGCCTAGTGTTATCACAAGGGTCCTTAGTGGAGGGAGGCAGGACAGCTGGAGTCAGAGAGGGAGATGTGGGCAGGGAAGCAGAGGTCAGAGAGGAAGATTTGAAGATGCTACACTGCTGGCCTTGAAGATGGAGGACAGGGCCCCACGACGAGAAATGAGGGAAACCTCTAGAAGCTGGAAAAGATGAGGAAATAGATTCTACCCTAGAGCCTCCAGAAGGAACTCAGCTTTGTCAGTTGGGGAAGAAGACATTTCCTCTACCCTCAAGGTTCTTCTGGCTGGTCTAATAATCAGATAGACATGAGACAGATTAACGAGAGAAAATAGCTAAATTTAATACATACATATGTATGGGAACCTCGTATACATGAGAGAGTGAGAGACCCCACATGCAGAAGATGTTCAGAGAGAGAAAGGGGGATTGAGGTATATAAGACATCCTGAGCTGGGGATGAGGGAAGGTGCCTGGGGGGCTTCAAAGGGTCATTGCAGGGTGATAAGAAGAGCAAATGTTTAGTACATAGAAGTTTGCCCTGCCCTATAGACAGGTCAAAAAATGTGATCTCTGATAATTCCTTATTACAGGCAAGGCCCCTAATTTAAGTTCTTCTAGGTAGTTAATGAAGTAGGGGTGCAGAATTTCCTCTTGCTAAGGTTGCCTCAGGTTAAAACAATCTGCATACCACAGAGGCACATTTTGGGGTGGTTCATTCTGAACCCCCACACCAGCATAACACTTTTAGCCCCGTAAGACCTATTTGAACTCCTGACCTCCAGAACTGTAATAAATTTATGTTGTTTTAAGCCACTAACTTTGTGGTCATTTGTTATAGCAGCCATAGGAAACTAGTACACTGCCTCAAAAAATTCTTTACCTTGTTTTTATTCACCAGTAATATATATTTGAGTGATATAAAATTTTTTCAACCTATGCCATCCATGGCATTTGGAGAGATGATACATCTCTTAATTCTAGAAAATAAAATTGAATAATTGTATATGAGTAAACCAGATGCCAAAAGTGTATATTTATTCACAGTAAATTCCCAAGACTCCATCACTTATATTATTTCAAATTTGTAGTAATTGACTAAAGTAGGTCATTAGATAGATACATTTTGACAAATTCTGGTTTTGTGTAATTAAACATGAAGTGAATAAGTAGAGCATTTGGGCCTGTATTTCTTATGTCAGATGATAAATAAGTTGTAATATTATTGGCACGTAAACCAATAATGCATGAGACATTGCCAGTTTTATGCCTAGCAGTTAGATATAATTTCTGAAAGCAACCACTAATGATTTTATTTTACTTTTTTAGAGAAAGATCAGTGAAAAGAGAACACAGGAAATTAAAAAGACCTCTGCTTTTTGGGGGGTTTTTTTTGGTATGTTGGAGGGATTTTATATTAATTAATTGGAAGAAGTTTTTCCAAAATACATTTTTCTAACATTTTCTGAAGCAGTGACATTCCAGATAATGAACACCTACCAGCATCTACTGCTGACCTAAATGGACAATATATATAACTCCTTGTATTGCTATCATAATGGACATCTGTTTAGTTTCTTCCAAGTACCTAAGGAAGGTAAATTTTACTTGAGCATGACAAATGTTACTTATGTCATTTGGTCTCTCAACATATGGAGGTCAAGAATTATTTGATGGCCTTTATTTTTCAAAAAAAGTGATATGTTTTTATATAAAAAATAATTTGGTTTTTGTTGTTTCTTTTTTGCACGTTAGTTTTTTGTTGTTTCTTTCTTAGTTTGAAATAAGACAGTGGTGTGCACCTTGGGTGGTGACTATGCGGCACCCTTAGGCCAGTTGCCCCTCATTTTCTCTCCTTGCTGGTCTACCTGAGAGCACTAGGTTTGGGTCATATATCTTCATCTCCCTGTGTACCTATTTTCCATAACTTTCTACTCAGTGGCTAGTAGACGAGGCTGTGTTGTAAGGATAGAAGAGAAACCATGACTTGGGCCACACCTCAGCCACTCCCCCAATGTCCTGAGGCCAACCAGTCTTGTGCATAGGAGGTGGCCCACATGGTATAATTTCCTCAATGCTAAGAAGAAACCTGTTTCTAAAGACGTCTTCCCTCCTCTCAGTTTCACGGCTAGAGTTTCCTTTGCTTTGTTTAAATAGGTAGCTTTCCCCCCTCTGTTAAAATGCAGATATTCCACACACAGAATAAGTAACACTTCATGGTTTAGCAGGCATTTATTTCATAGTGTGGGTGAGTTATGGGTTACTTCCTGAGAGTAGATTTTGATGGACAGAGAGAACATGAAGACCTTGATAGAGAAGGAACAGGAGGCACTTATGAAAGGAAATAATTCAGAAAGAACAGGCTGTTTAAGGAAATTGACATTTCATAGATTATCTTAAAATAAACCTTTCATTCAATATATAATGGTCTATCCATTCTTTATTCTTCCTCATCTGTAAATCTGGGACGTTGCCTTCTCCACCCCCATGACCACCTTCTCCCTGCACCTTCCATTCCCCTAACCTCCCTCCACCCCTCCCAGTAAGGACATAACCTAGCAGTGACTCTGCCAATGACCACACTCTCATTACAGCTTGGGTGTGCAGAGGTGCCCACTTTCCTCAAAAGAAAACAGGTTGAAGATATATTTCAAATGCTTCCACTAATATTAAACTATATTATATATGTTTAAATATTATGTAAGTATATGAAAACATAAAGATATGTTAAAATATTAAAAATAAGTCATATCACTTCACACCCCCTAGGATAGCTATAATAAAAAAGATAGTGTTGGCGAGGCTGTGGAGAAATGAGAACTCTCATTCACTGCTGAGGGGTTGTAAAATGGTACAGCTGTTTTTGGAAAACAGTCTGGCAGTTCCTCATGTGATTGAATATAGAGTTACCATGTGACCCAGCAATTCCACTCTGAGGTATATACAAAAAAGAAATGAAAACACATGTTGACACAAAAATCTTGTGCACAAATTTTCATAGCAGCAAAAACTCATAATTGCAAAAAAGTGGACAGAACCCAAATGTCCATCAGGTGATGAGTGGATAAACAAAATGTAGTATATCCACACAATGGAATATGACACAGCAATGAAAAGACAGGACCTTCTGATGCACGCTACAACATGGATGACTTTGAGGACACTATGCTAAGTGAAAGAAGCCAGCCGCAAAGGACCATATAGTGTGTGATTCTATTTATATGAAATGTCCAGAATAGGCAGCTCTGTAGAGACACAGAACAAGCGTAGTTGCCTGGGACTGTGGGAGGAGAGAGTGACTGCTGATGGGTATGAGGTTTCTCTACAAGGATGATGAGAATATTCTGAAATTGATTGTGGGGATGGCTGCCCAACTTTGAAAACTATTGACTTGTACACTTTAAATGGGTGGATTGTATGGTATGTGAATTATATCTCAATAAAGTATTATAAGGGGAAAAAAGAGTAATATGACGACAGAGGCCAGAACCTCTCCGAACACCATGAGCTCAATCAACCTAGAGATGCTGGATCCTGACACCTGTCTTCTCCCGCTAGTACTCCAGGATTCCAGAGAGTCTCACCAGTCCAGGTGGCATCTAATCCAGGGTCCTATGAACCACCCCCACTCCAGCCTCTACCTCCAAATACCATGGACTGCTGATTTTATGGTTGTTGAAGTTTGACTTGCAAGGTTTTATTAAAGAAAACAAATTCTTATTTAGAGTAGATACATCTTATAAGCTATATATATATATATTTAAGATATACATGTATTTTTTCAATGGGGTAAGAGACTGAGCCACATCAATATACAAATGAGTCTATAATATTGTGATAACTATGAATGGTGTCAGGTGGAAACTAGACTTATTAAGTTGTTCACTTCATAAGTTATACACACATCTCATCGCTATATTGTACACCTAAAACTAACATAATAGTGCATGTCGACTATAATTAAGAAATTTTTAAAAATGCAAAAATAAATAACAAAAAACAAACTTTAAGCAGGAAAAAAAAAGAATGAGGCCGTCAGTTAAACACAACTATTTGTTGAGCATTTTACTAAGTGCCAGACACTGTACTTACAGTTGGGGCCGATGAGGAAAAGACAATAGGAGCATTTATGATAATGATTTGAATCATAAACAATGACGTTCAGCAGTGAGAGTACTCTCTCTCCCCCACAATACACCCAATACCACAATCAACTTCTACTTTGGAAACTTTGTGAAGGAAATAAGCCCAGTTTTAGAGAGCAGATCTCTCTCGGACTGGAAGAAAATGAAACCCAGCGAAGGAAGATGACTTGCCCAAGGTCACACAAGGATCCCATTGAGCTGCAACTCTCCTGAATGGACTGTGAGGCTCTTGAAGTCATGTGAGTGCCCCACTCCCTGACCAACAAAGATGCTCAGGGAACATTCTGTGTTGTTGTCATTGGCTTTTCTTTCTAATATAAGGAACATTGTGAGTCTACCTCCCAACCCTGCACTAGGATGTTGCTGAAAGCTTGCATTTCCCATGCCCCTCCCCACCCCCTCTCCAAACTGCTCCCTCACAACCAAGGCACCATTCCCTGCATTATGGTACTGTCACTCCCTTGCTTTAAGAAAGAATTTGGTCAGATATAAATATATAGCTAAAGTCACGTTGGAATGTTCTGAAGAGAGGCATGTTAAAGAGGAAATCTTATCTATTTGTATGTGCCCCCCACGTTGCTCAACACGGTGCTTCTGCAGAACAGTTCTCTGCAGCCAAGGGTAAGGCACTTGGGTCTAGCAGAAATGGCACGAGTTGCAAAACCCTACAAGTATCTTTGAATCAATTTGAGCCCGTTGCTGATTCTCTTTCTAGAACTTGTTCCCAAATGGCCTTTAGTATATCTTCAGACCTCAGATTCTTCCCTCCTCACCCCAGGCCATTTTGCAGAATCTCTCGCTCTTCTCCAAATAGGTAACGGTGGGACCCACTCTTTTTATTTCTAAAGTTCTCCTGTTAACTATCAGCGTCTCTGTTGCAATTCTAGTTGCTTTATAGAAAAACTTCTTCTGGAGTTTCCTCTAAGACCAAATTAAATGGTCTTTGCAGCCAAGAAATCTGAGGGACAGAGCTGGAGAAAACGATATACTGTTACTCCAAAAAGCTCACAGGCCCCCTTTCCAGAGAGCATTCTTACTGCAGTAAACATGAAACCTCTGTCCCAGGGCTTCTGTAAAAGGAAATAATGACAGGCCCAGGTTTGGATGGCTCTTCATGAAGCCATTCTGTGCTGACCTCATGGCCATCACTAACCTTCATTTCTCCCCCAGCAGCTTTCAGAGGACAACCGTCTGAGGCCAGCAGTCCTGTGTATCCAGGACCAGCTTGCCAATTCTGCACATTCAAGTTCTGTACAGGGGGCACTTTGGGGATGTGTAGTGGGGTCACTTGTGCCCCTCCCACCATGGCCCAGATACCTCCTCCTGGAACCTGTACACACAGACCGTTTTTGGAAAAAGAGTCTTTGCAAATGGAATTAAGTTAAGGATCTTGAGATGAGATCCTCCTGGATTAGGGAGGGCCCCAAATCTAACGACAGGTGCCATAGAGGAGAAGATGAAGTGAAGACAGAGGCAGATTGGAGTGATGCAGCCACAAGCCAGGGATGCCTGGAGCCACCCGACGCTGAAAGAGGCAGGGAAGGACCCTCCCCTTGAGCCTTCAGCGGGAGTTCATCACCATCCTGATTTCAGACCTCTGGCCTCTAGAATGTGAGAGAATAAATATCTGCATGTTAAGCCACCGATCTGTGGTAATTTGTTACAGCAGCCCCAGGAAGTCAACACGTGGAGGGGAATGGGGGAACTAAATAGAGGCTGACACAGTGTTACTCTCTCTTGAGACAGGGTGGAGAAGGTGGAAGCACCCAAGTCCAAGTCATTCCCCTACACACACCACATACAAAGGAGCACCAGGTGAGGGACACCGGGCCTCCAAGTCCAGGCCATCCTGGGAATCCTGGTGGGTTCTAGGGACTGGCCGATGTACTCAGGATCAGCAGGGCTTGTCTCTCTTCCCCCTCAGTTTCTGTTCTTCATTTCTGCTTCTCCATCTCGGGCAACCCGCTCCTCCTTGTCATGCTTAAAAGATAACAAAAAGCATAAGCTCTTTGTTGTCCCCAGCTTTAATAAACGTCCTCTAAAAATCACCAGGACTTGGGTGGTGAAATCCTGCATGAAGTCAAAAACCCACACACTACTGGCTGGCCCTAGGCAGACCCGCCCAGGGTCAGGTCCCCTGTCTGGTAACAAAGGATTTAAATAAACATATAGAAGAAAGAGCATTTGCCTCATGACTACTGAAAAGTGGGCTGCACCCCACCAGACAGTTTCTTATTCAATAGATCAGCGATGGGGCCTGAGAATTTCTTTTGTTACAAGTTCCCAGGTAATACTGATGCTGCTGGTCTGAGGACCTCACTTTGAGAACCACTGGGTATAAAATAATAATAATAATAATAATAATAATAATAATAATAATAATAATATAAATGGAGCTACTTAAAATGGAGCTGAAGCTGTCATCCCAGAGGAACTGCCTTTCACATTTTATGCCTTAAACCTTCAGAATATCAGAACGGGGCAAAATAACCTTTGGATTGGGCCTAAAGCAACACTGTGCCTCAAAGAACTATTTGCAAAGATAACAAGACAGCAGTTATTTTGACTACTGGAGTGAAAGTTAGCATTGCAATGTTAGCGCATCTGCACTAAGAGAAATGCCTTCCTTCTATTGATGTCATTGTTCCCCTTCCCTTTCTCAAATACCCATTGCTTTTGTCTCTTAATCGGAACATTATTTGGGCTTCTACCTGAATCAGTGCTTCCCCATAGCTATTCTTTGATCTCAGATAAATGCTTGTTGTCTCTCACTTTGAAAGGCCTTTTATTTTTAGGTTCACATGGCCTAGAACAAGAGTGCCCAGGATTCCAAGCTTCATGAGCTCAACAACAGAAATACCACCTTGTAGAGAAAACTTTAATCACAAGAAACTATCACAAGAATTCCCTTTCTACCTCTGGCTTATCTGATAGCAGGACGACTATGAAGGATGCTTTCAACCCTTCAAGAGCAAGTGTTCTTTCCTTCAGTGAGTGCTGCATTTTTCTCCTCGATGCTATCTTTCTACTTGTAGCCCCCTGCTTTTAGGCAACATCAGCTGCAGCCCTGTGTGTATCAGTTAAGCCACTACATGAAGAGGTTTCCTCATGCACATTGAAGAAAGCCTGAGGAGGGCAGGTCCAGGCACCTTTGGGGAAGAGCTGCCCGGGTTTCTCCCTCCACATCACAGGCTTCCAGTCAGGCTGGGGGAATTGCTAAGACTTAGAAGTTAATAGAGACAGATGAATGGATACACACAAAATGTGGTAGGTACATGCAATGGAATATCATTCAGTCTTTAAAAAGGAAGGAAATTCTGGCCCTAGCTAGTGTCACTCAGTGGTGAGAGCATAGGCCTAAGGACTGAAGGGTCTCTGGTTCAATTCAGGGCAAGGGCACTTCCCTGGGTTTGCAGGCTCAATCCCCTGCCCTGGGTCGGGGTACATGCAGGAGGCAACCAATCGATGTCTCTCTCACATCAATGTTTCTCTCTCTCTCTCTCCCTTCCACTCTCTCTGAAAAGCAATGGAAAAAAATATCCTTGGGTAAGGATTAAAATAAAGGAAGGAAGGAAGGAAGGAAGGAAATTCTGACACCTACTACAAAATGGATAGATCTTGAAGATATTATACTAAGTGAAAGAAGCCAAACACAAAAGAACAAGTACTTTTTGATTCCAGCTATAGAAGGTACCTAGAGTAGTCAAATTGATAGAGACAGAAAGTAGAAGGGCAACAGCCAAGGGCCAGGGAAGGCAGAGTGGAGATTTAGTGTTTAATGGGTAGTGTTTAATAGAGTTTATTTGAAAAGATAAAAAAGGTCTGGAAATGAATGGTGGCTATGGTTGCACAAAAATGTGAACGTACTTAATGGCACTTAATGTACACATACGGCTAAGATGGTAAATTTTATGTTATGTATTTTTACCGCGATTTTCTTAAGGCAACAGGAACTCACCTTTACGTCCATATTTAATGTTCCTCTCAGTGTCTGCAGGGCATAAATCTCTTAAGTCAGATGGGGAAACAGATAAAGGATCTGGAGATGATTGCTATGTCATTGTTATTTTTGTTTTTATTATTTTTAAAAAATAGGCTTTTATTGATTTTAGAGAGGAGAGGAGGGGAGAGGTAGAGAGAAAGAGATGGGCTGCCTCCTGCACACCCCCTACCAGGGAGCCCAGCAACCTTTTGGTGAATGGGACGACTCTCCACCAACTGTGCCACACAGGCTAGGGCTGTTTTTGTTATTTTTTAAAGAAAGTGTTACTGGAAAGAGGACTGGGCCTGGAGTGGTGTGTAGGTTGTTGACTTCATGTAGGAAAGATTTCATAACGTGGGTCCAGGTGATTTTGAGAGTATGTTTTGTAAAGCTGGGGACAGTGAAACAAGGAAGGGCTTAGGACAGAAGCAAGAGGGAAATGAGCCGAGGCTGGGCTGCTTCGGGGCTCTAGAAACGGATGGGAAAGAAGCGAGCAAAGGCGGGGCTGCTGTCAGAGGAACAGGGCCTTGGGGACAGGGCCGGGGGCTAGCCCTGGATGAGCTGCTACTGCCCATTGCTCCCCCGATTGCAAGTCTCCTGGGGTCCCTTAGAGTGTAGGAGCTACAGGCCTGTGGGGGAAGAAGGGGGGGAAGGGAAAGGCATGAGTGTTAATGTGCACTGGGGTCCTTCATCTTAAGGTTGTTTGTTTGTGTTAATCTTCACCCGAGGATATTTTTTTCCATTGATTTTTAGAGAGAGTGGAAGGGAGGGAGAAAGAGAGAAAAGAAAAAAAAAGAAAAAAACACCAAAAACCCAGATGGATTGGTTGCCTCCCACACACCCCAGTGCGGAACCAGGGGAATCACCCCGGACCCTTCCAGTGTGAGGGCCAACACTTGAACCACACCGGCCAGGGCATCTTGATGGTTTTAAAGGCTGGGGACTTAGGGGCGGTGTTAGGGGAGGATCTTAGTAGAATATTCATTAGCTTTTCCAGGCCTGCCCTTTCAGGGTCCTGGCCTCCCCTGATTGATCAGTGCCAGGGGTCTAAATCACATGACCAGCAATATGCCAGCAGAGGAAAGGCCACCCTGGGGAGAGGGAGGGCACCACTATTGCCTGTTATTAGGCACCTGGGGCTTTCTGCCCTGGTGACCTTCTGTATCTTCCTGTAAATTGCTCAGCCGGTTTTTCTCAGCTGTTTCCCCTTTGCACTTGACAAGGAATTTTCCTCGCTTCTTTCTAACCTGTCTTAAAAGGATAGGTAGGATCCTCCAGAAATGCTGCCCTGGGTTCACATCCAGGTGGAGCCGCACCTACACTCACGTGAAGCCGGGCAGTGCCCCGCCCCCTTCTGCTTCCCCACGCAGAAGGGTGTTTTCTCAGCGCTGTGGTTTCCAAAGCGGTGTCCCCAGAGCAGCAGCAACATCACTTTAGGACTTGTCAGAAACGCAAATTCTCGGGCCCCACCCCCAACCTGCCAGTCAGCACATAGGGTGAGGCCCGGAACCTGCGTTTTAAGAAGCCCCCCAGGTGACTCAGATGAGCGCTCACGGCGGGGCGTCCCCAGCGCGGATCTCCCGCCGCCACCTGCGCCCTGCCCCTTGCCCTCCCCCAGGGCCTGGGGCGGAACCGAGGAGTCCGGAGGCTGGACGCGGACAGGTGTCCCTCGGCCGGGGCTCAAGGGGCGCCAACCTCTGCTCCCTGCCGTCCTGCCGCCCGCAGGGTGGAGTCCGGCCGCCCCGCCCGCACACCTCCAGCCGCGCAGGTGGCTGGGCAGGGCCTGGAAACCCAGTCATAGGAGCGACTCCTTAAGAAAAAGTCCTCCAGTCTGGACTCCGCGCTCGCCAGTCGCAGGGAGCCCTCGGAGCCGCCACCATGGGTAGGCTCGCGCCCGGGCTGGGGCGGGGTCGTCGGGAGCGGGGGCTACGCCGCAGGGGCGCTGCAGACGGGGCGCGCGGGGTCCGGCCAGGCTGCGACGCTGGTCCCCGCTGTCGCCGCGGCTCGCGGACCTGCGCGCGGAGCCGGGAGGACTGGCCCCGCGGGGGGGCGCGGGGGCGCGGGGGCTGCGGGGGCGCGGGGGCTGCGGGGGCGCGGGGAGGCGGCGGTGCGGTGCCTCGCCCGGCCAGGTGGTCTCGCTCCCGGACTGCAGGGCGGAGGGCCCCGCGGCGCCCGGACTCCGGGGCTGCCAGGATGAGCGCGGGGTCTCTGACGCGCCCGCACCTGCTGGGCATCCTCGGTCCTCGGGTGTCCACCCTGTGGGCTGGGAGTGGACGGGAGCTGGACTGGGGCGTGCGCTCGATGGCGGGGCCAACAGACCCTCCCTCCGCTGCGGACCCTTAGCGGCCGCCTTTGCGCTTCCCCGGCCGCTGGCTGCGCGGTGCCCCCGGCGCTCCCGAGGCAGCCCCGCCCGGCCCGGGAGCACCTGGGGCTGGCCCTCCGTGGCCTTTCTTATTCCGCCACCGTCCTCAGACTTCAAGAGAAGGCACAGAAGAGGGTGGCTGGTTCTCCATAGGCGCGGAGGGTCAACGGAACGTCCAGGCAGCGACTTAGTGGGGCCCGCTCCCAAAGCACCTGCTCTGGGGTGAACGCAGAGGCAGAGGGCAGGTTCTGGAAGAGACCGGAGACCAGCCAGCCCCCTTCTCCCTTCTACCTGGGGAAGGCAAGTCCAGTGACTCCCCCTCAGTGCCGCCGTGGATGGGCCCAGGCAGACAGTGTGGCTCAGGGGTCTGACTTTGGCCGGCCTGCGCTAATGTCGCCCCCTACCACCTGCTACCTCTGTGACTTTGCATCAGTAAATTAAGCTCTTTGGGCTGGACTTCTTCAGCCATCCGACCGAAGCATCAGTCAGTGCCAACCTCAGCGGCTGTGTGGAGGTGTGTAAGAGTAACACCTGTGTGGGCTCAGTCTCACGGTCCCTCGCAGCGTCATGTCCTGAAGTAGCGGCACTGAGTGCGTCCCGCCTGAGGCTTGCAGGTGTTGCTGACTGTGCTTGTCCAGAGAGGTGGCCTCTCTCAGGTGCAGGCTGTCCACAGTGAGCACTTAGCAGGCCGGCTGCCTCCTGGGCAGGAGACCCGGATCCCAACTCAAATACCATTCGCTTGTCAGTCTGGTTAACTTTTCTGGGAGATGCTCCGAGTACGTGTTTTGGTCTTAGGTAGCAAATACCTGAGTAGCCCGTGTGCTGAGTTACAACTTCCCTAAAACAGTTCCAATCAGGAAAGCTGATTATTGATGAGTGAACACAGTTAGCTTTTGAAGCATAGCCCCAACTGTATTGACTCTTTCCAGTTTGCACATTGGTCCTTAAGTGAGTGTGTGTTTTGCAACTGAGTTTGGAATAGCATGTGAGTAGCTGCAAAAAGTTTTTATGCAGACACCAGTTTTGTGTTGACTCAAGTCCTAAATTTTCAATATCTAGGTTTAGTGAGTGAGACAAGTAGTTAGAAATTGTTTTTAGTAAAGAACTAGCAGTAACTTCCTCTCTTAAGAACAGATCTTTGGTACTTAGATTATGCCAAGCTTATTCAGATCCCCTGGTGACTGAAGGGGGACTCTTGGAACAGTTGGTGAACACAGCTGGAGGGAAAGAAGCAAGGAAACAGTTCAGGGAAAAATGTTTGCTTTGAGCTGATTTCGTCTCATGTCATTGGAACTAATTTTCACACCGGGTTCTTTCACTCACCCTGGGAACAGAGGGGCAGAAGTCATGAGTGAATAGGAAAGTGAGGGTTGTGATGAGAGTCAGAGCTGTACCATCAAGGCATTACAGTAGTTAGACTTAGTAACGTAGGCAACAGGGATCCACAAGAGTAAATTGGATAGAAAGTTGCTAAACCTGGCTGCAGTATCTGGTTAGAAGAGTGAACTGCCCGCCAACCCTTTGCTTTAAAGAGGAGTTGGCAAACCTTTCTTGGAAAGGGCCAGATAGTCAATATATTTGGCTTTGGGGACCATGCAGTCTCTGTGGCAACTACTCAACTCCGCCCTTGTGGTTCAAAATATGTAAACAAATGGATGGAGCTGTGTTCTAATAAAACTCTATGGGCATAGAAATTTGAATTTTATGTAATTTTCATGCATCACAATACAGCCTTCAAAATTGTTTCTCCATCATTTAAAAATGTAGAAACCATTCTTAGCTTGCAAGCCATACAAAACCAGGCTGTAAGCAGGATTTCGCCCATAAACTGTAGTGTTCTGGCCTTTGCTTTAAAGTATGAGTGTGCTGATCAGAGTTTGGGGTAAAGAGAGGGTCGGTTTCCCCAAGGCTGGCTTGTGTAGTCAGGTCTCAGAATGGCCCAGAACCTGTCAAGTGGCTGGAGAGCCACCTCTGAGACCTTTGTGGGCCTTGAGATGCTTTGACTGAAGGTTTCGAGTATTCTCTCTCCTCTCACCCCACCCTACTCCCTTACCCAGAGCTTAGCAAGTGTCTGCGTTAAAGTTGTTGCTATCACAAGTTACTTTGGTCTGAGAAACCATAGACCCTGCTCTCATTTGTCACATGTTTGACTTGGGAAATTGTATGAGGAAGCTTCCAGTTCTGTGAAGCAAGTTCCTGTCTCCCTCTCCCAGGACCTCCAGACTGATTTGAGAACTGCACTTACTTAATGAAGGACACTTTATTATGTCCCTGCCCCCCCCCCCCCAACTCAGCCTCCTGCTGGACTCGTATGGGATTCTGATTAGTTTTGCAAGTGGCCCTCCTGCCTGAGCATAAAATGGTGGGCTAACCTTAAAGGTGAGGCACACCTGGCCACTTAAGAATCCTTCTGCATTCTCCCCTCTTTCTAGAGACTCTTGGGTAAACCAGAGAATAATGCTGGAGTCTCAGGGGAGCTGGCACTCCTGCCATAGGCTGCATGTGTACAGCTAGAAACTGAAATTGCTCCACACCAAAGGAGCATCTGACCCCTGGGAGAACTTTCTCCCTCCCAGACAACAAAGAGAGAAGAATGGCATTGGTTCTTCCATTCTGGCATGACTCTTAAGTCAGGGGTGGTCAAACTTCAGCATGCATCGGGGTCGCCTGAGTAAGGGCTTATCCCTGGAGTGTCTGCTTCAGTAGGACTAGGGCAGGGCCCAAGGGTTAGTGTTTGCACAAGTTCCCAGCTGCTGCTGCTGCTGGGCCAGGACCACACTTTGAGAATCATTGCTCTAAATGGCAGGCCCTTTTTCTCTTGCCCCTCCCACATCCAAATGTTGCCACTGTGCCCCAAAATGAGATCATGCTAGAAAATCTAGTACAATCTGGCCCCTGGCTTGCCCATGATGATCCAGTTTCGGGTAAGTTAGTAGCTAGAATTTGAAAATTAGCTTGCAGAGACTAAGAACATAGGGTCGAAAAGAATCGTGTGGCTCAGCAAAGGCTAGCAGAGGGCAGGCTTAAATTCCTTAAATCTGTATGCAGATATGTACTTATCATGTGAATGTATAAAATAGTCCTGCCTTGAAGAAACACATATCCTCAGGGGTAGGAACACACGCCCATAAACAACATTTTTCCACACTGCGTTACAGTTGAGATTCATGAAGTATTGTGAGACCAATGAGAGCAGCAGGTAATAGTGACTTGTCAAAGCCTGAGGATTTGCCATCTTAATGCTAAATTTTTTAAACAGCCCTTCACACCTCTGCAAAATGTCCTGAGTGGAATTATTCCATTTTTTGTTTACTTGGATTTTTTTATTAATAACTTTCCTGCTGCCCTTTGAGTTACTGAAGAGCAGAGAACAGACTGCAGGGTTAGTCAGTGGGCTAGCTGAGCTACCAGGAAAGTTCCCTGGTGAGAGGGACAGTCGCCAGGGGATGAATGGAAGCAAGGAGCTGGGACTACACAACCAGCTGTATCCCCCTTAGGGTAGCACTAGGACACAGTTGCATCTTGATTCATCCCTGGCAGGAGAGAAAGTGGGTAGGTGTCCCAGGTGAGCTGATAAGGAAGTAAAAACAAGGGTGGCATCTGAGGAACATTCCACGTTCCTCCGTGAGGATGGTGAAAGAATGAGGGGGTATTGTCAGCTGGTGAATGAGAGCCTTGACTCAGGCTGGGGTTGCAACACAGAGAACCAGAGAATCACTGTTTTGCAACTCACCCCTTGGTTTCAGAAGCCAGAAATATATCACTGAGGAAACTAGCCATGGGGTCATCTCGTGGGGTGGATGGGAACCGGGCTGTGTCGGACGGGCCAGGCCGTGCTTCTGCTCACTGCTGAGATTGGGTACAAGTGCAGCTACAATCCACTGGCAGGACAGAGCTCAAGGACAGTGTCAGGAGTTGGAGATTACCACAGTCAAGGGGAAGAGATGGGATGTTCACAGATGCTCCTAAAAAAGGAGGGAGATTTCGTTCCTCCAGATTGGAAACCAGCCAAGACCTCCCACTGGGCTGCTGAAAGGAGCCTGCTGGCTGCTGGAATAGGCTGTAATGTCATCAGTTATTGTGCGGTGCTCGTGAAACTGAGCGCACACCCAAAGGAAAATGTGGTTTAGGGATCAGACTTAAGGCTGGAAAATTCACAAAATGTATTCACACAAGACAACTCATTGGGAGCTCTCACACTAAGCACTTAAAACTCCAACATTGCGCCTCAAGTGAGGAGATTTTGTTATAAAATCTATTAGGACATATCAGGACATATCTATTAGGATGTATCTCTGAGACGTTCTTGGAAGAACAAACTTTCCCACATAAGCTCACACGGTGTATTTTTTTCCTGTGGCTGCTGTAAGAAAAGTACAACCGATTGAGTGGTTTAAAACTATTGCAATGTACTCTCTCATAGTTCTGAAGGCTGGACGCCCAAAATCCAGGCGTTGGCAGGGCCATGCTCGCTCTGAAGGTTCTAGGGGAGAATCGGTTCCATGCCTTCCTCTCAGCTTCTGGTGTTGCCACCAACCCTTGGCCTTCCTTGGCTTGTGGATGCACCACTCTGCTCTCTGCCTCCGTGGTCACCTGGCCACCTTCTCCCTGTCTGTGTTTTCAGCTCATCTCCCCTCTGCGCACCTGCCTTCACATGGCTGTCTTCTTATAAGGACACCAGTCCTATTGGATTAAAGACCCTCTCTCCTCCAGGAGGACCTCATTTTAACTATGTCTGAAAAGACCGCATTTCCAATAAGCTCACCTTCCAAGATTCTGAGAAGGAAATGAGTTTTGGGGGGGACACACTCTGCAACCCAGTACACACAGTATCTCTCTGAAATACGTGCATCACTTACACATAACTTTAGGTAGAAAACGTTCTTAGTGTGTAAGGATGAGCATATTGTGGCTGCATCCTCAGCTTCGGTCCTACACTTGGTGACTAGTGTCTCCCCCAGCACAGCAGATGGATTTGTCTGGTCATAGTTCTAATCACTCCTAAACAACAATCCATTTAACAACAGAATTAGTGGCTAGAAAATACCTCGAATGTATATTAGTTGGTGAATCAGAAATGCTCACAGTGATGTCATAGACTCAGGTAATTTGCCTCAAATTAATTCTAAAATGTATGTGCGCACACTGTTGGTACTGTACTGTGGATCTGTGGATAAACTTTCGGGGCAATGTTTAGCTGTGGGTAATGTTTAAACTTTTCTTTATAGCTGTTTCTTCTAGGCATGCTCATTTTCACATTCAAGACTGGAAAACATGAGTCACCTAACACTTGTATGGAGAGTTGTTAGGTAATATCAAACAAACTTTAAAATATGTAAGTGTTTCACCAGGATTCTACTTCTAGAATTTTCTTACAGGTAAACTCATGATAGGAATAGGCATGTGCAATATAAATATCAGCTTGGGGGGAGGGGTGTACATTTTGTGCATAGCTTTGTAGTCTAACTTCACATGTACTGTGATCATGAAGCAAATTTTCTAGCCACAATTTAACATCTAAGAGGAAAAAGTCTTTGTCTCTAATATTTAGGGTCTCTAACTTAATTGCCTCCAACTACCACGCCTCCCCCCTCCCCCCCCAAAGGACCAGGAGATTGGTTCCTTTTGATTTAGCAATATTTGTGTGTCTTTGGTATTGTTTTCTCCGACAAGTTACAATATTATCAGGGCTGATACTAATACACTTGTTAGTGTTGCCTGCTGTGTGGCCCGCTCGCTGTGCTGGGAGGGTGTTGTTCAGGAGGCTGATGGCTGCTTCCCTTCTTGTTCTGTTCTCTTCCTTCCTTTTGGAGACTGCTCTGAGGATGTCTGTCTTCTCTTTTACCTGAGAATAGATTGTCTGTTCACTCTCGGCAGTCATAGCATTTAAAGTAAGCCTAACTCTAAGTTCAGAATAAAGGATGTTCTAGAATAAAAGAATGTCCAGGTGTAGATAGAGGACATAACTTGGAGAGCAAGAGCTGCCTCCCTAACACCCAGTCAGATCATCGCTCTGTTCCACGACTGTACCTGAGGCCCGAGCTTAAGCCTGTGCCTGGATATTTCTGTTTTGCATAACAGCTTATTGCATATTAACCCCATAGAACCCCCCGGCCTGGCTGCTCTTTCCCTGCATTTGAGGAACAGTCTCTGAGCATGTCCGAAGCCAGTTGGATCCTGAGGCCCGCAGGGATCATTTCTTTCTGAAAGAAAACAGAAATGATTGTCAGTGATGCACATCTGTAGTTATGGAAACAACAATAAAAGTCATAGGTTATTTATAAAACCATCAGAGGTGGCTATTGTGGGCCTCTTCACCTATAATTTTAGATAATCGTGTATAGAAGTCTGTTTAAAAGGTAGGAGAATATCTGTAACCACAGTAATAGATTGTGAACTACAGGTGCTCTCTGACTGTTATGGGTTGAATTGTGTCCCCCCCGTAACCCTCCAAATTCATGTGCTGATGTCCTAGCCCCTGGTATCTCAGACTGTGATCTTGTTTAGAAATGAGATCATCATAGATGTAATCTGTTCAGATGAGGGCATACTGGAATAGGTGGGCCCATAATCCAATATGACTGGTGTCCTTATAAAAAGGGGCAATTTGGACACAGACACACACATGGGGAGAAGGCCTCATGGAGATGAAGGCAGAGATTGAGGTGATGCTCCTCCAAGTCCAAGAACGTCAAAGATCGCCAGTGAGCCACCGGAAGTCAGGGAAGAGGCCTGGAACAGACTCCCTCACAGCCCTCAGAAGGAGCAGCCCTGCCCACACCTGACCTTGGGCTTCCAGCCTCCAGCACTGTGGGTGGATACATTCCCATTGTTTTCAGCTACTCCGTTTGTGATACGTTGTTGCTGCAGCCCCAGCAAACTCACATGCTCACCAGGAGCTGCCCTGCTCAGTCCTGACCAGTGGGCCCCCGAGCTGAGGGACAAAGTGGGTTAAAGAAAGGCAAAGGCATGGCTGTCAGACACACACAGGACACGGCAAGGACAGGCCTGGCTGACGGGTGGCTAAAGACACACAAGGCAGTTTGTTACTCATAGCAAAGGAAGACTCGCCAAAGGTGCCAGCTCCCTGTGGGCCCTGTTCCCACAACAAAAAGGGCAACATTGAAACAACAGGGGCTCAGGAGGATGGCAACACACAGCTGAGATACCCCCTGCTGAGAAGCCTATGCCAGACTGTAGCTAAGTGGCTTTATACTCTGTATCTGTCTTCTCAGGGGGCTGGACAGAGAGCCCCATTCCTCATCAGCTGGGCTGCCGCCTTGGCCTGCATGGCCCCCGTAGGTACAAGCACCATTGCAAGTGCTCCGGAGCCGAGCCATTCCTGCAATGGCATCATGTTATCATCACTTAATAAAGCCTATGCTATCCCATTAGCTCTGATTTCCCCATATTTCTAAAGTAGCTTCATGCTGTTAGGGTTTAGTTGACACTCTTAGTTCTCAAAGGACTAATCAATCACTCACTTTCAGCCGTGGTGCAGGCAGGACAGCCCATGGCCTGATTAAGGTGGCATTCTGAAGGCCGTACATCAGTGTGGCCCCTGTTTATGTAGCTACTGTTGATGTATCAAGGAAAAAATAGATTCTCTCATAGTGGGGAAGAAGGTGGCTGTGGAGCTATTTCTATTTTTAAAAACAACAACAATTGAAGGATAGACAGGGCCACTGCCCATAGGTGTGCAGGCTGTCCCCTGCACGAAGACCCTAGCAAGAAGGCCCAGGCCCGGGGCCTGGGACACAGCCCATGCTCCACTGCCAAGCAATGCATCCACTGGGACACCTTTTCTTTTTCTTTTTCTTTTTTTTTTAAGGAGAGGGCGAGAGAGAGATAGAAACATCAATGATGAGAGAGTCATTGATCAGCTGCCTCCTGTACACCCCTGACTGGGGATCGAGTCCGCAACCTTGCATGTGCCCTGACCAGGAATCAAACCGATCACCTGGATCCCAGGTCGACACTCAATCACTGAGCCACGCCCGGCCTGGGAGGGACACCTTTTCTTATTGGAGCAGAGCCACTGTCCACTCAGCCAAGGCTCCTGAAGCAGCAGCTGGCCTGAAAGATCACAGTTTTCTAATGCACTAAAAAAGTGCCATGTAGACTAGCAGGGACCCTGAGGGTGGCAAATGTGGCAAAACCTTCAAGTAAGGGAGAAAAACTCATCCAGTCAGGCAAGAAACAGCCTCAGGGAGAGCCACTGCAGAAACAAGGGGCTGGATTACAGGAACAGGACTTGTTCTCAAGTTAATCTGATTGCTGCTCTGGACTAACTCATTCAAGGAAAGGAAAGCACATTTCACTTCTTGATCAAAGTTGATCAATTGTGGGAGGAAAAACCAAACCAAGTGTGCAAAGCACAGCACCCAAGCTGCTTCCCCCTCCCAGCACCACCCCCGCCCATCGCCTCGCCTGGGGCAGCCACAGTTACACCCTGTGCATATCCTGGGAGGCTCTTTTTGAAGAGGTACACACTGTTTTCTCAAAAAGAGAAAAATAGAATGTGAGGCTCTGTAACATTTTTCAGAAATCGGAACCAGTTGCTCTATCGGGGGCAGTTGTAAAAGGCTTGAGAGACCTAAGAAGGGGAGAGCTGCATTTGGGAAGCTGAGGGGGCAGGTGAGGCGCTAACTGCCCTACTGGTGCCGGGAGCTATGAAGAGCCCGGCTGAGAGAGAGAAGTCCTGGGCCTGCACTCCGTGTGGGGGTGGGGTGGGGGAAGGTGGAAGGCAGATCCTGAAGGGCTCTGCATACTGTGCGGAGCAGCAGTCTGACCCACAGGGAGCAGAGAGCCAGCAAGGCTGGAGAGCAGTCCCGAAAAGCTCCATCGAGGAGGCTCAGGTGGGTAGGGTGGGCAGGAGGCCGGGAAGGTAAGACAAGGACGGAGCCCCAGAAAGCAGGAAGGAGCAGCAGAGGCCAGAATCCCATCAGAGGAGCAGATCACCTGCATAGGAGTCGCCCCTTAGGGTGCACAGCTTCACGGCTGGCCCTTTGCTTTATGCTCGGTAGTGTTGCTCCAGAGCAGCGAGTCCTCGCATACGGCAGCCCTTGGGCATCACTGGCAGAGCCTGATAACACGCAGAGAGCCAGGCCCCGCTCTCAGGTTCTAATTCCATTGCTCTGGGATGGACCTGAGAGTTTGCATTTCTGAGAGGTTCCCAGGTACAGCTGCGGGTCCAGAGACCCCCACTTTGAGAACCACTGCCCTGGGGAATTAAAAATGATCCTTAAACCCCTACAGCTACCCACGTGTCACACACTATCGTGCTGCCCATTGGAAGAGCAGCTCGGCCGAGAAGCAATGCCTGCTGCCATGGCTTGTATTTGAGGAGACTGACTTCTCTCTGTCCCGCTCTCCAGGCCAGAAGTGCCCAGGTGACATCATAAGGACTTTCTGCTTTGGAATATGAGCAACCTGGAGGGGACCGAATCTTCTTTGAGAGCCCTCTCACCCCTGCCAGGGCTCCCCATGGAAAATTCTTGTCCATATTTTCATTTTAAGTCAGTTCATTCCAAGCGTCCACCCATCCCACCCAGACGCCTTCATGCGGCATAGGGAATAGCAAGCCTTCATTCACGCAGACTGTCTGATTAGTCACCTTGCAAAGGAGTCAGCCTCTCGAGATGAAGCGGTGGGAGGCCAGTGGTGAAGAGCTTCGAACAGAGCCACATGGCTAGCAAGAATGTCTCTAAGCTGTGATTCAACCTCCCTGTTTCCAAGGCCTGTGCCCTTCCCCCTGTCAGACACGGAGCAGTGCTGAGAGAGGAGTTCTCACCTCAGCTCAGGAACCACTCAGGCTGAGAGCGAGACTCTGTATTCCAGCAGAGGCCACTGCACTGCCTGGGCTCTGAGGGATCTGCTTCGGGAGGCACGTGCATGGCCTAAAAGAACAGTGGTCAACTGCGCTCACTTTAATCCCACTGATGAGGCCATTTGCAAACCACTCCTGCTCTGCAGCAGCCCCGGAAGGCAGCAGCCCCACATTAGAGATGGAGAGTGAGAGTCAGGAACCTGCAGGAGGTAGCAGAGCTCCTATGGATTCTTCCAAATCACATCAAAAAGGCGGGCGCCAGGTAGAAAATGTCGCTTTGGGGGAAAAACAATAAGAGGGCATTCTGCCAGCAAATAAAGCTGCTAAGAACTTTGAGTCTCGGTTCTATGTAAGCAGTGATTAAAAAACCCTATATTTACAAAGCCTGAAGCAAACCCACTTGTTATTTGCTACGTCTGCTGTAACAATCAGCACAAACTTAGTGATTTAAAATGACGCAAATTTATTATCTTACTGTTGTGGAGGTCAGAAGCCGGGGTGGGTCTCGCTGAGCTAAAACCAAGGTGTTGGCGGGGCTGAGTTCCTTCTGGGGGCTCCAGGGGGGAAGCGATTTTCTTGTCTGTTAGCTTTTGGACGCACCACATTCCTTGTCTCATGGCGGCCTGTCTGCGATTGCCAATGCTCCAGCCTCTGCTTCCTTCCTCGCATCTCCTCCTCTGACTCTTTTAAGGACCATCGTGATTGCATTGGGGCCACCCAGCTAATCCAGGGTGAACACCCCATCTCAAGGTCTTTAACTGAGTCACTTCTGCAAAGTCCCGGTGCCGTGGAAGGTAACAGGGCCACAAGTTCCAGGGAGTAGGACATGGACATCATTGAGGCACCACTGTTCTGCCTTCCACACCCTACAACCTCAGAAACACCATCTCTAACACATCCAGCAACACTTAAAGTGTTCCCTCAATTCCACTCTTGATAATGATGGGACACAATCTTCGTCTGCCTGAAGGTGTGAGTTCCCCTCTTAGACTTCAGCAAAATGCCTCATTCTTTTTCTTCCCAAGCCCGAGTCCTAGAAACTCACTCTTTACACCCATCATGGGGCTGAAGGAGTACTCAATGTCTATGTAACGAACCATTAAAGTTAGGGTTTCCATCCCTGAATGATTCAAAACATGGAATGTGCTTTGTTAGATAGTAGGAAGTATTCACCTACTTCTTGATGGAGAGATTTCATTAAGTCATGGGAAGTAATAGACTGTCTTTCTTGTTTTTTCCTGCTATTCCCCCACTTATAATGTCCATTTATTTTATTAGATTCTTTAGCCAAAAGAAAGATGAAAGCACTGCTGGGCCTAGAATAGCAATAAGAACTGGCTCTGGTTGAGTGATTGCTCTGTACCCTGTACTGGCTAAGCAAGCTCCATGGCCAGTCTGATTCTAAACTGTTTTACTCAGATCAGCAGTCAAATCCAAGTGACCCATGAATGATGCTGGGAATGTCAGACCACTCCATATGCTGACCAGATTTACTATCGTGATGCAAAGGACAGACAAATTGTACCCAAATAAACACTTGTGACAGTTGAAATTTGAGTTCAGACTTAAGACAACCTAAGCACGACTTCTGCTTTCTAAGATAGCAATCCTGTTGACACAGGTGCGTTAAGTTAAGAAATGCTGACAGCAATATCACATCCAGTAAATAGCTCTGAATTCTGCAGAGGAAGAGTTTAGCAACCTCTGCCCCTCAGTGCACACCTTTGGAATGCACACCTGCCAGAAAATGAAAGGCCTCCTGAGTGATGACTGGGTGCTCAGGTGTTCTCTTGAGTGACTTTAGAAATTTCATCTTCCCAAAAAAAAAAAAAAAAAATTCATCTTCCATAATGTAGTTCTGGCTGTGATGGTTGTAATAAGACCTAATTCTCTGATCCTTTTGGTCTCTTTTCTGTAACTCTATTTATGTTGGAAGTAAACAAAACCTTTGCCATTACTTTTTAGCAAATAATCAGTGTTAAATAACATTTAGCAAAAAATTACAGGTGCTACCCTGGCCTGGCAAACTCTTTCCCTGAAAACCACAATTATGAGAAATACACAAAAGGAATGATTGCAAAGGAGCTCAGGGCTCTCTCTGCTGAGTCTGGGTGTTCGTACCTCCCTCCTGCTTTTCTAGAGAAGATCTGAGCCCTTGCGTGGGCGTCACTCCCTGCTGCATCTGGTCTTTGGGAGACAGTGGTAAGACCACATTTTATGACGTTTAAGTAGTCAGAGCAACATAAGTAGGCAGAACATCGTAAGGCCCTGCCCTGTCCTCAGGAAGACCGAGCACCATTGCAAGGGAACTGGGCTTCGGATACCACCAACGGGCTTTACAAAGCATGTGTCCTTTTATTTTTCTGGAGAGTGGTGCTGTCCCCAGGCTAGTGATAAAACCTGACTTGTGGGTTGTGTCAGTCATGGTCTCATCAGGAAACAAATGACATACCCAAAATAGGAGTGCTTATTCAAAAACACTAGTTAGGAAAGACCGATTATGGGAACCATAAATGATAGTGCAGGAACACAGAGTCACAGCCTCACTGCTGCCACTCATGGAAAATGGTACAAAACAGTGACCAAGCCCTGGAAGGAGAGAGTCCCGTGGAAAGAGCCTACTTCAGAGGAACCATGTCTGACACCTGAGGACACAGCAGTCTGAGGAGACCTTTTGGGAAGGAGCCAGGGAAAGGATTACCCAACCTCTGATCTTCTGCCGGGGCTCCCCATTGGCCAAACCATATGGGGAATTGGGGAGACATGGGGAACTGATGAGATCCATGCAGGTCAGCCTCATGGGCAGGAAGTGGCTAGCGGGCCAGGAGGGGCAAATGGAACTAGCAAGTGGCAGAGCCAGGATCTGAACATGGTGCTTGATGACTGATACTACTGGTTCTTTGGAATACATGTTCATTCAACAAACATTTAATTTCCGCTCCGTGAAAAGCAGCACGTGAGGTGCTGAGGATTCGAGGTAGTGGCATCTCCCACTGAATGATGCATCAGGCCCTGGGCTGGGGCTTTTCACATGGAGCCCTTACAGTGGTCCTGGAAGGTGGGCGGCATTATCTCCATTCAATAGGCAGGCTGTCCGAAGGAAAGATGGGCTTGCCCAATGTCACAGCTGGAAAGTGGGAGGACTGAGATTCAATTGCATGTCTGACCCCGTGCCTGCATTTTTCGTATCAGGCCCCTCAAAGCAGCCCATCCCCACAAGGAAGTCTAACTGGGAAGAAAACCAGTCTTTTAGTGTTGATGGATCTCCTTCCAGAACTTCTGTCGGCAAGAAGAGTTCAGAATCCAAGCCCTGTGAGACCAGGACAGTCTATTTCCCTCCTTAGAACAGGGACTAAAATAGCATCACTGTTCTTAAGTGGGCAAAAGTGAGACCATCTGGTGTGAGGCAGTGGGGCTGTGCTGAGCTGGAGAAGTGCAAATACCCACAGCACAGCATGACCAGAATCGGGAAGTAAGGCCCCAGCAGATGAGCAAGTGGAGGCCTGGAAGACCATGTGGGTCTGGGCCAAGAACAGAGTTCCTCAGGCAGAGTTTGCAGTTTTGTTTCTTGTGGGATGGGGCCCTGCACATAATGAAAATACAAGGTGGCGGACCCAAGAGGAAGGGCCTCAAATGGAGAACCATGTGAGAGGTTGAGGTAGGGAGCCTTGATGGAGACTTCAGCATGCTGGCCAGCTTCTATATTCAGTTTCTGCTCTGAACTGGCACAGAAGTGTGTCTCTGGGTCTCAGGGAAGTGACAAAACCAACTTAGGTAGATCAGTCAGGCAACTCAACATCACAGCCTGCCCGTGGTTCTCAAAGTGTGGTCCCTGGACCAGAGTATCAAAATCACCTTAGAACTTGTTAGAAATGCAAACTCAAGGGGCCACCCCAGGCCTACAGAGACAGCAACTCTGGGCGTGGGGTCCAACCACCAGTTCTCATAAGTCCTCGGGGTGATGCTGAGGCACATTGCAGTTTGAGAACCACTGCTGTGGGATCACTGATTCCAAATGGAAGCAGGAGGACTTGGGGGACCCTAATAACAAAGAACTCTAAGATGTGGTCACTGGGAGCTGAGAGGGGGAGGGAGATGATTCCCTATGGGAAGGGGCCTAGCATGTAAAAGACACTGATAATTACTGGGCAGTGTGTTGGCTTTGGAAGCAGTATAAGGAAATGTTAAGACTTGAGATAAGACTATGGGTCAACTCTTGTCAAAATTTAGGGGAGACAGAGAGTAGGAACTGGGCAGCGGGGAGGAAGAGCACTAAGTTTAGAAGATAGTGAGTGGCACTTGGTTTGTACCAACTCATTTGGATTCTTACCCCTTGTCTTTTTGCTCTTCTAACAATAGGCTCTGCCCTGGTAGGTATTGGAAAAGAAGTGGAAATGGACAGTACATGATTCTTCCACTAAAGTGGAGGCAGAAATATAAACTGTTATTGCACTGTGGTAGGATAGGAGGTCAGAGAAGCTTCATGAAGGGAAGGAGGGCATGAAAGGAGCTTTCCTGGCAAAGGATCTGCTGTCTTGTGCATTAAGGACTCGGGGTGGGTGCACAGCATGTTCTGTGAACAAATGGTTGGGTATTGTGGGCCCCCTCTATGCATGGGGAAGGGGCTGGAAGGAGGGTGGGCCCAGGTAACGGGAATGGTGGTTGAACCTTCACTGTGTTTTAGGTACCCCTTAAGTAGTTATATTTCCATTACTTAATCTTCACCAAATCTGTTGACCTCTTGAGATAGCAAAGAACATGCTAAAGGTTTGGATTTTATCCTGTGGGCAGTGGGCAGCCTTTGAAGTGTTTCAAGGAGGAAATGGTTTAGCATCATTCTCTATGCCTCTGGTTCTCTATTCTGACCCACACAAGAATTGGCCAGAGCTAATCAGAAGCAAATGTAGCTGCCAGGCCCCACTCTGGATGAGAGGCTTGGCCTGGGGCTGGGATCCTGGACAGGACTGGACCTGTCTGAACAACACATCTGATTGCCAGGAAAAGTCAGAGAGTCTGAGTTTAGACTCAGCAGAAATTGCTTTAATTATTTGACTTTAATAGTGACATTTTTTTGTTTTTCTTTCAGGGACGTCCAAATCATATGTAAGTATTCTCTTTTTCTTTTCCATGTAGCTTCATCTTATAAACGCTAGTCTGCTTTGCTTCACATTTGTGCTTCATTCACGTAACAAATGTGTATAGTGCAGCTAACGTGAATGAGGGGACAATCCTGAGTTTCTGTGTGACATTCCTTCTCTTTAGGAAATACTTCGTGTAGCCCTTCTCAGACTAACAGCAAAACTAGATGCTCCTTTTCTTTGTCTCTGTGTGGAGTGTAAGGGAACAAAGTTTCTTAAATTCTAAGATTCTATCCGCGGATAGCCACTGATAAGTTACTAACTAGGCACAGGCTACGTTTCATGCCAACAGCACTCGTTTGTGAATATGGGCCAGCGAGGAGCATATGTTAATGCTACACTGTTTGTTTTGTCAGAATTGCTGTGGTTATCCCATGAGCATCTTCTTCATCGTGATCAATGAGTTCTGCGAAAGATTTTCCTACTATGGCATGAGAGGTAACTGTTTTTGCCACCCCAGCCCTTGCATGCAGAGCGTCGGTCGCTGCAGCTGCTCCTAACTGTGTTTTCCCTCCCCCTGGCCCTGCCTGCCGCGGAAAGCGCTCCTGATTCTGTACTTCACGCAGTTCTTTGGATGGGACGACAATCTGTCCACCGCCATCTACCACACGTTTGTGGCCCTCTGCTACCTGACGCCAATTCTCGGTGCTCTCATCGCTGACTCCTGGCTGGGAAAATTCTCGTGAGTAGAGTTGCAACTCCCTTGTTGCCAGGCAAGCCAAAAAGTAATTATTAGCTTTGTGGTTTGAGATTATGGACTTTAGGAGCAAAGAGTCAGAAACATAAAACTCTTAGGAGAGTGTGCTAGACCCTGCTTCTGCTTATCTCCTTACCCTGCAGAGCTTGGCACAGCGGCTGGCACTTAGCAGTGACTGCAAGCAGCATCCGTAGGTTGCTTTTTTCCCCCCTCCAAGTAGTAATAACATCTTTGTCTCATCCTGAAATAGTAGCAGGGATACCATCTACCATTAATGATGTGTGAGACGCTGAGTTAAGGGCCAGAAGAACAAAGATGCTCCCCAATTTATGTCCCAGTTGCCAAAAGGCTCACTGCTCCTCATGGGCAGACAGGACATGGGACACCCACCCAGTCCTTCTGGGAGTGCATGCGACGGGGTTATCAGGAAGTTCCTGGGACTTAAGCAAGGAAGCGGAGGCTCTTCCAGGCCAAAGGCATGACGTGGGCAGAAGCTGGGAAATTCACTCTCTCAAAATAATTCAATACAATACAAAAACAACCAGTGGTCCACTGCTGGCCAAATGTTACCAGGCACAAGATGAGTGTCGCTTGTCATCTAGAGATATAAGTACTGATTTCAGTAGGCAGATAAAATAAAACACGGAGTCTTTCAAAGAGTTCAAAGATAAAACGGATCTCCCCCCTTGCTCTGGCTCCTCCAGCCAAAACTTTGCTCTGCGCTTGGGGGATGGGCACACCTTCTTCAGCAGGTTGCCTTTCTAAGAGTTAACCAGTTTTGCTCAAGTTTGAGAAACAAGTATATTCATGATCGGGCTCTTGAAAGTTTGAGGCAGGGGGCCTTTTTGTGGTGGAGTAGAAAGTGGATTGTACAATTAACCTGGATTTTCTTAACCCCTTCAAACACAGGACCATTGTGTCACTATCCATTGTCTACACAATCGGGCAGGCGGTCACCGCAATAAGCTCCATTAATGACCTCTCAGACTTCGACCACGATGGAAAACCTAACAACCTTCCTTTACATGTGTGAGTTGATTTACCTGCTGCCCTACCCCATCCTCCCCCTGATTGCCTATTTGGTGCTCTAATTTTTTTCATCTTTTTGTTTGAACTTCACCGTAAGTGTAAGGAGGCCTTTACTCCCTCCTCAGCAGTATAGAGAGAGCCATTTAATTGGCTAAGAGTTGGGTCTTCATTATATCACCATCCTAACAATTGTCTGGAGTCATTGCTCACTTGAAGGCTTGCTGTTTGGGCTATATCTCGCATGCTGAATGTCAGTACACGGAATACTTCTGTTAATCTTGATCTTCCCTGGAAGGACGGACAGACTTCCACGGACCTTGATCCTTCATTGCGCCAAGTTTCCTCAAGACTCTATACCTTTGGTTTTCTGTCTTGTACTACACTTTTGCCGAGTTATCAGTAACTCAGTTTCATAAATATTTGTTTGAGTCCTATGTTCTGAGTCTTTGATGAAAACTGTCATTGACAAATGTTCGTCTGTGAGATTAGTTTCCCTTCACTGCAATCTGGTCCAGTAGACAAGTTACAAAGATTTATTTAGTTTCCTGTTTGTGTGCTTCAATTCCTTGATCTCTGAGTAAACCATCTTACTGATGGAAAAAATATAATTGAAATTCAAATCTGCATTTCTGGTTTGTTTGTCAATCAGATTGCTGTCCAGACTAGGCCCCTTGATATAACACTCTTCGTGCCCACAGAGAATTGTGCAGGTCGAGGGGAGTGGCTGTTAGCTCAGCCTGGCAGCTCAGACTTCCAGTATCTGATCCCCAGCCCTTCCACAGAGCAGCTGTAAAACCTGGGGCAGCTTATCTTCTCCATGCCTCAATTTTCTGATCTACAATATCGATTAAAAACATGGACTTTGGAGCCTGGCTCTGTGGGTTCAGATTCTGGCTGTGCCCCTTACTAGTTGTGTGATCTTAAGCAAGTTTCTTAACCTCTGCACCTAAGTTTCCTCATTTGTAATAGCACCTACCTCGTTGTGTGTTAGTACAACCATTGTGTGTTAATCCAGATAGAGCACCTGGAACATTGCCTGGCAAGTGATAAGTACGCAAGAAAGCTTAGCTACTGGGGTTTTTTTCATGGAATTAATATTAGAGCATACCTACAATTCTCACAAGAGTTCTTGGTATATTATATTCAACTAGTCATGTTTTTGTTGTCTTTTAAAAGGCTTCGAGTGATAGCACTTAAGTTGTATTAAGAAGCAAACAATGAAAGAGGTGCTTTGACCAGCTAATTCACAAAGATGATTGTGATTTGTTAAAGAATTCTTTCTATGTGCAGTATCTTTCTTGACATTATCTGCTTCATAAAATATTTTTTAGTATTTTAAAACAATATAGCAACCAAGAAGATATGGAAAAAACACTCATAAAACCTAAAATTTGTAGTACCTACTATCATTCAACAAAACTACAAAATGAGGGTTGGTAAATTCTATGAGTGATTTTTTTTCAATTCAGATAACTTGGAAAATGCAAAAGTAGATAAAAATAAATAGCCCTAATCCCTTCTCATTATTATAAGTAACCTTTTTTAATATTGTAAAAGATTATAATAATAAACATTTTGCTCTACTTCTTTCCAGTCTTCTGAAAACAAGTTAAGATCATACTAAATAACTTGATATTCTGCTTTGGAATTAAATCATGTTTTCTAATGTCCTTTAATGACTATTATAAGTTTATTAAGATTATACCAGAGACAATGCTTAACCATTTCTCTTACCTATTTTTTTTTTAATCTTTATTGATTTCAGAGAGAGGAAGGGAGAGGGAGAGAGAGATAGAAACATCAATGATGAGAGAGAATCGGCTGCCTCCTGCACACCCCCCACTGGGGATGGAGCCCACAACCCGGGCATGTGCCCTGACCAGGAATCTGACTGGGAATCAAACCGCGATCTTCTGGATCATAGGTCGATGCTCAATGGCTGGGCCAAGCCATCCGCGCTCACTTACCTATTCTTTTACTGAAAATGATAAGGCTGCGAAAGAACTCCTACAAAAATCCTTGTTCAGGGTTCAAGCTATTGCTTTAAATTTTCCAGCTAGTAAATTATTAGATAACGGTATACACTTGAAGGCCCATGAGACCAACTTCCCTTCACCTGAGAGACTGCATTCCTGTGCACTCTTCTCGCAGAGGTCACGTCTCTCCTCCGTGTTTTCCGCCGCACCGGGCCCACCGAGGGGAGTTAGGAAGCAGCAGGCTCTTGCTTCTAAGGCTCTCGCGCTCCGGCAGTGACCGCACCCCGTCTTTCCCTAGGTCGCTGTCCATGATCGGCCTGGCCCTGATAGCGCTCGGGACCGGAGGAATCAAGCCCTGCGTGTCTGCCTTTGGTGGAGATCAGTTTGAAGAGGGCCAGGTAAGAGCAGGAGCCTTCGCAGCAACCAGATAAATGCACTATAAGCCTCCAGGAGTCAGGTTCCCCTGACGCAAAGTCTGTTCGCCGCTGGATTCCTCTCAAGGAGACTGGACAGTGAGATAGTGACCAAAACAAAACAAAGTCTGATAGTGACCAAAACAAAGCAAAGAAGGTCAGAGTATCAGCCGCACACAGGCCGGTGGTGGATCGCCCAGGTCACCATACTCTAACTTCCTCCTTTTCATTGTAGGAAAAACAGAGAAACCGATTTTTTTCCATCTTTTATTTGGCCATCAATGCTGGAAGTCTGCTTTCTACTATCATCACTCCCATTCTCAGAGGTAAAAAATACGGGGAGGGGATCCTGTTTCTCTTTGAACTGCGGGAGAGGGGCAGGCGGAGAGGAGGGTTTGCCAGCTGGTGTGTCGTGGCCTCTAGTCCCTGTGGTGCTGCAGAGGCCACACGCTTGCCGAGCGCACGATGAAATCCAGAGGCTGAGCTGCTTGCTTCCGAGCCTTATCTCCTTTTCAGCCGTATTTGAACCCCTCACCTGCTGCCCGCTGAAGAATCCGTAGCATCCGTAGCACAGCAGTCAGTTTCTCTAAATTCTTACTGATGCGAACAGCAGAGGCTTGAAAACCACGCGTTTCTGCCTCCAGGCTTTGCTCCCTGGTGATGTTCAGGGAGTCGGGGGGAATTTCGTGGGCAAGGTTCTGTTCTTTGCAGATATTTCAAAAAGAACTGTCCAAGGAAGAAAATGAGACAGCAACCGGCACTCAGATTCTTGTGCTGGCCAAGGACCCACTGAGGGCCGGTGCATTTCCCGCGCGGAAGAGAGGACTTGGGGACGAGTCAGACCAAACCAAGATCATGATGTGTGCCCAGGATCAGATTAAATTATGAAATAAAATATTGTGTGGGGATTTCTGTGTTCCTGCATAGGCTAGCAGCTTGAAGATGATACTTAAACCACATCCCAACTTGTTTTGTATAAAAGTTTGATAGTTTTTATTCTTATGTTCCCTCACCTCCCCCACCTCCCCACCTACTAGAATATCTACTGTGAATGTTTGAATTAGAGAATGTGTTAAAGGATAACTTTTTTAAAGGTAAAATCATGACTCTCAAGCAAATATGAAATGAGCATGTGACAGAGATTGTTTATATAACTTATTAATGAGGAAACTGGAAAGCTACTAGTCAGTTCAAAGAGGGATTTGACTAACAGGGATTATTTATATTCCTTGCAGTGAGGGAATTTATTTTGCTTTGCCATGAACAAGAAACATTGCGCGACTCAGTTTTCTTCTAGTTAACTTCTTTCTCTATAGCATTGTGAAATAGCTAGTCAAAGACAAAGTTAAAACCCCCTTAGGATCAGATTCCTGGAGGCTCCAGCACTCCATTAAAAGGATTTCCAGAATTCTCTGTTGCCCCATACAATGTCTTAATTTTTTTCATACCAATCCTAGAATTTCAGAGTTAAAATAGATCCTCAGTCAAGGGTTAGCAAACTATGGTCCATGGGCCCAATCCAAAAATGTAGAAGAGACCATCCATTTGTGTGCTGTCTGTGGCTGTTTTCACCCAGAAGCAGAGTAGAGTACTTGGGACAAGACTGAATGGTCCACAAAGCCTAAAATAATTACTCTGTCTGGTTCTTCACAGTAAAGTTTGTTGGGTCATCAAAGTGTTTTCAAATTGGCATGAATTCAGGAACATATTATCTTGATTTTCCAAGCCACTTTTGATTTTATTTATTGAGTATTCAGGCCATTTTTATCTCCCCCACTAAGAAAATCCACTGAACATAAGAATTTATTTTGGCTTGGCCAGTATCTGACATCTTAGGGGCTGAGATTAGACCTGTCTCCATCTCCTGCTCTTTTTACTACAAAGCTGCTTTGCTCCACTGGCAGTGACATCAGTAAGGCAAATAGATACATCTGAAACATTAAGTGAAAACCATACATGATAACCAGTTAGGGATTTTTTTAAAAATGGAAACTATATGAGCATTGCCAATGCCATAACGAACTTTAATCTGGTGATTTCTCCCCAGTTCAAGAATGTGGAATTCACCACGTGCAAGCTTGTTACCCGCTGGCGTTTGGGGTTCCTGCTGCTCTCATGGCCGTTGCTCTGAGTAAGTAGGATCAATTGAATTAATACAATCCTATGATCAGATCAGGCCTTCACATTAATCATTGTGACCAATTTTTAAAAGTTTATGTAGGAAATGTAATGATAAGTAGTATGAACAATTGCCATCCAGTGTTAAACATGCTCTGAGAATTCAAAGAAAGTAAAATTGGCATTTTTCAGAGGGAATTAGATCAAAAAAGTGTTTACAGGGACAGGGATCAGCTGAGTTGGAATCTAAAGGTCTGACACTGTTTAGGCAGATGAAGATGAAGATGATAGATTCACTAGCTGAACCCACAGCTGAAAGCTTTTCTTTTTATCAACATGGGCTCATCTACAACTTGAAGACAAGGCAACCTGGCCCAGTTGTCGTTTAAATATTCCCAACACCATCTAGATTTCCATAGTGTATCATCTCAAAATGTTTCTACTAGAATATCTTCCCTCTAGGATGAATATATGTGTATGTTAGGTGCATTCATTCGCACATGAGTTCTTGGCACTGGCTTTTTAGGAAGTGTGAAGAGATTTCTACATGGGATAGTCTGGCTTGAGAGATAGCAGGGGTTTTTGTTTCCTAGGACTGCCATAACAAAACACCACAGACTGAGTGCCTTTACCAACAGAAATTTATTTCTTGTCTTACATTTCTGGAGGCTGGGAGTTCAAGATCAATGTGTCAGAAGGACACATTCCCACTTAAGGTCCTGGGAAGAATCTCTTCCAGGCCTCTCTCCTCTCTCCCTGGCTTGTGGCGGCACAATGTCAGTGTGTCTGTGGCCTTCCCTCTGTGGGCATATCTGTATCCAAACACCCCCTTTTTATAGAGATACTAGTCGTATTGGAGTAGGGCCACCATAATGACCTGATCTTGCCGTGATTGTCTGCAAAGATTGTATTTCCGGCCCAGTCAGTGTGGCTCAGGGGTTGAGTGTTGACCCATGAACCAGGAGGTCATGGTTCAATTCCTGGTTGGGGCACATGCCCAAGTTATGGGCTCGATCCCCAGCAGGAGGTGTGCAGGAGGCAGTGGGTCAGTGACTCTCTCTCATCATTGATGTTTGTCCCTCCCTCTCCCTTTCTTTCTCTGAAATCAATAAAAACATTTTTTAAAAAGATTGTATTTCCAAATAAGTCACATTCTGAGGTCCTGGGGATAAGGGCTTCCACATCTTCAGGGCGGAGCATGGGGGCATACTTCGATCTATAACAGTAAAAGAAGGAAACAGAGCCCAATTGCCATTTCAAGCCTTCACAGCCATTTCTCCCACTCAGAGAGGTAGCAGTCAGCTCTGTCACTTTCTCTGATTTTTTTTCAATTCTTAATAGTATCAAGTATGCACCTTTTTAACCTCTTTTGTTTGTGTAGCAATTTAGCTTTTTCCATACACTTATGCAAGAGCTCAGCATTCTCCCCTTTGTATATGTCCATTTTCTTCCATAATTGCTTAACTACTGCCACACTCCCCTAAAAAGCTCAGCTGTGCCTTCTGCTCTAATTCTGGGTAAGGAAGTGGAGATAGAGAGGACTTCAGAAACTGCTGTTTTAGTCTGGAGACTGTATTAAGTTGGCATTAGGTAAGTTGTCATTTAGTCTGTATGAGTCATTCTTGCATCAAAGATTATGCTTTTTCTTTTTTTTTAAATATGTTTTTTATTGATTTCAGAGAGAGGAAGGGAAAGGGAGATAGAAACATCAGTGATGAGAGAGTCATCGATTGGCTGCCTCCTGCTTGCCCCCTACTGGGGATTCAACCCGAAACCTTGGGCATGTGCCCGGACCAGGAATCAAACAGTGTCCTCCAGGTTCATGGGCTAACACTGAGCCACAAGGCCGGGCAATTTTGCTTTTTCTTACAGAGGAATTGAGACAGGCTAAATCCTATGTATTAACACTATCTCTAGAAGTTTCTATCTGCAACAATCTTATGCTTGAATTAGGCTTCAGTTAATCAGAAACTTAAAGATTAAAATATTAGTTAGCAAAAAAAAAAAATGTAGACTCAATCTTTTGGGCACCTCTACCATCCATGTCTGGATTGAGGAGAGCTGGTATTGGGTGAGAATACAAGTAAATTCTCCTTTCTTCAGCTATAAAGAACATCTATAAAGAACATCTATACAGGCATAGGCTTGGAGAAAATGCTTGAGAGTTGGAACCTATCAAAATTTCAGGCCCTCTTTTAATTGAGGGAGAAAAGTCTAATATAGA